>NC_058518.1:305266097-305598240 GCF_904849725.1 Hordeum vulgare subsp. vulgare | reverse complement strand
AACTGGTGGTGCCTATTTCTTGCAGCCTCAACTTCTGCTTCCTGTGCTGCCATTCTTGCTGCAGCTGAGTTGGGATCATTGTCATCCATTACGACTTCATTGTCTTCAAATTTTGGCTAAAGAGGTAGATGGGGACGATCAAGTAGATATGCATGATTGCCTAGCTTGGCATTGATAAGCATTTGAATGTAAGGAGCATATCCACATGATCTCTTCTGATCCGCAGCAGTCCTACGGATTGTCTACTATCAAATCCATCACTCTGAATCTCGAATGGGTGTCTAGTAGGTGCAGCAGGTTGATGGAATGTACTCTAATCATATTTTCATCTCCTGATTTAGGCATCAGGGTGTATCTCAGAATAGTGTTTGTAGTAGGAATGTCTGCTTGGAGAAAGTACACTGAATCCATCTTGTGACTAGCCAAGTACTTGTGTGGAATGCTTGTACATATTGGCCATTGAGTTGTGACTCTGCTTCGCTTCTGCGTACACATCTACATCTCGATATTCCTGCTTGGGGGATCCAATGATAGTAGCCCATTCATCAATTGCGAATTCATACTTGTGACCATCAGTCATCCAGACTAAAGAATCATCATAGAAATGAACAATTGCATAGAATTGTATGATCAACTCATCATTCCATGGGGTCATCTCTTTGCCAACAAAATTTTCAATTTCAATTGGCCTGAAGTTCTCTTGGACATGGGGAAAGAAATTCTCATTTTCCTTGATATATGACGAGTCGACATACCTCATATCACTCACAGCAGGACTCTTGTAAAAAATGACGGTCTCATAAAAATTTTGTTGTTCCTTGGTGTGAAACCTTGGATCGACAACAATTCTTCTCGTGACAACATATGGATCATTAGCTCTCCACTTTCTTAGTCCGACATCCTTCGTATTCTTCATATCCTCTGCTATTGGATGAGCACCATTGTGAATAGGTAGGGTTGGTCAGAGCTTCCTGAGAATTGGAGCATTCTCATCTTCTACCTCCTTTGCAGCTTGGGCAATGGATGCACAACCTTTGCTCTTGGCAGCTGCAGGTATGACCTTGATAGTCCTTCTGGGAGCTATAGTCTTCTTTGCTTTGGCAGGAGGCTTAGGAGCAAATTTCATGGCATCAGCCATCATCTTCTTCTTCTTGGGAGGAACTCGGATCTCCTCATGAGCTTCTTCCTCATAATTTTCTAGGTCTTCATACATTGAAGTCTTTCTCCCAATAAGATGAATAGTTCCCTTCCTGGGCCTCTTCACACCAGTCTTCTTAGCAGGTACATCACTCGAAAGTGATGTGCTCTTCCTGGCATATTCAGGTGCTCTCATATCAGCAGGGGCAATAGTTACTTTCCTGACAGTCTTCCTTGGAGCTTTCGAAGGTGCTGAAGTTTCCTCTGGCACAAAGCCTGAGTCCTCTCCATCAGAAACTAACTTCTTCCTTTGCCTGTTGGGTTCCTTCGGCAAACCATGGGAGCTGGGAGAACTTGGGTCAGAGGCAGACTTCTCTGGACTAGTGCCTGAGTCCATCTCTACGCTCTGCTCCCTGAAGTCATTTTGACTATCTTCTGAACCAGACATATCTGACAGGCAAGCACAAACTCAGCAGCAAATAGAAAACCTTGTGAAGTGGATATAGGAAAGACAGAAAGGATGAGCATCGCAAAACTCATATGTTTTTTTAAATTTGAATAGAGAAATCCTTAGTTTTAACTTTCTGCAGAACACATATCGGTGGAACAGAGTTTGAACTTTTGGAGTCACCGAGACACATGAACTCCTTAACGCAAACTTGGTCATCACTTCGGTGGAACCGAAAATGACAACTCGGTTTCACTGAGTTCATTCTCAAGAACCCTAGGCCCAACATGTAGCACCTAGTTTTGCAACTTGGAGGCACCGAGATGGGGTCTGCAGACGATTAACCCTAAAAATTTCCTAGTTCTCTAATTATGGGTTCATCTGGTGGATAGAGGATACACATAGTGGCTTGTGGATAAATCTTCCCATTGCGTAAGAATTATATGGAGGAACACAGAGGGGATCCGAACCGTACCATAATTTGGAAGTGGTCCGGCTACGACGGCAACGGCGGTGAGGAATCTGTCGATGGCGACGATTCCCAGCGGCGGAGACGCACGGGGATTCAAAGGCAATGACCAGGGGTCGAGAGGCAGTATAGGGTTTTGGGATCAAACGACTTTGACAAACTGAAATCAAAGATTCGGTCCGCTGGAATATATACCCATTCGCTGTCGGTATCACCGAGATTAGGAAATCGGTGTCACCGAGTTCCTCTACTATCAGCTGACAGGGAAACTCGGTGGAACTAAGTTTGTGATTCTGGTGGTATCGAGATGGAAAACCTAGATCAGCTGTGTAATTCGGTTGAACCGAGTTTGTGAATTTGGTTTCACCGAGTTCATTCACAGAGAGGTTTTGGAGGTCAGCCATTGACGATACGGAACTCCGAGTGCACTTATGTCTACTACACAACCTTCTTATTGTAGACTCAAGTTGGGTCTCCAAGAGCCGAGTTCTGTAGGACAATAGCAAGTTTCCCTCAAGTGGATGACCTAAGATATATCAATCCATGGGAGGCGTAGGATGAAGATGGTCTCTCTCAAGCAACCCTGCAATCAAATAACAAAGTGTCTCATGTGTCCCCAACACACCCAATACAATGGTAAATTGTATAGGTGCACTAGTTCGACGGAGAGATGGTGATACAAGTGTAATATGGATGGTAGATATAGGTTTTTGTAATATGAAAATATAAAAACAACAAGGTAACTAATGATAAAAGTGAGCACACACGGTATTGCAATGCTTATAAACAAGGCCTAGGGTTCATACTTTCACTAGTGCAAGTCCTCTCAACAATACTAACATAGTTGAATCATTTCTAAATCCCTCACGTGTGACAAAGAGTTCACTCCAAAGTCACAAATATCGGAGAATAAAAGAAGAAATTATTGTAGGGTAGGAAACCACCTCAAAGTTACCTTTTCCAATCAATCTTATGAGTTATCCCTATAAGTGTCACGAACACCGTAGAGTTCGTACTAAAATAACACCTTAAGACACACATCAACCAAAACCCTAATGTCACCACAACTACCCATGGGTTTGATTATACGATATGCATCACACAATTTCAGATTCATCATGTTCAATCCAACACAAAGAACTTCAAAGAGTGCCCCAAAGTTTCTGCGGAGAGTTAAGATGAGAACATGTGCCAACCCCTATGCATAGATTCCCAAGGTCACGGAACCCACAAGTTGACCACCAAAACATACATCAAGTGGATCAATAGAACACCCGTTGTCACCACGAATATCCCTTTGCAAGACATACATCAAGTGTTCTCAAATCCTCAAAGACTCAATCCGATAAGAAAACTTCAATGGGAAAACTCCATTCATCACAAGAACATAGAGAGGCAAAAACTCAATATGATTCATCTATATTAATAAAGCTCGCGATACATCAAGATCGTGCCATATCAAGAACACGAGAGATTGAGAGATCAAACACATAGCAACTGGTACATACCCTCAACCCCAAGGGTGAATGATACGTCTCCAACGTTCTACGTTTCCAAACTCTTTTGCCCTTGTTTTGGACTCTAATTTGCATGGTTTGAATGGAACTAACCCGGACTGACGCTGTTTTTAGCAGAGTTGTCTTGGTATTCTTTGTGCAGAAATAAAAGTTCTAGGATTGACCTGAAAATTTACGGAGAATATTTATGGAATTAATAAAAAATACTAGCGAAAGAATCTATCGGAGAGGGGCCACCCCTTGGCCACAAGCTTGCAGGGCGCCCGCTAGGCCGCGCCCCTGGCTTGTGGGGTCCCTGAGGCTCCACCAACCTCATTTCCACTTCTATATATTCCTATCCGGGGATCAAAAAATCAGAGAGAAGAGTTCATCGCGTTTTACGATACGGAGCCGCCGCCACCTCGTGTTCTTCCTCGGGATAGCAGATCTGGAGTCTGATTTGGGCTCCAGGGAGGGGAAATTGATGTTGTCATCATCACCAACCATCCTTCATCACCAATTTCATGATGCTCTTCATCGTTCATGAGTAATTCCATCATAGGCTTGCTATACGGTGATGGGTTGGATGAGATCTATCATGTAATCGAGTTAGTTTTGTTAGGTTTGATCCCTAGTATCCATTATGTTCTGAGATTGATGTTGCTATGACTTTGCTATTCTTAATGCTTGTCACTAGGGCCCGAGTGCCATGATTTCAGATCTCAACCTATTATGTTTTCATGAATATATATGTGTTCTTGATCCTATCTTGCAAGTTGTAGACACCTACTACGACTTCTGATCCACACCCCCGAGGGTGACAATAACTAGGATTCTTTCCAGTGATTACCGTAGTTTGAGGAGTTCATGTATTCACTCAGTGCTTATGCTTTGGTTCGGTTCTCTATTAAAAGGAGGCCTTAATATCCCTTAGTTTCCATTAGGACCCCGCTACCACGGGAGGGGAGGACAAAAGATGTCATGCAAGTTCTTTTCCATAAGCACGTATAACTATATATGGAACACATGCCAACATTACATTAATGAATTGGAGCTAGTTTTGTATCACCCTATGTTATGACTGTTGCATGATGAATGCCATCCGACATAATTATCCATCACTGATCCATTGCCTACGAGCTTTCCACATATTGATCTTTGCTAAGTTACTTTTTCATTGCTATTGTTACAATCGCTACAAAACCGCCACTCTCACGTTTGCTACCGTAACAGTTACTTCCATACTACTTTGCTACTAAATACTTTGCTGCAGATATTAAGTCTTTCAGGTGTGGTTGAATTGACAACTCAGCTGCTAATACTCGAGAATATCCTTGGGCCTCCCTTGAGTCGAATCAATAAATTTGGGTTGAATACTCTACCCTCGAAAACTGTTGTGATCCCCTATACTTGTGGGTTATCAAAACCTTTTTATAGAGCCGTTGCCGGGGAGCATAGCTTTATTCTCTGATTCACTTGGAATTTATATCTGTTGATCACAATGAAGAATCTGAAAGACGGTAAAACCAAGATCTACCCCTAAACTATGAGGGCAGGTAAGGAACTGCCATCTAGCTCTGCACTTGATTCACCGTTTTTTATGAGTAAATTTGCAACACCACCACGTGCTACTGAATCTGATATGTCGCAAGTGATGATGAGTTGATGGATATACTTCTCGCCCCTCGTTGGTTACCCCAAATGGAAGGTTGAGATGTAGTCAGCAACAGATTTCCCTTACACGGGGACTGTAAGGTTTATCGAACCAGGAGGACTCTGAGGATCAACAAGTAGGTGTCCACTACTCTAGCGCTAGTAGAAGATGTGGACCTGCACACACAAAAAATAACTTTTCTCCCAACGAGTTCAGAGAGGTTGTCAATCTCTCCGGCCTTGTACTTTGCAAAGCATCAAAACACAAGCGGGAATTGCGATAGTGATTGCAAAGGAAAAGTAAATAAAATCAGTAAATCATGGAGGTATAAACAATGGTGGAAATATGGACCAGAGTCACATGATGTTCACTAGTGATGTCTCTCTCCGAAAAGACGATAAAAAAACTATGCCGGGTAAACAAATTACAGCTAGGCAATTGACAGAATTGTAAACGCACGGCAATGCTAATCATGCTACAAGAAAGTTAGAGGCTCAAAAGTAATGGGTAGTACGCCAAGAAAAGTAGATCGTTTATCCATCAGCATCTACTCTCTAATCATCCACCTTGAGATATCAATTCAGAACATCTCGCTGGTATTAAGTTGCGAGCCCCACCCAAAGTGTAAACTCAAAGCAACGGACAACTGCATTAACGAACTTTGCCTAAGGTAGACAATCCTTGCAATAGTGGTCACAAGCACTGTTGTTTTCTTCCTGGTGGCAACAACACATCCCCTAGTCTCATGTTTCTGTCACTCAAGCTAGACATCAGGGGGCATGAACCCACAATCATGCATAACGCTCCCTCCTGGAGTTACAATCTACTACTTGGCCAAAGCAATAAAAAGCAACGGAGAACATGCATGAATTACTCTAGAACATAATACAAAAGGAGAACCAAATATATAACTCATCATAGTATGAACATAATCTCGTAATCCATCGGATCCCAGCAAACGCAACATAGCAACATGTAAATTACATAGATGCCTTGATCATGTAGGGCAGCTCAAAAGGGCTAAACATTGAAGCACAAGATTGGAGAGAAGACATCACACAACTACTAGTCATGGACTCATGGTCCAAGGAGGACTACTTACGACATGTCCGGGAAGTGTCCATGGTGGTGGATGCTACTTGTCAAACAACAGCGCCAGAATTTGACACGTTGACGGAGACTTGCTTGCGTTGGCTTTTCCCTTGAAGAGGAAAGGGTGATGCAGCACAGCAGGAGTAAGTATTTCCCTCAGTTTGAGAACCAAGGTATCAATCCAGTAGGAGAATCTCGTTAAGTCCATAGTACCTGCACAAACACAAAGAGCTTGCACCCAACGCTATAAAGGGGTTGTCAATCCCTTCAAGATTGATTGCAAAGTCAGATCTGAAGGCGGAAATTGAAAAGAAGAAAAAGTGTAAGGCTGAAAATATGGTGTGGAGTAGACCCGGGGGCCATAGTGTTCACTAGAGGCTTCTCTCAAAATAGCAAATATCACGGTGGGTGAACAAATTACTGTCGAGCAATTGATAGAACCGCGCAAAGTCATGATGATATCTAAGGCAATGATCATACATATAGGCATCACGTCCGACACAAGTAGACCGATACTTTCTGTATCTACTACTATTACTCCACACATCGACCGCTATCCAGCATGAATCTCGTGTATGTTGGGGAACGTCGCATGGGAAACAAAAATTTTCCTACGCGCACGAAGACCTATCATGGTGATGTCCATCTACGAGAGGGGATGAGTGATCTACGTACCCTTGTAGACTGTACAGAAGAAGCGTTAGTGAACGCGGTTGATGTAGTGGAACGTCCTCACATCCGTCGATCCGCCCCGCGAACTATCGCTGCGATCAGTCCCACGATCTAGTGCCGAACGGACGGCACCTCCGCGTTCAGCACACGTCCAGCTCGACGATGATCTCGGCCTTCTTGATCCAGCAAGAGAGACGGAGAGGTAGAAGAGTTCTCCGGCAGCGTGACGGCGCTCCGGAGGTTGGTGATGATCTTGTCACAGCAGGGCTCCGCCCGAGCTCCGCAGAAACGCGATCTAGTGGAAAAACCGTGGAGGTATGTGTTCGGGCTGCCGTGGAAAAGTCGTCTCAAATCAGCCCTAAAACCTCCGTATATATAGGTGGGAGAGGGGGGACCTTGCCTTGGGGCTCAAGGAGCCCCAAGGGGGTTGGCCGAACCAAGGGGGGAAGGACTCCCCCCCAAACCGAGTTCTACTTGGTTTGGTGGGTGGAGTCCTTCTTTCCTTTCCCACCTCCTCCTTTTTTTTCTTTTCTCTTTGATTTTTCTTCCAATGCGCATAGGGCCCTTTTGGGCTGTCCCACCAGCCCACTAAGGGCTGGTGCGCCACCCTCAATGCCTATGGGCTTCCCCGGGGTGGGTTGCCCCCCCGGTGAACTCCCGGAACCCATTCGTCATTCCCGGCACATTCCCGGTAACTTCGAAAACCTTCCGGTAATCAAATGAGGTCAAACTATATATCAATCTTCGTTTCCGGACCATTACGGAAACCCTCGTGACGTCCGGGATCTCATCCGGGACTCCGAATAACATTCGGTAACCAACCATATAACTCAAATACGCGTAAACAACGTCGAACCTTAAGTGTGCAGACCCTGCGGGTTCGAGAACTATGTAGACATGACCCGAGAGACTCCTCGGTCAATATCCAATAGCGGGACCTAGATGCCCATATTGGATCCTACATATTCTACGAAGATCTTATCGTTTGAACCTCAGTGCCAAGGATTCATATAATCCCGTATGTCATTCCCTTTGTCCTTCGGTATGTTACTTGCCCGAGATTCGATCGTCAGTATCCGCTTACCTATTTCAATCTCGTTTACCGGCAAGTCTCTTTACTCGTTTCTTAATACAAGATCCCGCAACTTACACCAAGTTGCATTGCTTGCAAGGCTTGTGTGTGATGTTGTATTACCGAGTGGGCCCCGAGATACCTCTCCGTCACACGGAGTGACAAATCCCAGTCTTGATCCATACTAACTCAACGAATACCTTCGGAGATACCTGTAGAGCATATTTATAGTCACCCAGTTACGTTGCGATGGTTGATACGCACCAAGTATTCCTCCGGTGTTAGTGATTTATATGATCTCATGGTCATAGGAACAAATACTTGACACGCAGAAAACAGTAGCAACAAAATGACATGATCAACATGCTACGTCTTATTAGTTTGGGTCTAGTCCATCACGTGATTCTCCTAATGACGTGATCCAGTTATCAAGCAACAACACCTTGTTCATAATCAGAAGACACTGACTATCTTTGATCAACTGGCTAGCCAACTAGAGGCTTGCTAGAGACAGTGTTTTGTCTATGTATCCACACATGTAAATGAGTCTTCATTCAATACAATTATAGCATGGATAATAAACGATTATCTTGATACAGGAATTATAATAATAACTATATTTATTATTGCCTCTAGGGCATAATTCCAACAGTCTCCCACTTGCACTAGAGTCAATAATCTAGCCCTCACATCATCATGCGAATTACATTGTAATAAATCTAACACCCATACAGTTCTGGTGTTGATCATGCTTTGGCCGTGGAAGAGGTTTAGTCAGCGGGTCTGCTACATTCAAATCCGTGTGCACTTTGCATATATTTACGTCCTCTCCTTCGACGTAGTCATGGATGAGGTTGAAGCGTCGTTTGATGTGTCTGGACTTCTTGTGAAACCGTGGTTCCTTTGCTAAGGCAATGGCACCCGTGTTGTCACAGAACAAGATTATTGGATTCTGTGCGCTTGGCACCACTCCAAGATCCGTCATGAATTGCTTCATCCAGACACCCTCCTTAGCCGCCTCCGAGGCAGCCATGTACTCCGCTTCACATGTAGAATCTGCTACGACGCTTTGCTTGGAACTGCACCAGCTTACCGCACCCCCATTAAGAATAAATACGTATCCGGTTTGCGATTTAGAGTCGTCCGGATCTGTGTCAAAGCTTGCATCGACGTAACCTTTTACGGCGAGCTCTTCGTCACCTCCATACACGAGAAACATCTCCTTAATCCTTTTCAGGTACTTCAGGATATTCTTGACCGGCGTCCAGTGATCCACTCCTGGATTACTCTGGAACCTACCTGCCATACTTATGGCCAGCCTAACGTCCGGTCTAGTGCACAACATTGCATACATGATAGAACCTATGGCTGAAGCATAGGGGACGGAGCGCATATGCTCTCTATCCTCATCAGTTGCTGGGCACTGAGTCTTACTCAATCTCGTACCTTGTAAAACTGGCAAGAACCCTTTCTTGGACTGTTCCATTTTGAACCTCTTCAAAACTTTATCAAGGTATGTGCTTTGTGAAAGTCCTATCAGGCGTTTTGATCTATCCCTATAGATCTTAATGCCTAGAATGTAAGCAGCTTCTCCTAGGTCTTTCATAGGGAAACTTTTATTCAAGTAATCCTTTATGCTCTCCAAAAACTCTACGTTGTTTCCAATCAGCAATATGTCATCCACATATAATATTAGAAGCGCCACAGAGCTCCCACTCACTTTCTTGTAAATACAAGATTCTCCAACCACTTGTATAAACCCAAAAGCTTTGATCACCTCATCAAAGCGTTTGTTCCAACTCCGAGATGCTTCCACCAGTCCATAAATGGATCGCTGGAGCTTGCACACCTTGTTAGCATTCTTAGGATCGACAAAACCTTCGGGTTGCATCATATACAATACTTCCTTAAGGAAACCGTTAAGGAACGCCGTTTTGACATCCATCTGCCAGATTTCACAGTCGAAAAATGCAGCTATTGCTAACATGATTCTGACGGACTTAAGCATCGCTACGGGTGAGAATGTCTCATCGTAGTCAACTCCTTGAACTTGTGAAAAACCCTTTACCACAAGTCGAGCTTTATAAACGGTCACATTGCCGTCAGCGTCCGTCTTCCTCTTAAAGATCCATTTGTTCTGAATAGCCTTGTGGCCCTCAGGCACTACTTCCAAAGTCCACACTTTGTTCTCATACATGGATCCTATCTCGGACTTCATGGTTTCTAGCCATTTGTTGGAATCTGGGCCCACCATTGCTTCTTCATAATTTGCAGGTTCATTGTTGTCCAACAACATGATTGGTAAGACGGGATTACCGTACCAGTCTGGAGCAGCACGTGGTCTCGTCGACCTGCGTGGTTCAACAGAAACTTGAACCGGAGTTTCATGATCATCATCATTAACTTCCTCCTCAACCGGCGTCGCAACGACAGAGGTTTCCCCTTGCCCCGCGCCACCATCTAGAGGGATGAGAGGTTCGACAACCTCGTCAAGTTCCATCTTCCTCCCACTCAATTCTCTCGAGAGAAACTCCTTCTCGAGAAAATCTCCGTTTTTAGCAACAAACACTTTGCCCTCGGATTTGAGATAGAAGGTGTACCCAACTATCTCTTTTGGGTAACCTATGAAGACACACTTTTCCACTTTGGGTTCCAGCTTTTCAGGCTGAAGCTTTTTGACATAAGCATCACATCCCCAAACTTTAAGAAACGACAACTTTGGCCTTTTGCCATACCATAGTTCGTATGGTGTCGTCTCAACGGATTTTGATGGTGCCCTATTTAAAGTGAATGCAGCTGTTTCGAATGCATAACCCCAAAACGATAACGGCAAATCAGTAAGAGACATCATAGATGGCACCATCTCTAATAAAGTACGATTACGACGTTCGGACACACCATTACGCTGTGGTGTTCCAGGCGGTGTCAACTGTGAAACAATTCCACATTGTCTTAAGTGAGCACCAAACTCGAAATTCAGATATTCACCCCCACGATCAGACCATAGGAACTTGATCTTCTTGTTACGATGATTTTCAACTTCACTCTGAAATTGCTTGAACTTTTCAAATGTTTCAGACTTGTGCTTCATCAAGAAGACATAACCATATCTACTCAAATCATCAGTGAAGGTGAGAAAATAACGATATCCGCCGCGTGCCTCTATGCTCATCGGACCACACACATCGGTATGTATGATTTCCAACAAGTCACTTGCACGCTCCATTGTTCCGGAGAACGGAGTTTTAGTCATCTTGCCCATGAGGCATGGTTCGCACGTGTCAAGTGAATCAAAGTCAAGTGACTCCAAAAGTCCATCGGCATGGAGTTTCTTCATGCGCTTTACACCAATATGACCTAAGCGGCAGTGCCACAAAAATATGGCGCTATCATTGTTAACTCTAACTCTTTTGGTCTCAATGTTATGTATGTGTGTATCGCTATCAAGATTCAGTATGAACAATCCTCTCACATTGGGTGCATGACCATAAAAGATGTTACTCATAGAAATTGAACAACCATTATTCTCTGACTTAAAAGGGTAACCGTCTCGCAATAAACAAGATCCAGATATAATGTTCATGCTCAATGCAGGCACTAAATAACAATGATTTAAGTTCATAACTAATCCTGATTGTAACTGAAGTGAAACTGTGCCGACGGCGATTGCATCAACCTTGTAACCATTTCCTACGCGCATCGTCACTTCATCTTTCGCCAGCCTTCGTCTATTCCGCAGTTCCTGTTTCGAGTTGCAAACATGAGCAACAGAACTGGTATCGAATACCCAGGCACTACTACGAGAGCCGGTTAAGTACACATCAATAACATGTATATCAAATATACCTGATTTTTCTTTGGCCGCCTTCTTATCGGCCAGATACTTGGGGCAATTGCGCTTCCAGTGACCCATACCCTTGCAATAGTAACACTCTGTTTCAGGCTTAGGTCCAGCTTTGGGTTTCTTCATCGAATTGGCAACAGGCTTGCCGCTCTTCTTTGAATTTCCCTTCTTGCCTTTGCCATTTCTCTTGAAACTAGTGGTCTTATTCACCATCAACACTTGATGCTCTTTACGGAGTTCAGACTCTGCGACTTTCAGCATCGCAAACAACTCGCCGGGTGACTTGTTCATCCCTTGCATGTTGTAGTTCAACACAAAGCCTTTATAGCTTGGCAGCAGTGATTGAAGGATTCTGTCAGTGATAGCCTCTTGCGGGAGTTCAATCCCCAGCTCAGCTAGACGGTTTGAGTACCCAGACATTTTGAGCACATGTTCACTGACAGACTAGTTCTCCTCCATCTTGTAAGCATATAATTTATTGGAGGTCTCATACCTCTCGACCCGGGCATTCTTCTGAAAGATAAACTTCAACTCCTGGAACATCTCAAATGCTCCATTACGCTCAAAGCGACGTTGAAGTCCCGGTTCTAAGCCATACAAGACTGCACATTGAACTACTGAGTAGTCCTCCTTACATGCTAACCAAGCGTTCTTAACATCCTGATCAGCCGTAGCGGGTGGTTCATTTCCTAGCGCAGCATTAAGGACAAAATCCTTCTTCCCAGCTTGTAAGATTAGCTTAAGATTACGAGCCCAGTCTACAAAGTTGCTTCCATCATCTTTCAACTTAGCTTTCTCTAGGAACGTATTAAAATTCAGGGTGACTGCCGCGTGAGCCATGATCTACAACACAAATATATTCAAAGTGGACTTAGACTATGTTCAAGATAATTAGAGTTTAACTTAATCAAATTATTCGCTAAACTCCCACTCAAAAAGTACATCTCTCTAGTCATTTGAGTGGTTCATGATCCACTTACACTAGCTCAAGTCCGATCATCACGTGAGTTGAGTATAGTTTCAGTGGTAAGCATCCCTATGCTAATCATATCATCTATATGATTCATGATCGAACTTTCAGTCTCATGTGTTCCGAGGCCATGTCTGCACATGCTAGGCTCGTCAAGCTTAACCCGAGTGTTCCGCGTGCGCAACTATTTTGCACCCGCTGTATGTGAACGTTGAGTCTATCACACCCGATCATCACGTGGTGTCTCGAAACGACGAACTGTAGCAACGGTGCATAGTCGAGGAGAACACAATTTCGTCTTGAAATTTTAGTGAGAGATCACCTCATAATGCTACCGTCGTTCTAAGCAAAATAAGGTGCATAAAAGGATTAACATCACATGAAATTCATAAGTGACATGATATGGCCATCATCACGTGCTCCTTGATCTCCATCATCAAAGCACCGGCACGATCTTCTTTGTCACCGGCGCCACACCATGATCTCCATCAACGGGTCGCCATCGGGGTTGTCGTGCTACTCATGCTATTACTACTAATGCTACATCCTAGCAAAATAGTAAACGCATCTGCAAGCACAAACGTTACTTATAAAGACAACCCTATGGCTCCTGCCGGTTGCCGTACCATCGACGTGCAAGTCGATATTATCTATTACAACATGATCATCTCATACATCCAATATATCACATCACATCTTTGGCCATATCACATCACAAGCATACCCTGCAAAAACAAGTTAGACGTCCTCTAATTTTGTTGCTGCATGTTTTACGTGGTGACCATGGGTATCTAGTAGGATCGCATCTTACTTACGCAAACACCACAACGAAGATATATGAGTTGCTATTTAACCTCATCCAAGGACCTCCTCGGTCAAATCCGATTCAACTAAAGTTGGAGAAACTGACACTTGCCAGTCACCTTTGAGCAACGGGGTTACTCGTAGCGATGAAACCAGTCTCTCGTAAGCGTACGAGTAATGTCGGTCCAAGCCACTTCAATCCAACAATACCGCGGAATCAACAAAAGACTAAGGAGGGCAGCAAAACGCACATCACCGCCCACAAAAACTTTTGTGTTCTACTCGAGAAGACATCTACGCATGAACCTAGCTCATGATGCCGCTGTTGGGGAACGTCGCATGGGAAACAAAAATTTTCCTACGCGCACGAAGACCTATCATGGTGATGTCCATCTACGAGAGGGGATGAGTGATCTACGTACCCTTGTAGACCGTACAGCAGAAGCGTTAGTGAACGTGATTGATGTAGTGGAACGTCCTCACGTCCCATGATCCACCCCGCGAACTATCCCTGCGATCAGTCCCACGATCTAGTGCCGAACGGACGGCACCTCCGCGTTCAGCACACGTACAGCTCGACGATGATCTCGGCCTTCTTGATCCAGCAAGAGATACGGAGAGGTAGAAGAGTTCTCCGGCAGCGTGACGGCGCTCCGGAGGTTGGTGATGATCTTGTCTCAGCAGGGCTCCGCCCGAGCTCCGCAGAAACGCGATCTAGAGGAAAAACCGTGGAGGTATGTGGTCGGGCTGCCGTGGAAAAGTCGTCTCAAATCAGCCATAAAACCTCTGTATATATAGGTGGGAGACGGGGCACCTTGCCTTGGGGCTCAAGGAGCCCCAAGGGGGTCGGACGAACCACGGGGGGGGGGGGGGGGGGGGGAAGGACTCCCCCCCAAACCGAGTCCTACTTGGTTTGGTTGGTGGAGTCCTTCTTTCCTTTCCCACCTCCTCCTTTTTTTTCCGTTTCTCTTTGATTTTTCTTCCAATGCGCATAGGGCCTTTTTGGGCTGTCCCACCAGCCCACTAAGGGCTGGTCCGCCACCCTCAATGCCTATGGGCTTCCCCGGGGTGGGTTGCCCCCCCGGTGAACTCGAGGAACCCATTCGTCATTCCCGGCACATTCCCGGTAACTCCGAAAACCTTCCGGTAATCAAATGAGGTCATCCTATATATCAATCTTCGTTTCTGGACCATTCCGGAAACCCTCGTGACGTCCGTGATCTCATCCGGGACTCCGAACAACATTCGGTAATCAACCATATAACTCAAATACGCATAAAACAACGTTGAACCTTAAGTGTGCAGACCCTGCGGGTTCGAGAACTATGTAGACATGACCCGAGAGACTCCTCGGTCAATATCCAATAGCGGAACCTGGATGCCCATATTGGATCCTACATATTCTACGAAGATCTTATCGTTTGAACCTCAGTGCCAAGGATACATATAATCCCGTATGTCATTCCCTTTGTCCTTCGGTAGGTTACTTGCCCGAGATTCGGTCGTCAGTATCCGCATACCTATTTCAATATCGTTTACCGGCAAGTATCTTTACTCGTTCCGTTATACAAGATCCCGCAACTTACACTAAGTTGCATTGCTTGCAAGGCTTGTGTGTGATGTTGTATTACCGAGTGGGCCCCGAGATACCTCTCCATCACACGGAGTGACAAATCCCAGTCTTGATCCATACTAACTCAACGAACACCTTCGGAGATACATGTAGAGCATCTTTATAGTCACCCAATTACGTTGCGATGTTTGATACACACAAATTATTCCTCCGGTGTTAGTGAGTCATATGATCTCATGGTCATAGGAACAAATACTTGACACGCAGAAAACAGTAGCAACAAAATGACACGATCAACATGCTACGTCTTATTAGTTTGGGTCTATTCCATCATGTGATTCTCCTAATGACGTGATCCCGTTATCAAGCAACAACACCTTGTTCATAATCAGAAGACACTGACTATCTTTGATCAACTGGCTAGCCAACTAGAGGCTTGCTGGAGACAGTGTTTTGTCTATGTATCCACACATGTAAATGAGTCTTCATTCAATACAATTATAGAATGGATAATAAACGATTATCTTGATACAGGAATTATAATAATAACTATATTTATTATTGCCTCTAGGGCATAGTTCCAATAGTGTATTGAGTTCATGACGAATAGAGTAACGCCTTAAGCAAGATGACATGATGTAGAGGGATAAACTCAAACAAATGATGAAAACCCCATCTTTTTACCCTTGATGGCAACAACACGATGCGTGCCTCGCTACCCATTCTGTCACTGGGTGAGGTCACCGCACGGTATGAACACAAAACCAAGCACTTCTCCCATTGCAAGAATCATAGATCTCGTTGGCCAAACAAAACCCACAACTTGATGAGAATTACAAGGATATGAAATCATGCATAAGAGAGATCAAAAGAAGCTCAAATAAGATTCATAGATAATCTGATCGTAAATCCACAATTCATCGGATCTCGACAAACACACCGCAAAAGAAGATTACATCGGATAGATCTCCATGAAGATCATGGAGAACTTTGTATTGAAGATCCAAGAGAGAGAAGAAGCCATCTAGCTACTAGCTATGGACCCGTAGGTCTATGGTGAACTACTCACGCATCATCGGAGAGGTCATGGTGTTGATGAAGAAGCCCTCCGTATCCGAATCCCCCCTCCGGTAGGGCACCAGAATCCCCAGATGGGATCTTGCGGAGACACAAGCTTGCGGCGGCGGAAAAGTACTTTCGATGATCTCCTGATTTTTTCGGGGATTTTAGGTAGTTTATAGGCGAAAGAACTAGGGCAGAGGAGGCCCAGGGAGCCCACAAGCCTGGGAGGCGCGGGCCCCCTAGCCGTGGCTAGGGGGCTTGTGGGGTCCCTGGTGGCCCCCTGCCCTGATTCTCCGGCTTCCCGATCTTTTTTTGTTTCGGAAAAAATCTTTTTGGCAGTTTCGTTCCGTTTGGACTCCGTTTAAAATCCTCCTTTGAAAAGGGTCAAAAACATGGAAAAAACAGGAACTGACACTTGGCACTGAATTAATAAGTTAGTCCCAAAAAATATATAAAAGGCATACAAAACATCCAAAGTTTGACAAGATAATAGCATGAAACCATCAAAAATTATAGATACGTTGGAGATGTATCAAGCATCCAAAAGCTTAACTCCTGGTCGTCCTCGAGTAGGGAAGTGATAAAGAATGAATTTTTGATGTGGAATGCTACCTAGCATAGTTGTCCTTTGCAACTTATTTCATGTGACATGAATGTTCAGATCCGTAAGATTCAAAACAATAGTTTGCTGTTGACATGAAAACAATAATACTTCAAGCAAACTAGCAAGGTAATCATGAACTTTCAAAATAACAAGGCCAAAGAAAGTTATCCCTACAAAATCATATAGTCTGGCTATGCTCCATCATCCTCACACAACTAATGTAAATCATGCACAACCCCGGTATTGGCCAAGTAATTGTTTTCGCACTCTTAGTTTCTCAAACCTTCTATAACTATCACGCAATACACGAGCGTGAGCCATGGATATAGAACTATAAGTGGAATAGAGTGTGGTGGTGGTTGTGAGACAAAAAGGAGGAGATGGTCACATTGACTCTGCGTATCAAAGGGCTATGGAGATGCCCATTAATAGATATCATTGCGAATGAGTAGGGATTGCCATACAAAGGATGCACTAGAGCTAAAAGTATGTGAAAGCTCAAAAGGAGAACTACCGGGTGTGCATCCAACTTGCTTGCTGATACGTCCATTTTGCATCATGTTTTCATGTTGATATTTAAAGCTTCTTGGGCTGTTATTTCACTTCACTGTACAATACTTATGCCTTTTCTCTCTTATTTTGCAAGGTTTACATGAAGAGGGAGAATGCCGACAGCTGGAATTCTGTCCTGAAAGTGGAGCAAGTTTGAGATACCTATTCTGCGCAACTCCAAACGCCGTAAAAATCAACGAGGATTTTTTTCCGGGTTTATAAAAAATACTGGGCCGAAGAAGTGCCACAGGGGCGCTAGGGGTTGGCCACAAGCCTGCACGGCGCGGCCACCCCCTCAGGCCGCGCCATGAGGCCTTGTGGACAACCTGCTGGCCCACTGGCCCCCCCTCTTCTGTTATATAAAGGGTTTCGTCTGGAAAAAAATCAAGGAGGAGCTTTTTTGTGGATTCACCGCCGCCACGAGGCAGAACTTGAGCAGAATCAATCTAGAGCTCCGGCAGGACGATCCTGTCAGGGAAACTTCCCTCCCGGAGGGGGAAATCGTCGCCATCGTCATCACCAACGGTCCTCTCACTGGAGGGGACTCATCACCATCAACATCTTCATTTGCACCATCTCATCTCCAAACCCTAGTTCATCACTTGTAACCAATCTCCGTCTCGCGACTCCGATTGGTACTTGTAAGGTTGCTAGTAGTGTTGATTACTCTTTGCAGTTGATTCTAGTTGGATTATTTAGTGGAAGAGTTTATGTTCAGATCCTTGATGCTACTCATTACCTCTCTGGTCATGAATATGATTATGCTTTGTGAGTAGTTACTTTTGTTCCTGAGGACATGGGATAAGTCATGCTAATAGTAGTCATGTGAATTTGGTATTCGTTCGGTAATTTGATATGTTGTATGTTGTTTTTCCTCCAGTGGTGTTATGTGAACGTCGACTACAGAACACTTCACCATTATTTGGGCCTAGAGGTAGGCATGGGGAAGTAGTAAGTAGATGATGGGTTGCTAGAGTGACAGAAGCTTAAACCCTAGTTTATGCGTTGCTTCGTAAGGGGCTGATTTGGATCCACTAGTTTAATGCTATGGTTAGACTTTGTCTTAATTCTTCTTTCGTAATTGCGGATGCTTGCGAGAGGGGTTAATCATAAGTGGGATGCTTGTCCAAGTAAGGGAAGTACCCAAGCGCCAGTCCACCCACATATCAAACTATCAATGTAACGAACGCGAATCATATGGACATGATGAAACTAGCATGACAGAAATTCCCATGTGTCCTCGGGAGCGTTTTTCCTCCTATAAGACTTTGTCTAGGATTGTCCCTTGATACAAAAGGGATTGGGCCACTTTTCTGCACTGTTGCTACTTTTGTTACTTGTTGCTTGCTATGAATCATCTCACCACACAATCACTTGTTACCGACAATTTTAGTTCCTCCAGATATTTCCTTGCTGAAAACCACTTGTCAGATCCTTCTGCTCCTCGTTGGGTTCGACACTCTTACTTATCGAAAGGACTACGATTGATCCCCTATACTTGTGGGTCATCAAGACTCTTTTCTGGCACCGTTGCCGGGGAGTGAAGCGCCTTTGGTAAGTGGAACTTGGTAAGGAAACATTCATATAGTGTGCTGAAATTTATTGTCACTTGTCACTAGGGATACTAATCCTTTGAGGGGCTTGTTCGGGGTATCTTCATCTCGAACGGAAGCACAAAGAGTTGCTCCTCAACCTGCTGCACCTACTGAAAATATTTTCTTTGAATTTCCTTCGGGTATGCTTGAGAAACTGCTGGCTAATCCTTTTACAGGAGATGGAACATCACAACCAGACTTGCATCTAATCTATGTTGATGAAGTTTGTGGTTTATTTAAGCTTGCAGGTTTGCCGAGGATGAGGTCAAGAATAAGGTCTTTCCTTTATCTTTGAAGGATAAGGCGTTGACATGGTATAGGCTATGCGATGATACTGGATCATGGGACTACAATCCGTTGAAATTGGAATTTCATCAAAAGTTTTATCCTATGCATTTAGTACATCGTGATCAGAATTATATTTGTAATTTTTGGCCTCGTGACAGTGAAAGCATCGCTCAAGCTTGGGGGAGGCTTAAATCAATGTTATATTCATGCCCCAATCACGAGCTCTCGAGAGAAATTGTCATTCAGAACTTCTATGCCCGGCTTTCTCATGATGATCGCACCATGCTTGACACTTCTTGTACCGGTTCTTTTATGAAGAGAGATATTGACTTAAAATGGAATTTATTGGAGAGAATTAAACGCAACTCTAAAGATTGGGAGCTTGAAGAAGGTAAGGAGTCAGGTATGAATTTCACGTTTGATGGCGTTAAATCCTTTGTTGAAACAAATACTTTTTGTGACTTTAGCGCTAAGTATGTACTTGACTCTGAGATAGTAGCTTCATTGTGTGAATCTTTTGCTGCTCATATTTATCTCCCCAAAGAGAAGTGGTTTAAATATCATCCTCCTTTAGAAGTGTCGGGACCCCGATCCTAAGCCATAGGAATCCAGCCTGTAACACATCGCATCCCTTTGCGGTGTCACGCACGGTTAACCCCACGGCTGCGGCCTTACCTTAGCCAGGACCGTTTGCGCCTTTTGACTCGCGTATGCAATTGTGTCGCTAGCACTCCAATGTCAAAGAACCCGGATCAACAAGTCTAGTCATAAACCAAAGTGGCAATACCGCACAAGGACAGGCATACATGACCCAACAAAGCAGGTGTCGGTCACCAGCGAGTGTAGACGAGTCGTAGCAAGCTACAAGGACTCCATTACATCGCGTGACATTTCCCCAAAGGGGACAGACACAGCAGCTAAGAAGGACACATGCCGGTCAACCAATGTGTCCGGAGCAGTAGCGAGCTACCATGGCTTGTTGGATCACAAAGGGGCATTTCCCTGTAAGGAGAGCTACTAAAGTTCACGGCTAGGTAATCGAACCCCATACGTATCAAGTACGACACACGTACGCATGGCATACTGATATGTATAGATACATCGATGGCATCACAACATAACCATAAACATACAAGCTTTATTTAAGAGGCTCGGAAGAGCCACACACATAATATTACACAGTAAGGGTCTCACGACCCATAATAGCAGTCATTCAGTTACAAGCCAGCGGAAGTGTTTAAAACTGTCTGAGTACAGACAGGTGAAACTAGAAGGCACATGGCCTGACTATACTACAGACCCAACCTAGGGCCAGATTGTAGCTGCGACACGAGCTACTCGTCGTCGTCGATGTCTATGAAGAACCATCCATTAGGGTCATTAGAAACCTCTGCAACATTTATTAAACAAACATGAGTACGGAGGTACTCAGCAAGACTTTAGGATAACTATCTACTCATGCAATGTATCAATAAGGTATTGTGGGGTTTCATGCGGAAAGCCAACATTTGACTCGTGGCTAGACAACTTGCATTTTTAAATAATTTGACAACTTGATTTCTCGCACACGAGTCCACTAACACCACAACAATACTCCATCGTGGAATCATTCCGTATCCATACGGAAATGCCGTCCATGACACTCACGCTTATCTTGACAATTTTATGAGTAGCCATTGAAGTTATCTATGAACAACATATGTCTCCAAGTTGTCCATATCCGCGGACGCGGCTATTAGAATAGATCATAACCCTGTAGGGGTGTACTTCGTCACACACGCTCTCGCCACTTATCTCCATGTGCACGTCATGCACCTCGGCAACCTTCAAGCGGAAGCCCAACGAGGGAGTCGGCCATGACCGTTAACCACATTAGTACCTAGTCCAGGTTCATCGCCTATCTAAGAGTAACCCGTACGGAAGTCCGGCCGGGGTTTCCGCCACGGCCTCAAATGATGTGCGCAGGGTTCCCAAGCCCACCATCCGGGTGCCACTTGGTACACCGTGCCACTGCCTACCGCATCACAGCCCACCTCTCAAGTCAGCACCATGCATGGCCTCCAGCATGACTATAAACACCAGAAACTACTTGCAACTCCTGGACCGAGTACTAAGCGATTAATAAGTCGAGAGGGTCAATTAAGTATCCCAACGTGTGGTAGTATCTAGTCTTGGATTACATACACAGAACTCAGTTCCTATGGACGGTTCCAATGAAACAACCCGCCATGTACTCCTACACAGCCTTTCACCGGTACATTTACCAAATCAGGTTCAACACAAAAGCTTTGCTTACTGAACACATTCTCACAATTCTGTTTATCTCCCAGATGACAGACCATACACAACTCTAAGCATAGCATGCATAGCAGGATAAGGCACATCATGGCTCAAGCAACTACCAGGTATGCTAGGTTGCAAGGTTCAGCTATTTACTGTGACAAGGATAGGTCATGCAAAGGAAGTGGGTTCGACTAACGTGGCAAAAGCATTTGAAGCATTTGATCCTAAAGCAATTAGTAAGTGCAAGAGCAAGAACATGGGATTTATCGGGATGATCAAAATGGTTGCTTGCCTTGTTGCTCAGAGGAGTGACAATATCCGTGAGACGGATATTCGGTGGAATCCGGGGGAGCGGAGCCTACCGAAAGGAATGACAACAATCAATATCAAACATATGCAATCAAGATGATGCATGAGCATGGCATGAGGTTGCAAGGTGGTATACTATTATAGCTAACATGTATTAGGTTTGAAGTTGATTTGAATCAAATTCAAATATCACTTCAAACGAGGTATTCTCGGATACCATTTTAATTGATTCGACCTGATGCTCAGATCAACTTGCTTTTAACATGCATGGGATGACATGTTAGGTTGCTGGTTTGAAATTTGGACAATGTTTGATCATGTCATTTATAGTGAAATTTAAATATTTTCCAAATTCCATCTACAAAGTATTTATAAAAATTAAATTATTCATTAATCTACATGTTTGGGTTCTGTTACATTTTGAAACATGTTTGAAAATGACATATTCAGATTCCTTGAATTTTTCTAATACTTTTTCATATATAAATTATTTTCATTGGAGTTACAGATTAATTTCTATGAATTTTAGAAGTTTTAAACATTTCTGGAATTATTTTTATACTAGAAAACCTCTTTATTGCGTCACAGTGGCGTCTCTGGTCAACACAGGCTGGGCCAGGTCAAACCTGACCAGTGGGGTCCACTGGTCAGTGACCAGAGACTAATCGCCGAATTGACCAGCCCCTAACTGGGGTTTGACTCACCCTGGGGCCCACTGTCAGTGGCTAGGGGGGTGTTTAGTGGGTGATTATGTTGACCACGTCGGCCCCCACCAGAATATGGCCGGCGGCGACCACGGGCGCGGCGGAGGGCTCACCGGAGTGAGCTAACCGGCGCTATGGGCATCGGTTTTGGGCGCGGTTTAGTGCTACGGATAGCTAGTGAAACGCCGCATCTAAAGGGAGAGGAGCTGGACCCAATGGTCACCGGAATCCACGCCGGCGATGAGGTCAGCGGCAGCTGCGGGCTCGGGCATCGACGAGAGTGCCGATGCGGGGAACTAGCGAGCTGGGAGAGGGGCCCTACGCCATCTACAGAGCTCCAGGAGCTCATTTCTGAGCTCGGTCTCGCGAGCGGAGTACCACAACGACGGCAATGACATGGCTGGCGACGAGGACCTTCGGGCTCCGGCGGCTAACGGGATTAAAGGAGGGAAAAGCCTCAGGAAGAGGGGAACGGGAAGAGGAGCTCATGGCGGATCTTGTGAGGCTGCCGGCAGGTTCAGGGAGGACCGGGAGGCGACGGATCGACGGCGACCGGAGCATTGGGGAGAGAGATCCGAGAGGGGAAAGGGGATTGAGAGGCCTAGGGGAGAAGATAGAGCCGTGGGGAGGAGGATAAGAAGGCTCAGGGCATCGCGCTGGCGCTCCTGGAGGCCTCCAGCAAGGAGCAGGCAGGCAGGAGGTGGCCGGGCTTGGCCGCCGTGCTCATCTTCTCCCCTGCCTACTGGCAGGAGGAGGAAGATGACCGGGGAGCCCCTGGTGGGCTGGGCCGGCGACAGATAAAGGTATGCTATTCTTTTCTCTTATTTCTTTTCTGTTTTGTTTCTGTTTTGTTAACTATTGATTTGCTATTTATTTCAGCTCCCAAAATAGTTTGTAAAAAGTATTTTGAACACACCAGAATATTTGTTGGAATATATCCAACCATTTTTGGAGTTTTCAACATTTTGAAAACTTAAAGTTTCTGAATTCAAATTTTAAACTTGAAACCAGTAGCTTTTTGCATTTATTAAGAATGCCAAGAGTATAAAAGAAATGGTTTCCTTCATTGCTTATTTGTTTCCAAGAATTATCAGAAAAGTTGATCTTTTCTTGAGGCCATTTTGGGTTCATTGATTTTAACTAGTTTGAAATTTCCTTTAATTTGAGAAGTGGCTAGGGTTTTTGAGTTTTCCTTCACCACTTACTTTGTTCTTGTTGAAAAATTTCCTAGATGCAATGCAAAGAAAATATGAGCACAAAGCTAACTTGATTAAGTTGTCAGGGATATGACAACTCACCCCCACTCAAAAGAATCTCGCCCCGAGATTTAGAAGTCGTCGGGAATAACGCATGATACTCAAGTCGGAGACGATCCTCTCTTTCCCAAGTTGTCTCCTTTTCAGAATGATTTGACCATTGAACTTTAAGAAACTTGAGGTTTCGACGTCGAGTGGTACGCTCAGCTTGATCAAGAATATGCACGGGGTATTCTCGGTATGAAAGGTTATCTTGGAGATCAAGCGTTTCGTGGTCCACTTCACGGATAGGATCCGAAAAGCAACGCCTGAGTTGCGAGACGTGGAAGACATTATGAACCTTGGAAAGATGCGGAGGAAGTTCCAACTGGTAGGCAACTTCTCCTCGTTTGGCAAGAATGCAAAAAGGACCAATGTAACGAGGAGCCAACTTGCCCTTGATACCGAATCGATGGGTACCCTTCAAAGGTGTAACCCGAAGGTAAGCCTTCTCGTCAACTTCAAAGGTCACAGCCTTATGATGACGATCATATTGGCTCTTTTGACGAGACTGGGCTGTTTTCAACTTTTCACGAATAACGCGAACCTGCTCTTCTGCATCCTGGATCATATCCGGGCCAAAGAGTTGCCTCTCTCCGGTTTCTGACCAATTAAGAGGTGTTCGACATCTTCGTCCGTAGAGAACTTCAAAAGGAGCTTTGCCCAAGCTTGATTGATAACTATTGTTATAAGCGAATTCGGCGAATGGAAGTCACTTCTCCCAATTCATACCGAACGATATAACACAAGCTCGGAGCATATCTTCTAGGATTTGATTCACTCTTTCTACTTGACCACTTGATTGAGGATGGAAAGCAGTGCTAAAAGATAGGTGAGTCCCCATGGCATTCTGAAAACTTTCCCAGAAGCGAGAAGTAAAGATACTCCCACGGTCCGAGTTAATCTCCAGGGGAACACCATGAAGAGACACTATTCGAGAGATATATAACTCCGCTAGCTGGCTAGCTGTTATACTCTCACGAACGGGAAGAAAATGAGCTACTTTGGAAAGACGGTCAATGACCACAAAGATAGCATTGTTTCCTTTCTTGGTCTTGGGAAATCCGGTAATGAAATCCATACTAACTTTATCCCATTTCCATTCGGAAATAGCTAGAGGTTGAAGGGTGCCAGCAGGCCTTTGATGTTCTGCTTTAACTCGACGACAAACGTCGCAGTTAGCAACGAACTCAGCAATTTCTCTCTTCATCCTAGTCCACCAGAACCTCTAACGTAGGTCATGATACATCTTAGTACTACCGGGATGAATGGTGAGAGGAGAATCATGAGCCTCCTTAAGGATCAATTGCCGCAGACGTTTGCTCGTGGGAACCACTAAACGGTTCTGAAAGAACACAACACCTTTCTCATTGATGGAGGAATCCCTAGCGTTACCGCTAGCAATATTCTCCTTGATCCGGGATATACACTTATCATAAGCCTGCACGGCTATGATTTGATCCCTAAGAGTAGGCTTCGCCACCAGGGTAGAAAGGAATCCTTGAGGAACAATATGGATATTTAACTTCCGAAATTCCTCATAGAGATGTGGTTGACCTTGTTGTAGCATCAAATTTTTACAATAAGATTTACGACTTAGTGCATCAGCCATAACATTGGCCTTCCCCGGGGTATAAGTTATCCCTAAGTCGTAATCCGAGATCAACTCAACCCATCGTCTTTGCCTGAGATTCAAATCCGGCTGGGTAAAGATATATTTCATACTTTGGTGATCAGTGAATATTTTGCAACGATTACCCAGAAGGTAATGTCGTCAGGTTTTTAGTGCATGGACCACAGCTGCAAGCTCAAGGTCATGTGTGGGATAATTATCCTCATGTGGACACAACTGTCGAGATGCGTATGCGATCACATGACGATCTTGCATGAGAATGCAACCTAACCCTTGTCGCGAGGCGTCGCAATAGATAACAAAGTCCTTAGAAAAATATGGTGGTAGCAACACAGGTGCAGAAGTCAGGCGTCTTTTCAGTTCCTGGAAACTATGCTCGCACTGTGGTGTACACTCGAAATTTTTATCCTTCTTGAGGAGTTCAGTTAGAGGCTTTGCAACCTTGGAGAAATTCTCGACAAAGCGGCGACAATAGCTCGCTAGACGAAGAAAACTCCTAACTTGCTTAACCGATTCAGGTTGAGTCCAATCAAGGACAGCTTCAACTCTCTCGGGATTGACAACAATACCCTCACCAGAGATTACGTGACCCAGATAGGTCACTTCTGGTAACCAAAATTCACATTTCGAAAACTTGGCATAAAGGCGATGCTCTCGAAGTTTCATCAATACCAGCCTCAGATGCTCGGCATGTTCTTGTTCGTTCTTCGAGTAGATAAGAATATCATCGAGGTATACCACGACGAATTTATCCAAATACTCCATCAAGATTGAATTCATCACACGAGAGAAGGTGACTGGGGCATTGGTTAAACCGAAGGACATGACGGTGTACTCGTATTGGCCATAACGAGTAACAAAGGCCGTTTTTGGAATGTCCCCGTTCTTGATGTTGATTTGATGGTATCCCAACCTCAAATCCATTTTGGAGAAGACTGAGGATCCAGCGAGCTGGTCGTACAGATCGTTGATCCTGGGGAGCGGATACTTGTTCTTTATGGTGACCAGATTAACTACTCGGTAATCTACAACCATCCGATCCGTTCCGTCTTTCTTCTTGACGAAGAGGACGGGGCAAGCCCAAGGAGAAGAGCTAGGACGAATGAAACCTTTATTCAAGGCCTCATCTAGTTGCTTCTTAAGTTCGGCTAGCTCCATGGGTGCCATCTTATATGGTCTTCTGGCTATTGGAACAGTTCCGGGAACAAGATCTATCACGAACTCTACATCTCTATCAGGTGGAATTCCTCGCAATTCCTCTGGAAAAACATCCGAGAAGTCACGGACTACCGGAATGTCTTCAAGTTCCGGAAGAGGGTTGGCATTTAAGGAATAGAGTTGGCATTTGGCAACTCGAGTAGAGACATTTACTATCTCACCCGAGGGATGGGTAAGCTGGACATTTCTGGAATGAGTATCAATCTTGGCATAGTGAGATGACATCCAGTCCATACCCAAGATGATATTAATATCCGAAGATTTCAAGGCTATCAGTGAGGCTAGAAAAACTAGCCTATCTACTAGAATTTCATTGTCATAGGTTATCCTAGAGGTTTGCCATTTACTACCAGGAGTTTGGACAACCAATGGAATTGGCATATCACAAAAAGACATGTTATGCAACTGTGCATAACTTTCTGAAATGAAGGAATGAGAAGACCCAGTGTCAAAGAGAACAGACGCTGGGTGATGATTAACAAGAAGCGTACCCAGTATGACGTCGGGATCCTCTACAGCTTCTTCTGTTGAGACATAGTTCACACGGCCACGTGCAGGAGTTGGCTTCACATAGTAAGCTTTGCCTGACTTGCCTTGCCCGACGGACTTTCCGGGTTGCTTGGCACCCACATTTTGAGGACACTCACGGGAATAGTGCCCTGGTTCTCCACACTTGTAGCATATCACTTGGTTGGCACGTGGTGCAGCTTTGCTAGCTGTACCACCATAAGTTTTTGCTGGAGGGTTGGTCTGATTCGTCTGAGGTGCCACGTAGGATGGCCTCGGAGTGTATCTTGGCGACAGAGAACTGTTTGGAACCCACAGCGTGCGTTTTGGAAACGCGGAACCAGATGACGAGCCAAAGTCACGGGAGTGCTTCCTTGTGGCTTCAAAATCAGTATGACCAGTCTCGGCACTGATCGCCTTGTTGACCAGGGCTTGAAAGCTTGTACACTCGTGGAGGCGCAGATCACGACGAAGCTCAGGGCTCAGACCCTTACGGAATCTTGCTTGCTTCTTTGCGTCAGTAGACACCTCATGTGTTGCATAGCGGGCGAGGTTACCGAACTCGCGGCTATAAGCATCCATGGTCAACTTGCCCTGAGTGAAAGCACAGAACTCCTCTCTCTTTCTGTCCATCAGGCCCTCTGGAATATGGTGCAGACGAAAGGCTGCACTGAAGTCTGCCCATGTGGCTGCTAGTTCAGCAGGACGCATAGCTTCAAAGTTCTCCCACCATAGATTGGCGGGTCCTTCCAGGAAATACGCCGCAAAGGTCACCTTGTCGGCCTCAGAAACATTCGCAGAGTGGATCTTGCATGAGATGCTGCACAACCAGTCATCAGCGTCGAGGGGATCAACGGAGTGATGAAACTTTGGAGGATTTAGCTTCACAAAGTCGTTGAGGGACACTGCAGCATTCCTAGGCTGACGAGCCGTATTCTGCTGAATACGCTCTAACAGTCGGTTGGTCTCCCTTTTGTTTCTCTCCGCCTCAAGCATAACTTCCGCCAGAGAGGGCGGGTGAGGCAGGTCTTCCTGCGACGCTTGACTACCCTCGCCTTGCTCATGAGCAGGGGCACGGTTCAACCTAGTGAACACCATCCCGACAAACAAACTCACAGCTTAGACCAATATCATATCAATACTAGCTATGGATTAAGAATGTACTGAACACACGGAATGCGGAAATGAATATCCGAACAACATGGTAACAAGCAACTGCTATATATACACCATGGTTCGTAAACACCCTTACATCGTTTAGTACAACCTTAATCGAAGAGCAAACTACTGAAATTATGAAACTACTCATCAGAGTCTTACAAGCTTCCTATACATTATTTATCTAGGCCTCCGGAATTCATTTCACATCACAGGCATACTTCACAAGTCACGCAGGACTGTGAACGTACGGCTACTACCATACTATCCTTCCGCTCACAGCTCAGGCATCCGCATAGAACATCTCATAGAGATTACCTCCATGGCCTGGAAGCTCAACCTGCGGATCAGGAAACACTCTGGCCTAAGATCCCTGGGATCCATAAGGACACGGATGTGGCCTTGGTCCCCTGATTGGTGGTAAGAGGGGTCCCCGAAGAGGGGTGACTCCTCCTATAGCTGGCCAGTCAACGTGGGCCGGAACATGGGTCCTAACAGGGTTCAGCATCTCCATATCTCCGTACCCTGTCTGGACTACCGGTGCCAGCTGTGTCAAAGCCGTCCACAGACGGGCACGGGTAGCATAAAGCTCCATGCGGAGAGCACGAGCATCCCTGTCTCTGTTTTCTAGCATCTCAACAGTGGACTGCAGTAGTGGATCCTCCATAGCAGAATCAAAATAGACTCCACTGAGGTATCCCTCTTCACCAGGCTGAGAGGCCGGAACATAGCAGAACTCTGAATTCTGCAGCAGTGCATGTCTCGCCCTCATAATGGTCAGCATTGAATAGGCAGCATCTTGTACTTCCATGTCAACAGTGACTCCCAACCCATAGGACCAATGGATTGGCTCCTCAGCTCCAGGGTAGTCTGGAAATACCCTAACAGTGCAGATATACTGGCTCTGGTTGAAGTCTCGATACTGTCCTCCACTGTGTACTCGGGGTACCAGCGGTAACCGCACACCGACATCACCCTGACCATCATGGCCGTATGACCCGGCACATCAATGCACCTGGTCATACGTACCACCTGACGAGAAGGACGGCCAGGCATCTGTAAATAGAGAGTAATGCAAAAGCATTAGAGCTCTGAATGCAAAATTGGGCAGCATAACGGCTGTAAATGCTCAAAACAATTTTTGAGACAACCCAAAAATGGAATAACGTAACCACTCAACTATCAAGTTCAATTCTCTGATCATCAAACTTACTTCCTTTTTCCTATGAATGAAAGAACCCCAAATATCTCTTGACCCGTAGTCCTATAATCTACCGATCAGAAACACGAGCCTAGAAGAAGATGAGTAACCTAGTCCTTAATTCCCGCAGAAAAGACGAGGATGACCAGAATAGAATAACTTGAGAAGAGAACAAGAGTCTTACGTTCCCTTCCACAAACAATTCCCTTATATATAACTAAAGCAATTCTAGACGCAACTTCGACCAGTTTGGCTTAGTAATCCTACAGTCAGTCAGGCTCTGATACCAACGCTGTCGGGACCCTGATCCTAAGCTATAGGAATCCAGCCTGTAACACATCACATCCCTTTGCGGTCTCACTCACGGTTAACCCCACGGCTGCAGCCTTACCTTAGCCGGGACCGTTTGCGCCTTTTGACTCACGTATGCAATTGTGTCGCTAGCACTCCAATGTCAAAGAACCTGGTTCGACAAGTGTAGTCATAAACCAAAGTGGCAGTACCGCACAAGGACAGGCATACATGACCCAACAAAGTAGTTGTCGGTCACCAGCGAGTGTAGACGAGTCGTAGCAAGCTACAAGGACTCCATTACATCGCATGACATTTCCCCAAAGGGGACAGACACAGCAGCTAAGAAGGACACATGCCGGTCAACCAATGTGTCCGGAGCAGTAGCGAGCTACCATGGCTCGTTGGATCACAAAGGGGCATTTCCCTGTAAGGAGAGCTACTAAAGTTCACGGCTAGGTAATCGAACCCCATACATATCAATTACGACACACGTACGCATGGCATAGCGATATGTATAGATACATCAATGGCATCACAACATAACCATAAACATACAAGCTTTATTTAAGAGGCTCGGAAGAGCCACACACATAATATTACACAGTAAGGGTCTCACGACCCATAGTAGCAGTCATTCAGTTACAAGCCAGCGGAAGTGTTTAAAACTGTCCGAGTACAGACAGGTGAAACTAGAAGGCACATGGCCTGACTATACTACAGACCCAACCTAGGGCCAGATCGTAGCTCGGACACCAGCTACTCGTCGTCGTCGATGTCTATGAAGAACCCTCCATTAGGGTCATTAGCAACCTCTGCAACATTTATTAAACAAATATGAGTACGGAGGTACTCAACAAGACTTTAGGATAACTATCTACTCATGCAATGTATGAATAAGTTATTGTGGGGTTTCATGCGAAAAGCCAGCATTTGACTCGTGGCTAGACAACTTGCATTTTTAAATAATTTGACAACTTGATTTCTCGCACACGAGTCCACTGACACCACAACAATACTCCATCGTGGAATCATTCCGTCTCCATAAGGAAATGCCGTCCACGACACTCACGCTTATCTTGACAATTTTATGAGTAGCCATTGACGTTATCTATGAACAACATATGTCTCCAAGTAGTCCATATCCGCGGACGCGGCTATTCGAATAGATCATAACCCTGCAGGGGTGTACTTCGTCACACACGCTCTCGCCACTTATCGCCATGTGCAAGTCATGCACCTCGGCAACCTTCAAGCGGAAGCCCAGCGAGGGAGTCGGCCACGACCGTTAACCACATTAGTACCTAGTCCAGGTTCATCGCCTATGTGAGAGTAACACGTACGGAAGTCCGGCCGAGGTTTCCGCCACGGCCTCAAACGATGTGCGCAGGGTTCCCAAGCCCACCATCCGGATGCCACTTGGTACACCGTGCCACTGCCTACCGCATCACAGCCCACCTCTCAGGTCAGCACCATGCACGGCCTCCAGCATGACTATAAACACCAGAAACTACTTGCAACTCCTGGACCGAGTACTAAGCGATTAATAAGTCGAGAGGGTCAATTAAGTATCCCAACGTGTGGTAGTATCTAGTCTTGGATTACATACATGGAACTCAGTTCCTAAGGACGGTTCCAATGAAACAACCCGCCATGTACTCCTACACAGCTTTTCACCGGTACCTTTACCAAATCAGGTTCAACACACAACCTTTGCTTACTGAACACATTCTCACAATTCTGTTCATCTCCCAGATGACAGACCATACACAACTCTAAGCATAGCATGCATAGCAGGATAAGGCACATCATGGCTCAAGCAACTACCAGGTATGCTAGGTTGCAAGGTTCACCTATTTACTGTGACAAGGATAGGTCATGCAAAGGAAGTGGGTTCGACTAACGTGGCAAAAGCATTTGAAGCAATATCAAACAAGTAAGTGCAGGAGCAAGAACATGGGATTTATCGGGATGATCAAAATGGCTGCTTGCCTTGTTGCTCAGAGGAGTGACAATATCCGTCAGACGGATATTCGGTGGAATCCGAGGGAGCGGAGCCTACCGAAAGGAATGACAACAATCAATATCAAACATATGCAATCAAGATGATGCATGAGCATGGCATGAGGATGCAAGGTGGTATACTATTATAGCTAACATGTATTAGGTTTGAAGTTGATTTGAATCAAGTTCCAATATCACTTCAAACGAGGTATTCTCGGATACCATTTTAATTGATTCGACCTGTTGCTCAGATCAACTTGCTTTTAACATGCATGGGATGACATGTTAGGTTGCTGGTTTGTAATTTGGACAGTGTTTGATCATGTCATTTATAGTGAAATTTAAATATTTTCCAAATTCCATCTACAAAGTATTTATAAGAATTAACTTATTCATTAATCTACATGTTTGGGTTCTGTAACATTTTCAAACATGTTTAAAAATGACATATTCAGATTCCTTGAATTTTTCTGATACTTTTTCATAAATAAATTATTTTCATTGGAGTTACAGATTAATTTCTATGAATTTTAGAAGTTTTAAACATTTCTGGATTTACTTTTACACTAGAAAACCCCTTTATTGCGTCACAGTGACGTCTCTGGTCAACAGAGTCTGGGCCAGGTCAAACCTGACCAGTGGGGTCCACTGGTCAGTGACCAGAGACTAATCCCCGAGTTGACCAGCCCCTAACTGGGGTTTGACTCATCCTGGGGCCCACTGTCAGTGGCTAGGGGGGGGTGTTTAGTGGGTGATTAAGTTCACCACGTCGGCCCCCACCGGAATATGGCCGGCGGCGACCACGGGCGCGGCGGAGGGCTCGCCGGAGTGAGCTAAACGGCGCTACGGGCGTCGGTTTTGGGCGCGGTTTAGTGCTACGGATACCTAGTGAAACGCCGCATCTAAAGGGAGAGGAGCTGGACCCAGTGGTCACCGGAATCCACGTCGGCGATGAGGTCAGCGGCGGCTGCGGCTCGGGCATCGACGGGAGTGCCGATGCGGGGAACTAGCGAGCTGGGAGAGGGGCCCTACGCCATCTACAGAGCTTTAGGAGCTCATTTCTGAGCTCGGTCCCGCGAGCGGAGTACCACAACGACGGCAATGACATGGCCGGCGACGAGGACCTTCGGGCTCCGGCGGCTAACGGGATTAAAGGAGGGGGGAAAGCCTCGGGAAGAGGGGGAACGGGAAGAGGAGCTCACGGCGGATCTTGTGAGGCTACCGGCAGGGTCGGGGAGGACCGGGAGGCGACGGATCAACGGCTACCGGAGCTTCGGGGAGAGAGAGATCCGAGAGGGGAAAGGGGATCGAGAGGCCTAGGGGAGTAGATGGAGCCGCGGGGAGGAGGATAAGAAGGCTCAGGGCGTCGCGCTGGCGCTCCCAGTAGGCCTCCAGCAGCGAGCAGGCAGGCAGGAGGTGGCCGGGTTGGCCGTCGTGCTCATCTTCTCCCCTGCCTACTTGCAGGAGGAGGAAGATGACCAGGGAGCCCCTGGTGGGCTGGGCCGGCGACAGATAACTATTTCTTTTCTGTTTTGTTTCTGCTTTGTTAACTATTGATTTGCTATTTATTTCAGCTCCCAAAATAGTTTGTAAAAAGTATTTTGAACACACCAGAATATTTGTTGGAATATATCCAACCATTTTTGGAGTTTTCAACATTTTGAAAACTTAAAGTTTCTGAATTCAAATTTTAAACTTGAAACCAGTAGCTTTTTGCATTTATTTAAAATGCGAAGAGTATAAAAGAAATGGTTTCCTTCATTGCTTATTTGTTTCCAAGAATTATCAGAAAAGTTGATCTTTTCTTGAGGCCATTTTGGGTTTATTGATTTTAACTAGGTTGAAATTTCCTTTAATTTGAGAAGTGGCTAGGGTTTTTGAGTTTTCCTTCACCACTTACTTTGTTATTGTTGAAAAAATTCCTAGATGCAATGCAAAGAAAACATGAGTACAAAGCTAACTTGATTAAGGTGTCAGGGATGTGACAAGAAGTCAATGTAGTTAAACCGAATCCAGTTGAAGAGAGAGTCATTGCCTATAATGATCCTGTTGTTCCCAGTGATTACATTGAGAAACCACCTTTCCCTGTTTGGATAAACTATCATTCTAAAGCTTCAACTTTGATACGTAGAGGCTATATTAGAACACCTACACCCCCTGAGCAAATTAGAGTTGAACCTAGCATTGCTATTATCAAAGATGTTCTGTCCGACGATGTTGAGGGACATAATATTTACTTCTGTGAAGATGCTGCTAGAATTGCTAAACCTCATGTTAGAGACAAACGTAGGCCTGTTGTTGGCATGCCTGTGGTTTCTGTTAAGATAGGAGATCATTGTTATCATGGTTTATGTGACGTGGGTGCTAGTGTTAGTGCAATACCTCAATCCTTATACGATGAAATCAAATATGAGATTGCACCTGTTGAGATAGAACCTATAGATGTCACTATTCAGCTTGCCAATAGAGATACTATCTGCCCTGTGGGAATTGTTAGGGATGTTCAAGTCTTGTGTGGTAAAACAAAGTATCCCATTGATTTCCTCATTCTTGCTACCGCACAAGATAGCTTCCCGTTGAATCCACCCCCACCAAAGGGTGATCCTGTGTTCGAGCTTAAATAGTTGCGTGATACTCTTAAGTATGCCTATCTTGATGAAAAAGAGATATATCCTGTTATTATTAGTGCTAGCCTCTCAAAGCATGAAGAAAAGAAATTACTAAAAACTCTGAGGAAGCATCATGCTGCTATTGGATATACTCTTGATGATCTTAAGGGCATTAGTCCCACTCTATGCCAGCACAAGATTAAAACCGATCCAGATTTCAAACCAGTTGCTGATCATCAAAAGAGATTGAATCCTAAGATGAAAGAAGTCGTGAGAAAAGAAATACTAAAGCTCCTGGAAGCGGGTATTATCTATCCTGTTGCTCATAGCGATTGTGTGAGTCCGGTGCACTGCGTCCCTAAGAAGGGAGGTATTACCGTTGTCCCTAATGATAAGGATGAATTGATCCCGTAGAGGATTATTACTGGCTATAGGATGGTGATCGATTTTAGGAAATTGAATAGGGCCACTAGGAAAGACATTACCCTTTGCCTTTTATCGACCAAATGCTAGAAAGACTGTCTAAACACACACACTTGTGCTTTCTAGATGGTTATTCTGGTTTCTCCCAAATACCAGTTGCACAATCTGATCAGGAGAAAACCACTTTCACTTGCCCTTTCGGTACCTTTGCTTATAGAAGTATGCCTTTTGGCTTATGTAATGCACCTGCCACCTTTCAAAGATTGATGATGGCTATATTCTCTGAATTTAGTGAAAAGATTGTTGAGGTTTTCATGGATGACTTCTCCGTTTACGGGTCTTCCTTTGATGATTGCCTCAGCAACCTTGATCGAGTCTTGCAGAGATGTAAAGACACCAATCTTGTCTTGAATTGGGAGAAGTGCCACTTTATGGTTGATGTAGGCATCGTCTTAGGACATAAAATTTCCTAAAGAGGTATTGAAGTCGATAAGGCTAAGGTTGATGCAATCGAGAAAATGCCATACCCCACAGATATCAAAGGTATAAGAAGTTTCCTTGGTCATGCTGGTTTCTATAGAAGGTTCATTAAAGACTTCTCTAAGATTTCTAGGCCTCTTACCAATCTCTTGCAAAAGGATATTCCTTTTGTTTTTGACGATGATTGTGAGGAAGCCTTTGAAATACTTAAGAGGGCTTTGATAACTGCACCTATTGTTCAACCACCTGATTGGAACTTGCCGTTTGAAATCATGTGTGATGCTAGTGATTATGCTGTTGGTGTTGTTCTAGGGAAAAAAGTTGATAAGAAGTTGAATGTTATTCACTATGCTAGTAAAACTCTAGACAGTGCCCAAAGAAACTATGCCACTACGGAAAAGGAGCTTTTAGCAGTCGTGTTTGTATGTGAAAAGTTCAGGTCTTACATAGTTGATTCCAAAGTCACTATCCACACTGATCACTCTGCTATTAACTACCTCATGGAGAAGAAGAATGCTAAACCTAGACTTATCAGATGGGTTCTCTTGCTACAAGAGTTTGATTTGCGCGTTGTCGACACGAAGGGTGCTGATAACCCCGTAGCACATAACTTGTCTAGGATAGGGAACTTTCTTGATGACCCACAACCTATTGATGATAGATTTCCCGATGAGCAATTGAATGTCATCAGTATTTCCCGTAGTGCACTGTGGTATGCTGATTATGCAAACTATATCGTTGCCAAATATATACCACCTAGTTTCACATACCAGCAGAAGAAGAAATTCTTCTTTCACTTAATACATTACTTTTTGGATGATCCTCACCTTTATAAGGAAGGAGTAGATGGTGTTATTAGACGTTGTGGACCTGAACATGAACAGGGACAGATCCTACAGAAGTGTCACTCCGAGGCCTACGGAGGACACCATGCGGGAGATAGAACTGCACACAAGGTATTGCAATCAGGTTTCTATTGGCCCACTCTCTTCAAGGATGCCCGTAAGTTTGTCTTTTCTTGTGACGAATGTCAAAGAATAGGTAATATTAGCAAACGTCAGGAAATGCCTATGAACTATTCACTTGTCATTGAACCATTTGATGTTTGGGGCTTTGATTATATGGGACCTTTTCCAAAATCCAACGGATATACTCATATCCTAGTTGCTGTTGATTTCGTCACTAAGTGGGTAGAAGCTATCCCCACTAGTAGTGTTGATCACAACACTTCTGTCAGGATGCTTAAAGAAGTTATTTTCCCTAGATTTGGAGTCCCTAGATATCTAATGACCGACGGTGGTTCACATTTCATTCATGGTGCTTTCCGTAAAACGCTTGCTAAGTACGATGTCAACCATAGAATTGCATCTCCCTATCACCCCCAGTCCAGTGGTAAAGTAGAGCTAAGCAATAGAGAAATTAAACTAATTCTGCAAAAGACTGTCAAGAGGTCTAGAAAGAATTGGTCTAAGAAGCTCGATGATGCACTGTGGGCTTATAGAACTGCCTATAAGAATCCCATGGGCATGTCTCCGTACAAAATGGTGTACGGTAAAGCATGTCATTTACCTCTTGAGCTAGAGCATAAAGCTTATTGGGTAATCAAAGAGCTCAACTTTAATTTCAAACTTGCCGGTGAGAAGAGGTTGTTTGACATTAGCTCGATTGATGAATGGAGAACTCAGGCATATGAGAATGCCAAGTTGTTCAAAGAAAAGGTTAAGAGGTGGCATGATAAGAGGATACAAAAGCGTCAGTTCAATGTAGGTGATTATGTCTTGAAATATAACTCTTGTTTAAGATTCTTTGCAGGCAAGCTTCTCTCTAAATGGGAAGGTCCCTATGTTGTTGAGGAATTATATCGTTCCGGTGCTATCAAGGTCAACAACATGGAAGGTAATTGTCCGAGAGTTGTAAATGGGCAGAGAATCAAGCATTATATCTCAAGTACTCCCATAAATGTTGAAAGAAATATTATCAATACCATAACTCCGGAAGAATACCTAAGGGATATTTATCACCCTGTTTCAGGCTCCGAAAACGAAAAGGTATGTGATTCAGTAAGAAAACAAAGTCCAAAACTATTCCAGTAGGAAGTTTTCTCCGTTTTGGAATATTTGAAAAAAATACAAAAATTGGAAGTAGTCCAGAAAGTGCACGAGGAGGCGACAAGCCTGCACGGCACGGGCCACCCCTGGCCACGGCGGGAGGGCTTGTAGCCACCTCGTGCGCCTCCCGGACTCCGTTTTCGTGCGGGGTACTCCTTCTGGTCTGGAAAAAATCATTATATATACTCCCGTTTGGTCTGACCCCTGCATCACATAGATTTCCTCTATTTTTCGTTTTGAGCCTGTTTTCTGCCGCAGATTTAGAGCAAGATGTCGTCTCAGGAATCTGTGGGGGAGAACAATCTCCCTCAAGTTTATGGAGAAGCAAGTGATGATCTGAAATGGATGGAGGTCATGGAGGCTAAGGAAAGGCTACGTAAAGAAACCAAGGGAAATTAATAGGAAGTGATAAGGAAGGAGAGGTTCACATATAAATATATCATCTTTGACACCATCTATGATTGTGAACACTCACTAAACTATTGCATGCCTAGAAGTAGATGTTGGACAAGGAAGACAACATAATGAATTGTGTTTGCTTGGTTCCGAACAATGTTATATGATTAGAGATCCCTTAGCATGTGACGATTGCTTCCACCTCATATTAGCCAAAACTCCCGCACCAAGTAGAGATACTACTTGTGCATCCACAAACCTTCAACCCAGTTTTTGCCATGAGAGTCCACCATGCGCAGCAAGTAGAGATACTACCTTTTTCCCTTGAAAGAGTCATGGTGATCTCCACAAATTCCTTGTTTCACCTTTATCTTGGCTAACGTCATATGCTTGGGAATGATCTATATTTATATGTCAACTTGGAGGTAAGTATTCATGAATTATTATTGTTGACATTACCCTTGAGGTAAGCAGTTGGGAGGTAAAACTATAAGCCCCTATCTTTCTCTGTGTCCAGCTGAAACTTTGATCTCATGAGTACCACGTGAGTTGTAGCAATTGTAGAAAACGAAAGAATGATTGAGTATGTGGATTTGCTTTACAAGCTCTTATTTGACTCTTTGTGATGTTGTGATAAATTGCAATTGCTTCAATGACTAAAGGCTATCGGTTGTTACTTCTCGGTAAGGTTCTTGATCCATGCTTTACTTTGTGAAGGAATTATCACTTTAGCATGAGAGATTATATGTTGGCATTGCTGTTCTGATCATGATCATGATGCATGCATGTTCCTATCTTGTTTTGTCGACACCTCTCTCCCTAAACATGTGGACATATTTATTGAGCTAGGCTTTCGCTTGAGGACAAGCGAGGTCTAAGCTTGGGGGAGTTGATACGTCCATTTTGCATCATGTTTTCATGTTGATATTTAAAGCTTCTTGGGCTATTATTTCACTTCACGGTACAATACTTATGCCTTTTCTCTCTTATTTTGCAAGGTTTACATGAAGAGGGAGAATGCCGGGAGCTGGAATTCTGGCTTGAAAGTGGAGCAAGTTTGAGATACCTATTCTGCGCAACTCCAAACGCCATAAAAATGAACGAAGATTTTTTCCGGATTTACAAAAAAATACTGGGCCGAAGAATTGCCACACGGGCGCCAGGGGTTGGCCACAAGACTGCATGGCGCGGCCACCCCCAGGCCGCGCCATGAGGGCTTGTGGGCAACCTGCTGGCCCCCTCTTCTGCTATATGAAGGGTTTCGTTTGGAAAAAAATCAAGGAGGAGCTTTTTCATGGATTCGCCGCCGCCACGAGGCGGAACTTGAGCAGAACCAATCTAGAGCTCCAGCAGGACGATCCTGCCGGGGAAACTTCCCTCCCGGAGGGGGAAATCGTCGCCATCGTCATCACCAACACTCCTCTCACCGGAGGGGACTCATCACCATCAACATCTTCATCAGCACCATCTCATCTCCAAACCCTAGTTCATCACTTGTAACCAATCTCCGTCTCGCGACTCCGATTGGTACTTGTAAAGTTGCTAGTAGTGTTGATTACTCTTTGTAGTTGATGCTAGTTGGATTATTTGGTGGAAGAGTTTACGTTCAGATCCTTGATGCTACTCATTACCTCTATGGTCATGAATATTATTATGCTTTGTGAGTAGTTACTTTTGTTCCCGAGGACATGGGATAAGTCATGCTAATAGTAGTCATGTGAATTTGGTATTCGTTCGGTAATTTGATATGTTTTATGTTGTTTTTCCTCTAGTGGTGTTATCTGAACGTCGACTACATAACACTTCACCATTATTTGGGCCTAGAAGAAGGCATTGGGATGTAGTAAGTAGATGATGGGTCGCTAGAGTGATAGAAGCTTAAACCCTAGTTTATGCGTTTCTTCGTAAGGGGCTGATTTGGATCCACTAGTTTAATGCTATGGTTAGACTTTGTCTTAATTCTTCTTTCGTAGTTGTGGATGCTTGCGAGAGAGGTTAATCATAAGTGGGATGCTTGTCCAAGTAAGTGCAGTACCCAAGCGCCGGTCCACCCACATATCAAACTATCAAAGTAACGAACGCGAATCATATGAACATGATGAAACTAGCATCATAGAAATTCCCGTGTGTCCTCAGGAGCGTTTTTACTCCTATAAGACTTTGTCCAGGCTTTTCCCTTGCTACAAAAGGGATTGGGCCACTTTTCTACACCGTTGCTACTTTTGTTACTTGTTGCTTGCTACGAATCATCTCACCACACAATCACTTGTTACCGACAATTTCAGTGCGTGTAGATATTTCCTTGCTGAAAACCACTTGTCAGATCCTTCTGCTCCTCGTTGGGTTCGACACTCTTATTTATCGGAAGGACTACGATTGATCCCCTATACTTGTGGGTCATCAAGACTCTTTTCTGGCGCCGTTGTCGGGGAGTGAATCGCCTTTGGTAAGTGGAACTTGGTAAGGGAACATTCATATAGCATGCTGAAATTTATTGTCACTTCTCACTATGGATACTAATCGTTTGAGGGGCTTGTTCGGGGTATCTTCACCTGAACGGAAGCACAAAGAGTTGCTCCTCAACTTGCTGCACCTACTGAAAATATTTTCTTTGAATTTCCTTCGGGTATGCTTGAGAAATTGCTCGCTAATCCTTTTACACGAGATGGAACATCACATCCAGACTTGCATCTAATCTATGTAGATGAAGTTTGTGGTTTATTTAAGCTTGCAGGTTTGCTCGAGGATGAGGTCAAGAAGAAGGTATTTCCTTTATCTTTGAAGGATAAGGCGTTGACATGGTATAGGCTATGTGATGATACTGGATCATGGGACTACAATCGGTTGAAATTGGAATTTCATCCAAAGTTTTATCCTATGCATTTATTACATCGTGATCGGAATTATATTTATATTTTTTGGCCTCATGATAGAGAAAGCATCGCTCAAGCTTGGGGGAGGCTTAAATCAATGTTATATTCATGCCCCAATCATGAGCTCTCGAGAGAAATTATCATTCAGAACTTCTATGCTCGGCTTTCTCATGATGATCGCACCATGCTTGACACATCTTGTACCGGTTCTTTTATCAAGAGAGATATTGACTTCAAGTGGAATTTATTGGAGAGAATTAAAGGCAACTGTGAAGATTGGGAGCTTGAAGAAGGTAAGGAGTATGGTATGAATTTCACGTTTGATTGCGTTAAATCCTTTGTTGACGTTGAAACATCTCGCTAGCTATCTTACGATCATGCAATGGCAATATGAGAGTTACGGCAAAAGTCATGAGACGGAACAGTGGGAGTTGCATGGCAATATATCTCAGAATGGCTATGAAAATGACATAGTAGGTAGGTATGGTGGCTGTTTTGAGGAAGTCATATGGTGGGTTTGTGCACCAGTGAGAGTTGCGCGGTACTAGAGAGGCTAGCAATGGTGGAAGGTGAAAGTGCATCTATACCATGGACTCACATTAGTCATGTAGAACTCACATACTTGTTGCGAAAGTTTTTATTAGTAATCGAAACAAAGTGCTAAATGCATACTCCTAGGGGAAGGGTTAGTAGGTGTTAACCATCGCGCGATCCCGACCTCAACACAAAAGATGACAATCAATAGATCAATTGTGCTCCGACTTCCTAACATAGTGGTTCACCATACGTGCATGCTACGGGAATCACTAGCTTCAACACAAGTATTTCTAGATTCGCAACACCCTACTAATATAACTCTTAGTATTACCAAATCCACGTCTCAAAACTAGTTGAGAGGAATCAAGACTTCTCTTTCTACTCAATGCACATGAAGATGGAGGTTTTTGTATCCTCTTTGGGTACCTATCACCTTTGATACTACTTTCATAGCATAAGCCAACTACCAAGTCACGCACTGCCGTGCTCTAAAAGATCTAAGTGAAGCACATAGAGAAAAATTATCTAGCTCAAAAGATATAAGTGAAGCACGATGAGCATTCTAGCAAAATCACGATGAGTGCATGTCTCTCTCAAAAGGAGTGTAGCAAGGATGATTGTGACACAACAAAAAGAAAAGACTCCTACGATACAAGACGCTCCAAGCAAAACACATATCATGTGGTGAATAAAAATATAGCTCCATGTAATGTTACCGATGGATTGAAGACGAAAGAGGGGATGCCTTCCCGGGCATCCCCAATCTTAGGCTTTTTGGTGTGCTTGAATTTGGCTTGGGATGCCTTGGGCATCCCCAAGCTTGAGGTATTTCCACTCCTTATCTCTTTATCCATCAGAACATCACCCAAAACTTGAAAACTTCACAACACAAAACTTAAACAGAAACTCGTGATAACATTAGCACAAGAAAACAAACTACCACCTCTTCAGGTACTGTAGCAATCTTGATTTATATTTATATTGGTGTTAGATTACAGTATTCTCACTTTTCCATGGCTAGTACCCCCGATACTATCCATAGTTTCATCAAAACAAGCAACCAACTCAACAAAAACAGAATCTGTCAAAAATAGACCAGTCTCTAGCAATCTGTATACTTTGTATACTTCTGGTACCTCACAATTTCTGAAAAATTACGACTGCCTGGGAAAAAGCCATATCAACCAGCAGAAAAAATAATAAACTCAAAATCTATTTCTGAATAAAAATTAAAAATCATCTCGTGAGCGAAAAGTTTCTGTCTTTTTCCAGCAGGATCAAACAACCATTACCAAGACTAGTCATAAAGGTTTTGCTTGGCTCAAACACAAAAAGAAACACAAAAGACACAATCATAACAGAATTATGATAGTGTGGACGCAACAAAACATAAATAAAAAGAAATAAATTCATTGGGTTGCCTCCCAACAAGCGCTATTGTTTAAGGCCCTTAGCTAGGCATAAGGCGATAGAATCACGTATCGTCGTCTTTGGTGCCTAAACCATAAGTAGTGTGGTCACTTATCATCTTAAGGTTTTCATCTTTTTTGCTAGATGATTCACCACTGTTTTTCGGAACAAAAACAGACTTGGTGACCTTATTGTGGTCAAAGTTTGGAGTATTCTGCACAGCGGCAAAAGCGGAACCCAAGTTGGTTATAACGTCCTCTAGTTTGCCAATCCTAGCGGACTCATGACCTAGTTTTTTGTTAACTGTGGGTTCCTTCTCCTTTAAATTTTTCAAAACCATTCCCACCTTGGATCTGTATGAGTGATTTGATTGTGGATCTTTTTATCCAGATTCTCAATGAGTTCGATCGTAGCAACTTTATTTTCAATGACGTCCAGCCTACGCATCACATGTTCCAGACTTAAGGTGGTTCCATTAACCATGAGTGGGGGTGAGCCTACCAAATTTATTACATCTCCTTAAGAATCAACGGTATGGCTACCCAAGAAATTTCCACATACGATGGTGTCAAGAATATACCTATTCCAAGGAGAAACACCCACATAAAAACTGCGAAGCAGGACGGTAGTGGATTAATTATGAGTAGATCTACTCTAAGCATTGCAAATCCGATACCAAGCATCCTTTAAGTTTTCTTCCTCAATTTGTTTGAAATTGAGAACTTCGCTCTCGGGAGTATCATTCGAAGTGGTGGATCTAGCCATGAGGACAGGTAGACTATCCCACACAGACGAACGGAAAGGAAGCGAGAGAAAAGGGCGAACGAAAAAGGCAAACGAAAAAGGCAAAGATTTTTTTGTAAATTTTTGTTTTTCAGAAGTGGGGGAGAGGAAAACGAGAGGCAAAAAAGTAAATGCAAGAGATGAGTTTGCGATACTTACTTGGATGAGCTCTTGAATTGATCCTCCCCGGCAACGGCGCCAGAAATCCTTCTACTACTTCTCAAACAACAACGCCAGAATTTGACACGTTGACGGAGACTTGCTTGCGTTGGCTTTTCCCTTGAAGAGGAAAGGGTGATGCAGCACAGGAGCAGTAAGTATTTCCCTCAGTTTGAGAACCAAGGTATCAATCCAGTAGGAGAATCTCATCAAGTCCATAGTACCTGCACAAACACAAAGAGCTTGCACCCAACGCTATAAAGGGGTTGTCAATTCCTTCAAGATTGATTGCAAAGTGAGATCTGAAGGCAGAAAGTGAAACGAAGAAAAAGTGTAAGGCTGAAAATATGGTGTGGAGTAGACCCGGGGGCCATAGTGTTCACAAGAGGCTTCTCTCAAAATAGCAAATATCACGGTGGGTGAACAAATTACTGTCGAGCAATTGATAGAACAACGCAAAGTCATGACGATATCTAAGGCAATGATCATACATATAGGCATCACGTTCGAGACAAGTAGACCGATACTTTCTGCATCTACTACTATTACGCCACACATCGACCGCTATCTAGCATGCATCTAGTGTATTGAGTTCTTGACGAACAGAGTAACGCCTTAAGCAAGATGACATGATGTAGAGGGATAAACTCAAACCAATGATGAAAACCCCATCTTTTTACCCTTGATGGCAACAACACGATGCGTGCCTCGCTACCCCTTCTGTCACTGGGTGAGGTCACCGCACGGTATGAACCCAAAACCAAGCACTTCTCCCATTGCAAGAATCATAGATCTCGTTGGCCAAAAAAAACCCACAACTCGAAGAGAATTACAAGGATATGAAATCGTGCATAAGAGAGATCAGAAGAAACTCAAATAAGATTCATAGATAATCTGACCATAAATCCACAATTCATCGGATCTCGACAAACACACCGCAAAAGAAAATTACATCGGATAGATCTCCATGAAGATCATGGAGAACTTTGTATTGAAGATCCAAGAGAGATAAGAAGCCATCTAGCTACTAGCTATGGACCCGTAGGTCTATGGTGAACTACTCATGCATCATCGGAGAGGTCATGGTGTTGATGAAAAAGCCCTCCGTATCCAAATCCCCCTACGGCAGGGCACCAGAACGTGCCTGTTGGGGATATTATCTGCGACATGACCCACCATAGTTGGGCCGGGTCACCATATGGGCGACTCATCCTTTGGCGATACAAGACTTGGCCTGGAGGGCCCAGGAGCCGGATGGCGGTTCAAGATCTACACGGACGATGGGACATCGAGGAGGTTTCCAGTCTTGGAAAGTACGGTGACTTAGAGATAAAGGAAACCACGATCTGTATCGTGGTTGGGACTCTTGTAAACCCTAAGGCCTCGACCTATATATAAAGGCGAGTCTCGGGGAGGATAGGGCAGGTTAGAAATCATCGAGAACTAGGTCAAGCAAGTTACACCCTCCTTATAATCAAAACACCATCAATACAACACAGAGCAGGACGTAGGCTTTTACCTCCTCACGAGGGGCCGAACCTGGGTAAATCCGAGTCTCGCTCCCGTTTAACCCCTTTGAGTCGCCACCAAGGTGCGATGGCTCCATCATTAAGTCCATTCACTAGGACATCTGCCGTGACAAAACCATGACAGTTGGCGCCCACCGTGGGTCCTACGCACGGTGGAGTTGATTTCTTGAAGGGAGCCCTACCAGGGTCAGGGAGCTACGCGGCCGGGCTCATGACCCGGAGCCGTCGCGAAAAGTACTACATCGACAACTCGCTGTGGGGACCCGAGTCCGATTCAATCGAATCCGGCTACAAAGTCCCCTTCGGCAAGGTCAACATCTTCATCGGCATGGTCGGTGCACCCATGCCTGAGCCGGACACCTTCACCGACACCGTCGAGCTGGCCAGGTATGTCCGACCCGTCACGCTGCCAGGCCCGACGCGCCCAGTTTTCGTCGGCTTCACGCAGGGATCTGATGAGCCAGAGCGATTGGTGACTCAAGAGACTACGCTAGTCAACACCGATGACGAGTCATCCATGGGCGACACAGATTCAATCTAGTCCCTGCACGAAGGCCGCCTCGTAGATCTATCACTGGCGATGGATCCCGAAGTCCTCGACCGGACCCGCCGTCAGATCGCCGTATACATGGAGGGGGCAACACAGTCCGAGTAAAACCCTGCAGGCAACAACGAGGCTGGCGAAACATCCAAGAGCCCAGCTGTGATCCTGGTGGACCTGTCGGCGGAGACAACAAGGATCATGGCAACCCCTGTAACGGCAGAAAACCAGGGCACAATAAATGCCGAGTTGGCAAAGCTGCGAGATGAGATGGAGAAGGCCCAGCGAGATGCACAGGCAGAAGCCGCCAGGATTAAGACCCAGCAAGCTCAGATCACCACCGAGACGACCCGCTTAAACACCGAGAACTGGTGACTTGAAAGGCATCAGCGCGCGTCCGACGCTGTCCATCAGAGGAGGCACCAGGGGCGTTTACCCCCTGATCTGAATCCTACCCGCCTTTTCGACACTCCGTGCACCCCCGGGGCAGGAACCGTTCCAGGAGGAGGGCCAGCTCAGCCACCAAACCCGCCGCTTCAGCCAGCAGTTGATTGCGTTCCCCGTTACCAGACGCCTCAGGGCCACTTTTCCAACCCCGTGGACAACGTGCTCGCCGCAAATCGCCACTTAGAATCCCTTCCGATTTATGGAAACACCCCGGCTGAAATAGAATCAAGAAACGCCATTGAGATGTTAAAAATGGCGGTGGTTCAGAATGCGCAATTCTCACACAGCCTCGATCGGCTGCACTCCACCCCCAGGCGAGCCGCACCAGAAGACGGCCGGAGAACCAACCCGCCATAACTAGCGGACCGCGACACCTACCTCAGGGTAACCCGCCTGACCATCGGGATCCTCCCATCCGCAACACCTTTGGGGCGACAGGCCAGGATTGCCACGACATCCAAACCAGCCCAGCGCCGCTTAGCAGAGGCGGCAGATAAGTAGGGGTGCCATGCTTGGCCCCTTCCCTACGCAACGAGCGGATGCCGAAAGACTTTAAAGGACCAAGGAAGGTGCCCAACTACACCCCGGACCTTGAGCCGACATCATGGGTTGAGAGTTACAAAATCGCAATGGACATGCTCGATGTAAGTGAAGCGGTATATGCCAGGTACTTTACAATGATGCTCGAGGGGACGGCGCACACTTGGTCGAAAAACCTGCCACCCAACTCCATCCAGACTTGGGCTGAACTGAAGGAACGTTTCATCAAAAACTTCCGGGGAACTTGCAAACGTCCGATGACGATCATCGACTTACAGCACTGCGTTCAGCGTCCCGATGAGTCGGCCCACCACTGGACGCGGCAGGTTGCAGAAATCATCCACTCGTCAGATGGCAGCACGGCGGCTCAAGCTGTGCTAATCCTGGAGCAAAACTGCCACTATGAGCCCTTGGTACAGAAACTGGGGCGACTCAAGCGTAAGGTCCAGGATATGGGCGAATTGATGGACACCCTCACTCGGTACGCCGAAGCACACGATACTAAAGACCCAGGAGAGGACGGCAGCAAAGCCAACCCGCCGAGTTAAGGCAAGTCATCCAAGAATCACTCCCGGTTTCAAGGACGTGCCCACCATAATCATGGTGGGAATGGCAAGAGAAGGCAGCAGGAAGGATCCACGACTTCGTCGCCAACACCAATACTAACAATGGCAATCAGCGTCAGAAGAAGAGGGGTTACAGTGGCAAGAAGCCGCACAACTATAATGAGATACTTAAGGGCCCCTGCCCGCACCACGCCATGGCAGATGGACCGGAAACTCACTCTTGGGAACACTGTTACGTAATGCAGGAATTTCGGGCAGAGGCACTCAAGAAGGGCCAAACCGGAGACCAGAGCCAACAGCAGGAACAGTTCGGTGCACCTAATCAACGTCAGAACCCGTTCGGTGGTTTTTTCCCGAACCAGGGGCCTAGGGCGGCTCGCAACCAAGCAGTGGCCAGTACCCTGTGCATAACCAGTAGCGGTATAACCCTCCCGGAGTGTTTCAGCAGCCACCCCTGTAGGGGGCTCCACAAGTGGAAGATGATAATGGCGGATTCCGCAGCAATCCCAAACAATTAAGCAACGGATAATACCATGTGTTCACCACAAGTGCCTGTAAGCGAGACAAGAAGGTGAAGCATCGGACGTATAGCGTGTCCGAGCCGGCACTCCCCAGGTACCTCCACTGGTCTGAGCAGACTATCTCGTGGAGCAGGAAGGATCACCCGCCCAGAATCGAGAACCCCAACGACTTAGCATTAGTCGTGGCCCCCCAAGTCGGGGGATATACCGTTTCAAAGGTTCTTATGGATGGTGGCAGCAGCATCAACATATTATATTTCAACACCTTTCGAAGGATGAACCTCTTAGAGAAAGACCTAATGCCGTTAACCACAGTATTCCATGGTATTGTCCCAGGTAAGTCGGCATATCCAATTGGGCGGGTCAAACTTAATGTGGCTTTTGGTACATCATCCAATCACAGGAGCGAGTCACTTATATTTGAGGTGGTCAAGCTAAAGAGCCCTTATCATGCGTTGTTCGGGCCGCCGACTTACGCCCGGTTCATGGCTCGCCCCTGCTATGTTTACCTTAAACTCAAGATGCCTGGCCCTAAGGGACCCATCACGGTCGATGGTGATAGGAGGATAGCAAAGGAGTGTGAGGAAGGAGATGTGGCTTACGCAGAAATCGCATGTGCTGCAGACGAACTCAAGTATCACCAAGCCAATGTTGACCCGGCAGATATGTCGCCCCTCAAGAAGCCAACGACTGATGTTGAGCTGCTCCTCAAGTTTAAGTCGATGGATGACACTAAGATGGTGGATTTCGTTCCTGGCAATTCATCCAAGCAGTTCACTATCGGGGCGGGTCTGGATCCCAAATAGGAAAGCGCCCTCATCAAATTCATCCGTGAGAATCGGGACATCTTTGCATGGAAACCTTCTGACACGCCTGGTGTGCTGAGAGAATTCGCTGAGCACCATCTTAATGTTGACCCTGACGCAAAGCCGATTCAGCAATATCTTCGCAGGTTTAATGAGGAGCGACGCAAGGCGATCGGAGAAGAAGTCGCCCTTCTTTTGGTCGCCAGGTTTATCGTTGAGGTCTTCCACCCTAAATGGTTGGCTAACCCGGTCCTGATGCTAAAAAAGAACGACACTTTCCGCATGTGCATCGACTACAACGACTTCAACAGAGCTTGTCCAAAGGATCCCTTCGCCCTTCCCCGCATTGATCAAATCATTGATTCGGTGGCGGGTTGCGAGCGTTTGTGTTTCTTGGACGCCTACTCCAGATATCATCAAATCAAGATGGCCGTGGAAGATCAGGAGAAGACAGCTTTCATAACCCCGTTTGGGGCTTTCTGCTATGTATCCGTGCCATTTGGGCTCAAGAGCGCTGGGGTGACTTACCAGCACTGTATCCAAAACTCTCTCCGCGGCCAAATCGGACGCAACGTTCACGCTTACGTTGATGACATTATGGTTAAATCTCGTAAGAAGGCGACGCTCTTGGAGGATCTCAAGGAAACTTTTGACAATCTGCGGGTGTATCAGATGAAGCTTAATCTCACCAAATGTGTCTTTGGCGTTCCCGTAGGAAAACTGTTGGGTTTCTTGGTGTCCGAACGCGACATTGAGGCCAGCCCGGACAAAATCGACGCAATTACTTCGCTTGGGAAACCAGCAAATATCAATCAAATTCAACGCATGGTGGGTCATATTGTGGCTTTGAGTCGCTTTATAAGCCGCCTAGGGGAGAAAGCCATTCCCCTCTATCAGTTGCTGAAGAAAGCTGACCGTTTTGTTTGGACGGACGTGGCCAATGAATCTTTTGAAGCCCTGAAGCAACAGCTGGTCAACCCGCCAGTTCTGGCCGCCCCGACTGAAAAGGAGCCTATGCTTCTATACATCGCGGCGAATTCCAAGGCGGTGAGCGTGGCAGTAGCTGTCGAATGGAAGGAAGAAGGAAAGGAATATCCGGTACAACACCCGGTATATTTTATCAGTGAGGTGCCAACCCTCTCCAAACAACGCTACCCGCATTGGCAGAAGTTGGTTTATGGGGTCTTTATGGCGAGTCGGAAGCTAAAGCATTATTTCCAAGAACATCCTATCATGGTGGTTAGCTCCACCCCTCTTGGGGACATCATCCAGAACCGAGAAGCAACAGGGCGAATCGCTAAATGGGCGACTGAGCTTGGGCCCCACCACGTGCGGTATATGCCTTGCACGGCTATCAAGTCCCAGGCATTGGTCGACTTCATCAATGATTGGACCGAGTTGTAGATTCCGGAAGATAGGCCTGATCTCACGTACTCGACTATTTATTTTGATGGGTCTAGGCAATTGGAAGGCTCGGGGGCTGGCGTGGTGTTGATTTCACCCCAGGGAGACAATAACGCGTTCATGGTTTGTGACTCATGTTCTGCTATGTTCTCCGACTCATGTTCCCGTGTACCAATAACGCTGTGGAGTATGAAGCCTTGCTTCATGTTTTGCGACTCGCCAAGGAGATGAACCTCACACGCGTCAGATGTCTTGGAGATTCCGATCTAGTGGCTCAACAAGTTTCAGGTACATGGGACTACCGAGACCCCTTGATGGCGGCTTACAAAAGGGCCGTGTCTGATGTGGCGGGTCATTTCCATGGCTATCAAGTTGATCATATCGACCGGCGACTTAACGAAGCAGCTGATGCCCTCTCACGTCTTGGCTCGCAACGTAAGCTGGTTCCTCCTAATGTTTTTATGGATATTTTGCATAATCCTTCCGTGAGGTTGCCCTCAGAAGAGGAATTGGCGATACCAGATCCTGAGTCCCAGTTCGTGGCGGCTCTCCGTGTTACGTCGGATTGGGTTCTTCCTTATTTGGCGTACCTCACACGAGGCGAGTTACCTTTGGATGAGGTGTTGGCTCGTCAAATCGTTCGTCGGAGCAAATCCATGGTCATCTTCAATGGCAAGTTATATAAGTGAAGTACTTCTGGGGTATTTCAAAGATGTGTTTCTTCTGATGAAGGGTGCGTAATTCTGAACGACATCCATGCCGGAGATTGTGGGCACCATGTCGGGTCACGTTCCCTGGTTTGAAAGGCGTTCCGACATGGATTCTTTTGGTTGACGGCTCATGTGGATGCGGAAGAGATAGTTCGTCGATGTGATGGCTGTCAATGTTATGGATGATAGGCTCATGTGTCGGCTCAAGAACTAAGGATGATCCCGATCACTTGGCCTTTCGCGGTCCGGGGGTTAGATATGGTTGGCCCCTTTAAGATTTCACCCAATAAAAAACTCATCTACTGGTGGCGGTTGATAAATTAACCAAGTGGGTCGAAGCAGAACCTGTTGGCAGCTGTGATGCAGAAACGGCCGTCAAATTCTTGAATAAGTTGATATTCCGGTTTGGATACCCACACAACATTATCAATGATAATGGTACCAATTTATCACAAGGGGCGATGCAGGAGTTTTGCCATCGGGAGCACATCCGGCTTGATGTGTCTGCGATCGCTCATCCACAATCTAATGGGCAGGCGGAACAGGCGAATCAGGAAGTACTACGAGGGATCAAGCCCCGACTTATGGTTCCCCTGTAGCACACCCCAGGGTGTTGGGTTGAGGAGTTGCCTTCGGTACTATGGAGCATCTGAACCACCCCGAACCGTTCTACGGGTTTTACTCCTTTTTTCCTGGTGTACGGAGGAGAAGCCGTTCTTCCCAGTGACATTAGGCATGACTCACCCAGAGTTGCCGCTTATGTGGAACAGGATAATGAGTTGGCACGTCAGGATTCTTTGGATGCTTTGGAGTAAACACGCGATTTGGCTGCCTCCCGATCATCTATCTATCAGCAAGACTTGCGGCGTTATCATAGCCGGCGGGTCAAGAGCCGAGCTTTTCAGGAGGGCGACTTAGTGCTCCGTTTGATCCAAGATCACACTGGCATGCATAAGTTATCACCACCATGGGAAGGACCGTTCGTCGTTAGCAAAAACCATCGCAACGGGTCATACTATCTGGTGGATCTTCGGCCTGATCGGCCAACCACGCAGGCTGAGTCAACTCGCCCATGGAACATAGCCCACCTGCGGCCTTACTACACTTGAGCTACTGGCTCCGTTTTTTCTTCTCTCTCATCTTTGAAGATTGTAAGTCTTTCGTTTATATAAAGCAATACAATTGATACCCACGAATTCTGGGTCTTTCCTGCCACTTGATCTTCTTGAAAGCATGGATCTTTATTGCTCTTCGATAAGTCGCCCAAGCATGGACGCTATCAATACCAGAGAGCATAAGTCGCCATGCTGCACTTATTACAACACTGGGTATCGATAAGCCAAAGAGGATCAAGTCGCTACAAGTGCACGATTCAAACATGGGCGCCTTATATGATTCTGAGGATTAGGCCGGCCTACTTGGGGGCTATCAGCTCCCAAGTCGTTTTGTGGTAAGAGCGTATACGCTTCTACAATCCTATAACCGGTATTTCCCATAATCATAGGTCACTTGGGGGCTTCCTCTCACTGAGATCAGCCTAACTACCCATTTGGCTAGCGAAAAATTACCGCATTACAAATGGTTATATTGGACTGTGTGTTGGCCGAATCGCCATATGGACCCATGAACTCTTGGCGAGTCAATCCGCTCTATGGACCCTGAACTCACCCTGGCTAAAACATGCATGGTACCGGCTAGCGCCCCACATGGAGAATAGAGAAACCAGTGGTTCATTGAACCTGCTTCACCGAAGCTTGACTCGCGCCTGATTAGCCGGTCTAATTACTTGAGCTTTTTTACACAAAAAGTCTCCCTCGGGTAGCACTTGAGTTTGTCTAACTCGTCCTATCCTGTCGCGACTTGAACGAGCCAACGAAATTCTTACTCTCACCTTCCTGGAACTGCCACAAGGTTTCACAGATTTATACGACTCGCCGGATCTTTTTGAACCGGGTTTTTCTGCATGTAATTCTCCAGAATACCTTGAGTCGGTTATTATTTATTATCATCCATTACGCATTGAGATGGTTTGATGCATGTTTTTAGCCCAACAGGTTGGTGATCAAAATCTTTACTGACATGGCGGGTCAAGCATCATAAGGCGCCTCACGGGCGACACAAGGTTTTTTAAGGATCACAAAAGAGTTCTACAACAGGCATAAGCAATGGGTTGTTTTCTATAATAACCTATTACATGGCTTGGATGGCCAAATCATCAAGATCTATTCTGCCGGTGCCTCTGGGTCAACTTGCCCTGAGGTCTGGCCGACTTCAAGTTGTAAATCACCCAGTACCCAATGGCACTTTGATAGAGCAGCAAATTCATCTTCATCATTCAAAAATGCCGAGAGATCCGCCTCCAAATCAAAAGGTTTTTTGGGTCGACGAGGAGTCAAGCTGGTTGTCACAAAGGTTGGCGGGTTTACTTTCTTGTTCTTGTCGTCATAAGCAGCTTGGTACTTTGACAAATCCAAGCTTGCTGCTAGCTGAGTCACAGCCAAGCGTGATTCCTTGACGACACGCTGATAATCATCTTGAGTAAATTCTGACTCATCGTCCTTGAGCTGTGGGAAGCCTGCTGCTACTTCTTTGGGTTTCAGTTCTGGAGCATACGCCAAACACCGACTCAACGTAGTCAGCGCTCCTTTCCGGGCGGCTGATCGGGTTAGCTCACCTATCTAAGGCGGAAGGGTAGATAAGCAGCCAAGCATCTTTTTGATTGATGTGATTGGTTCCTTGGCGCCCATCACTGCCTTCACGGTCAGCACACTCCCAGTATATAGCTGCTCAGTCAATGTGTAAATCGCCTTTAACCTCAAGATGCAGTCGTCCTGAAGGTTAGCGGCTCTCGGACCTGCATAAGGGACAATAATGGTCAGTGCTTTTTTCACACTAATTTTTTCTTTTTACAAAGTACAAAATCAGGGATTCCTTCTTACCAAAGATGGCCTGTGTCATATTGGAGATATGTTTCTTTAAGCCGGCCAGCTCTTGTTTCACGGCTTCCAGTTTTGTTTCACCCATTTCCGCTCGCTTTAGCACGGCGGCCTGGTCAGCTTGAGACTTCTTGTTGGTGGCTTTCAGCTTTTCCATATCAGCTAAGATCATCTGGTATTTTTCTTCTGCCTTAGCCCGTGCGTCTTGCTGGTTGGCTAAACTTTTCTTGAAGTCGCCCAACGTCGACTCAGCTTGGGCTAGAGATTCCGGTCAACATATTATCAAGGGACAAATCTCAGAATTATTGTAAGCAATACCCCTGACACTTGGGGGTTAATGTATAATTTTTTAGACAAAATTATACCACATCAAGACCCGGCTCATCTTTCAAAAGATTACCCGGCCCTTGGGGGTTACGGGTCGAAAGTTTTTCTACATCAAGACCTAGCTCATATTTAAAAAGATGACCCGACCCTTGGGGGTTACAGGTCGAAAGTTTTTTCTAAATCAAGACCCGGATCATCTTTGAAAAGATGACCCGGCCCTTGGGGGTTACAGGTCAAAAGTTTTTCTACATTAAAGACCCGACTCATCTTTCAAAAACATGACCTGGCCCTTGGGGGCTAATAAGGAGGGTATGCATTAAGGCGTACCTCATGTTTATTCTTCATCATATGGAGCAGATTCTTCTCCATTTCATAACTTGTTTATAGGCAACTTGCGAAGCTGGAGCAGAGCTCTTTAAACTCAAGATTTTCATATTGAGAGAGTTTGGCCTTGGAAATTTCATGTCCGGTGGAAGGATGGGACGATGTTGATACATGCTTCGGTAAGATTGTCGAAGCCGGTTTAGAGAAGCTAGTAACAGTAATGATTACAGCATGAGGATCTTCAGTCGCCTTCAATGGATTTGGCGGGTTGGGTGCTTCCATGCTTCCCTCGGGAGAACTTGGAAGGTCAACTCGGTCATCAGACATATCTTTGGTCGGGTCAGCATGAGCCGGCGCTGGGATTTCTTTATGTTCTGGAGCCGGGGTGGAAGTTGAGCCGCAAGTTTTTCTCTTTTTCACTTGCGCTCTAAGGAAAAGAGGGTCATGCTTAAAAGCAATCATCATCATCATCAGGAAAAACATAAGGATTATAAGGACTTACCCTTGTATGCGAATCATTGGCGGAAGGGACGACATCACTGAGTTGCCGACGAAGGGGGAGAAGTCTGCAAGAGTAATATCACAAAATATGAATGAGTTACAAGTATGATCCAAAAGAAAACGAAGGTGGACATTGATGAAGGATACCTCATTTTGTCGTTTCTTGGTAGAAGTTTTCAGTGGTAACCCGGACACCAAATCTCCTGAGTGGCTCCGAGTCTTCCGATAGGAAGCGTGTTGCGCCTTCTTCAAGAGGAAATTAGGATCGAGACAAGCATTTGGGTGAGACATGGGAACTTTCCCACAAACCCGCCTGGCCGGCTTAGGCGGAGGAGAAGATGAGTCGGAAGAAATGGAAATTACCTCTACGGCGTCATCTTGGCTTTCATTATCATCATTCTATACATAAGAGATGCAGAGATATAAGCACGAATTAGAGAAACGGGTGTCAAGACAAAGAAGATAAAAAGTTTCCTCTGAAGACGCATCGCCGACTTGGGATTCATCCACATCAGACGATTCGGTGATGGCGGCTTTGTTTTTACCCTTTGTTTTCCTCTTTGGAGGCGGTCTGGCTTGCTTCAGGGCCATCTTCTTCGGCCTTTTTGACCAGAATTGGTTGCCTTTCTGAAGTGGAATTTTCATTATGTAAATCAGAATCCGAGTAAGTCGGGAAGAATGAACCAAGGGCGGGTTAAATTATTTACCTTAGGAGCCGGGTTAATCTTGCAGAATGGCTTGAGCCCTATCTGGCTACACTTGGCCAAGGGCTCACCGGTTAGCTTCTTGATGATGGTCACAATATCTTCCTATGTGAGTGCTGTGCGGAAGTAACATTGGGGGTGGTCCAAAGTACCATCAAACTCACACATCAAGCCATCTCGGCGACTCAAGGGAAGGATGCGCCATTCCACCCAGCAGCTGATCAGGTCAACTCCAATAAGACCGTTGTTTGTTAAAGATCGTAACTCGGATAGCACTAGAATGAAATCCAACTCCTCTTCTTCGGTGAGTTTGTCTGGAAGTTTGAAGTTTGTAGGCACACGTTCCTTCCTATAGCCAAGGAGTTTGTTCACCCAGAGGGGAAATGTCCTGGAAATAAAACCAAGACTCGCCCCAGCCTTTGGGATGGCTAGGCATGGTGATTGACGGGAATGAGCTGTCCCTGCATCGTTGAACGTTGACCCCGCCAAGTTCTAAGCTAGGGCCATTGGAAAATCGGTCTGGCGATTCAAATGGAAGAAGTACCAAAACAAAGGGACCGATGGTTCCATTTGCAAGTAAGCTTCACAGAATACTTGGAACTGGCATATGTTGTTGATCGAGTTGGGGCCCAGGTCTTGGAGGCGGACGTTCATAAAGGCCATAGCATCTCTGAGGAACTTTGATCCTGGCGGCCTAAACCCCCGTTCGAGGTGCTCAGCAAAAAAAACTATCTCCCCTTCCTTCGGGTTTGGGATTTCTTCGCCTAGTCCGGATTGCCATGTGATAACTTCCTTCGGGTCAAGATTCCCCGTTTTCACGCAATCGTTGAGGAAGGCGTCATCAACTTAGGTCGGGAGCCAATCGGCCTTGAAAACGGTACCCATAGCTACAGAGGAAAAGGTCACGGGTAAGTTAACTCGCTGAACACTTGTTGAGTGGCTAAGAGGATCTATTAACCCGCCGAACATTTGTCGAGTGGTTGAGGGAATCTGTTAACTCGCCAATAAGGGACCAGATCTAGGCACAAGGGCGACTTAGGAATTTCCTATTTACTCAGAGAAGGTATCCGAGGGCATTGAGGACGTGCGGTAAAATGATGAAGTGTGGATCTATAAACAGGTTTCTACACAACAGGAAGTGAAATGTAGATCTACGAACGAGTTAAAATGAACGGAAAACAGACCATGGCTAGGATAAATGCAGTAACGGTGATCTGACCGAAGCCTTTTTGGTTCCTCAAACAGGAGCTAATCGATTGAGGATACGGTCGATGCTACCATGCCTATTACTACTATGAATCAATTAGTATACGTGGAGGTGTTTGAGGTGTTCTAAGAAACCGGCAGACGACGAACATCGAGGAGTTAAGATCTATTTATAATGGCGAAGGACTAACCTGATGATGGCGTTTGGAAGCGACCGTGGGAGATCCGCGGTGAATGTCGCGTCCTTGGTTGGCTCGGAGATGCGTCGGACACAGTGGCCGGTGACGGAGTTCCTCGGGCGGCGATGGAGTTCTTGATGTGGTCGCGAGGAAGAAGAGGCAGTCGAAGTGAGTAGGTGGAGATGCTTTCCGTTCCCTTTCCCGCGCCTATTTAATGGGACGGGCGTTGGAATCAAGGCGCCTCGAGCGGGAACCGAAAAAGACAGGTAAAGATTTGCAATAATAGCGCCAATATTTTCGGGATATCTGTGTCGCGAGATCCGTTGGGGATTGCATCATCATTTTTCCGAGATTAAAGGGATAAGATGATGTCATCAAGATATAGTTCGGCGGCTTGGGTATTTCTGTGAAGTATGGCGGCTTAAGTGTATGATGCATAAAAAGGAGCGGAATGAGTCGCCCCTAAATTAGGTAAGGGTTTATTGGCGTGAACAGGTTCAAGTCAATCTGGGGCCTAATGTTGGGGATATTATCTGCGACATGACCCGCCATAGTTGGGCCGTGTCACCATATGGGTGACTCATCCTTTGGCAATACAAGACTTGGCCTGGAGGGCCAAGGAGCCGGATGGCGGTTCAAGATCTACGCGGATGATGGGCCATCGAGGAGGTTTCTAGTCTTGGAAAGTACGCCGACTTAGAGATAAAGTAAACCACGATCTGTATCATCGTTGGGAGTCTTGTAAACCCTAAGGCCTCGACCTATATATAAAGGCGAGTCCCGGGGAGGATAGGGCAGGTTAGAATTCATCGAGAGCTAGGTCAGGCGAGTTACGCCCTCCTTGTAATCGAAACACCGTCAATACAACACAGAGCAGGACGTAGGCTTTTACCTCCTCACGAGGGGCTGAACCTGGGTAAATCCGAGTCTCGCTCCCGTTTAACCCCTTTGAGTCGCCACCAAGGTGCGATGGCTCCATCATTAAGTCCTTTCACTAGGACATCTGCCGTCACAAAACCATGACAGTGCCCCAGATGGGATCTTGCGGAGACAAAAGCTTGCGGCGGCGGAAAAGTACTTTCAATGATCTCCTGATTTTTTCTCGGATTTTAGGGAATTTATAGGCGAAAGACCTAGGGTAGAGGAGGCCCAGGGAGCCCACAAGCCTAGGAGGCGCGGGCCCCCTGGCCTCGGCTAGGGGGTTTGTGGGGTCCCTGGTGGCCCCCTGCCGTGAATCTCAGGCTTCCCGATCTTTTTCTGTTTCGAAAAAAAATCTTTTTGGCAGTTTCGTTCCGTTTGGACTCCGTTTAAAATCCTCCTCTGAAAAGGGTCAAAAACATGGGGAAAACAGGAACTGGAACTTGGCACTGAGTTAAGCTATTCCCAAAAAATATATAAAAGGCATACAAAACATCCAAAGTTTGACAAGATAATAGCATGAAACCATCAAAAATTATAGATACGTTGGAGACGTATCAGTGGAGAAGCTCCCGAAGGTCAATCCTCCCTCCGGCAGGGTGCCGGGAAGAGGTCTTCTGGCGCTCCCGATCTCGGAAGCGCTACAGCGGCGGAACGATGGAGAAATTTGCGATTTCGGATTTGATGATAGGGTTTTATGTCGGAGAGGTAAATATAGGCCGAAGGAGGGCACCAGAGGAGGTGGGCCCCACTCAGGCGGCCTGGTGGACGGCCAGGAGGTGGCCCGCGCAGCGTGGCCACCTGGCGAGCCGTGGCTCTCCTCTGGCCCCACCTGATGCTTCGTGAAGCTTCCGTCACACTTTTTTTTATATTTTTTTCTCAGAATTTTTGGGGCTCTGGAAATTGGGGTAAAAGTCCTTGCAAAAAAGACATCAGCAGACAGAAACTGGCATTGGGTGCACTGATTTAGTAGGTTAGTCCAAATATGTGTAAAAAGGTATGAAAGTGTAGCAAAACATATAACAATGTCACCCAAAAGAGCATGGAATAAACAGAAATAATAGATACATTTGGGACGTATCACCAAGTAATTGATGATGCTACTCCTGCTATGCATGATGCTTATGATGATACTTTTCTTGATACTACTGTGCCACTTGGTGAATTTCTTGATGAACAAATTGCTAGAGTGAATGCTAAGACTGATGATATTGTTGAATCTGATGAAACTGAACACTATGAATCACCTCTTAGACCTAGCTCTCCTAGATATGAATTGCCTAATATACCTGAGGGTTATGTTATGGAAGGCAAAGTAATATTATATAGCTCTGCTAGGGACTTTCTTGCTTGTAAGGATATATAGAGATGATCTTAAGAAATTGCTATGCAAGTGGAAGGAAAAATCTATGAATACTAGAATGCAATATGATCCCAAGTTTGCTACTTCACCTATCTAAGTTACTGATAAAGATTATGAATTCTCTGTCGATCCTGAGTTAATTACTTTGGTAGAATCTGATCCTTTTCATGGTTATGAATCTAAAACTGTTGTGGCACACCTTACAAAATTGAATGATAGAGCCACCCTATTTACTCATGAGGAAAAAATTCGTTACTACTGCATTCTTAAGCTGTTTTCATTCTCATTAAAGGATGATGCTAGGATATGGTTTAATTCTTCTGCTCCTCGTTGTGTGTGTTGTCCCCGGGATATGATTTACTACTTCTCTGAAAAATATTTTCCTGCCCATAAGAAACAAGCTGCCTTGCAGGAAATATTTAACTTTGTGCAATTGAGGAAGAGAGTCTCCCACAAGCTTGGGGGATGCTTCTCTAGTTACTTAATGCTTTGCGTGATCGCCCTCTCAACAAAAATGAAATATTTTCTATCTTTTATAATGGACTAACCGATGCTTCTAGGGACCACCTGCATAGTTGTGTTGGTTGTGTTTTCAGGGAACGAACTGTTGAACAAGCTGAACTACTATTGAATAATATATTGAGCAATGATAATGATTGAACTATTCCCAAACCACCTCCAAAACCAACTTCGAAGAAAAGAGGTATTCTATTCCTCAGTCCTGAACATATGCAAGAGGCAAAGAAATCTATGAGATAAAAAGATATTAAAGCTGAAGATGTTAAGAATCTACCACGTATTGAATAAATACATGGTCTTGATAACCCGACAGAGTTACTAGAGGTAAATTCTCTTTGTAGATTTGGTGAAGGTGATATTCCTTATAATAAGCCTGCTAGCCAATGCTTGGATGAATTTGATAACATTGTTGTTAAACAAGAAAATTGCAGTGCTTATGTTAGTAGACAATTGAAGCATAATGCTTACATGCTTGATCGCTTGGGTGATTATATGAGTAGAACTGTCAATGACCTTAGGCTTATTAGTAAACATGATTCCGTGGTAACTACTCAAGTAGAATAGGTACTTAAGGCACAAAATGATTTGCTCAATGAGATGATTAGTAAGAACAGTGATCATTCTATTAGAGTTGTGACTAGAGGTGCTAGAATGACTGAGGAACCTTTGTATCCCAAGGGCTTTCCCAAGAGAGTTGAGCAAGATCCTCAAAGAGTTAATACTGATGTACCTGGTCCTTCTAATAAAAATAAAAGGAATGATGATAGGACTTTGCATGCTGCTAGTGAACCTGTTATAGAGTCACGTGGAAACCCAAATGATATCTCTATATCTGATGCTGAGACACAAACTGGTAATGAACATGAACCTAGTGATAATATTAATGATGATGTTCATGTTGATGCTCAACCTAGTAATGACAATGAGTTGGAGATTGAACCTGCTATCGATCTTGATAACCCACAACCTAGGAATAAGAGATATGATAAAAGAGATTTTGTTGCTACGAATCATGGTAGAGAAAGATAACCATGGGTTCAGAAACACATGCCCTTTCCTCCTAAACCATCCAAGAAGAAGGATGGTGAGGATTTTGAGAGCTTTGCTGAAATTATTGAGACCTGTCTTTTTACGTATGTGCTTAACTGATATTCTGAAAATGTCCCCGTTTGCTAAGTACATGAAAGATATTGTTACAAATAAAAGAAATATACTTAAAGCTGAGTCCACCATGCTTGCTAAATATACTTTTAAGGGTGGAATAGCAAAGAAATTAGGAGATCCCGGAGTACCTACTATACCATGCTCTATTAAAGGAAATTATGTTAAAACTGCTTTGTGTGACCTCGGAGATGGTGTCAGTGTTATGTCGTTCTCTTTATATCGTAGACTTGATTGAATAAGTTGACACCTACTGAAATCTCTGTAGAAATGGCTGATAAATCATATGCTTTACCAATCGGTATTTGTGAGGATGTGCGTGTTGTGGTTGCAAACGTTACTATCCTAACGGACTTTGTTATTCTTGATATTCCCGAGGAAGACAACTTGTCAATCATCCTTGATAGACCCTTTCTGAATACTGCAAGGGCTGTTATTGACTGCAACAAAGGCAATGCCACTTTTCATGTTAATGGTAAGGATCATATGGTACACTTTCCGAGTAAACAACTTCAAGTCCATAGTATCAACTCAATTGAAAAATTCCAACATTTACTATTGGAGACTTTGGATTCCCTCTCCCTACTGTCAAGAAGAAATATGATATACTTATTGTTGGGGACATGAATATCCCCATTGAGGTAACCTAGTGTTATTCAAAAATTCTCTGGTTCCATGTCATTCAAAAAAAGTTTGTCAATAAGACTTGATCAACCTTATTGATGGATTCTTTTTGACGGGCATGAGATGGATGAATTGAGAAAGCGCAACCTTCTGTACCGAACTTCTATTTTCTATTCCTTAGTTTCAGTTTAGGAAAAATGCTATTAGTTCTCTGTTTTCCATTTTGTTCGTGCAATAGAAAAATGACCTGAAAATAAAAGTTCTCAGAACGCCCTACAAATCTTGTATGATTTTTCTTGGAATATTTAAGAATTTTTGGCACTAAGAATACGTGAGAGGACTGCACAAGTGGGCCACAAGCCTGTAGGGCGCGACCACCCCCTGGGCGCGCCCTCCCTCGCTTGTGGGTCCCACGTTGGGGCCTCTTCACTTATTACAGTACCCATCCAGTCCTTCTTCCTCCAGAAAAAATCCCACCATTGCTCAAACCCGTGTTTTAGCTCATCTTGCTGCCATTTTCGATCTCCTTGCTCAAAGCTCCATTTGCAAAACTATTTTAGAGGATTGTTCATCGGTATGTGACTCCTCCAATGGTCCAATTAGTTTTTGTTCTAGTGCTTTATATATTGCAAAGTCTTGATGTTGTGGTGACTTTGTTCTTGAGCTTGAATGTCAAATTTGTAGGGTCCCAAGTAGTTCTGATGCATGATATAGCTACTAGGCACTTGTAGGAATAGTTGCTATAAGTTTTGATTGAGTTTTGTTCATTTGTATGTGGAGTCACTAAACATTTCAGATTTCATTTTTGTAGAAAAATAAAAATGTCATGGAAAATATACCAAGGTGATTCCTCTGGCAAGAAGACCCCGAGACTCGGGATATGCGAGCCAGACCTTGAACACCCAAGGGAAGCTCAAGTGTGGCCTTGTGAATGGTCGTCACAATCATCATGGTCCAGGCCGGATTCAAGGAAGAATTTTACACGTATGTATGAAATGCTGGTCTTGAAGATTTTGTTTCAGACCAATGCAAGCAATATTATCAACTCACTGATTCCTTCGTGCGGAAGTTTGAATTTTCATCGAGGTGTAATACGCATTCCGTTCTATTTAATCTTTATGAACAATCTTATACTATAGACCTAGAAGATTTTAACCACGCATGAAAAATTCCACAATGGGGTAGCTTTAGTGATCCTTACAAAGCCGAATATAATGATTTTATTGCTAGCATCACTAGGGGAGAAACTAGAAATATTACAAAGGCTATCTTGGGGAGCATTCACTTTCCTGTCGTACATTATCTTCCTCTCTTCATAGGTAGATGTATTAACGTTAAGCATGAGCATAGCCACCTTTGTGTACCTGACCTTAGTATTCTTAAGCGTGCGGTCATGGGTGATAGACGATATAACTTACGATCTATTATTGCTAGGAGGCTACACAAAAATGCTAAGTACGGAGATTTCTTTGGTGGAATTTATGCCACCCGTGTAGTTGATTATCTTGGGATACCTATAAGGGAGAATGATATAGAGCTACCACCTCTTTTCTTGATTATGAGGCTATGGTGCGCTACCAGTTCCTCAAGAGAAATGAACAACACCTCCTATATCGACTAATTTTTGATAGAGAGCATGTTGTCCAACTTAGCCTTCCTGCCCCTGCCTTCTTTGACTTTCAAGAAAAACAGAGATACTTTATAACCAGAGAGGAGGCGGACAAGTACGAGAGAGAGGCGAAAGCGGCTCGCCTCCACGCCGAAGCTGTTCAGGCGGCAACTGCCACAACCCTATACAACCCCAACTATGACATTTGATATTATCCGGGCCAGCCATGGCCCTAGACCAACTTAGGCCAAAAGCATAAGCTTGGGGGAGTACGTATTTCTCACCGACATTACATTCATGTTCACATGCTCATTCCAGTTGTCGGTGTTCATAATTTTTCCTTGTACCATCCATGGTAGTTTATTTCTTTTTTTGTTTTTTCTTGTGTGTTTCATTAACCTTGAGAAAACCCAAAAAATTAGTTCTAGCTTTACCCTCTAGTTTGTTTAGTTGTAGTGTTAAAACAAAACCCAAAAATATTTTTCGTTCTTCTTTTGCTTGTTGCAGGCTTTCCCGTGTAAATAGCCCTGTTTAAGAATTCGTCCAGTTAACGAGTTAAATTGCCGATTTATCCCTACTCGCAAGGTCACCGAGTAGCTAATTAACTAATAAATTACCTGATTAATGGATTAAATGCCCGATTAACTTGCCGATTAGCCCATTAATTGCCTACTCACCAGCCAACCGAGCACTTACCAATTAACGATTTCCTCAACAATGGTAAATAGTTTTTATTTTTTCTCTGGGTCGTGAGGGGAAGTCCACGATGACATGCTGAGTGGTTCTCATATTCATTATCATTTATCTATCAGAAAGTTCATACTACCTTGTCTTCTCCTTTGAGTTATTGCTTGCAGATTCCAGCATAGTCCAATGCACGTGCGCTATTATTATTGTTATTCACACCGTTCGGTCGTGCAAGTCAAAGGCAATAATGACGATATATGATGAAGTGATGAAGTGATGAAGATGGAGAAAATCTGGTATGAACTCAACCTATTTTGTTTTTGTAAATATGATTAACTCATCGTTCTGGATTCAGTTCGTTATGGATTGAATTTGTTTGCAATGACAATTAGAGATTACAGTTACTTATGACATGCTTAATTAGCTAGTAGTGAATAATGGTTTGTCTTGAGTGCCAACACGCATATTAAAATGGTTGTGATGTAGTATGATAGAATGGTATCCTCCTCCGAATGATTCGAGTGCCTTGACTTGGCAGATGTTCACACATGTAGTTGAAACAAAACAAACATAGCCTCCATGATGTTTATGTTTTTGGTGATTTATATCCTACTCATGCTTGCATTCAATAATGGTTAATCTCAAAGCATGTTTATGACTGTTGTCGCTCTCTAGTTAGTCGCTTCCCAGTCTCTTGCTAGCCTCCACTTGTACTAAGCGGGAATACTGCTTGTGCATCCACTTCCATAAACCCAAAGTTGTTCCACGTGAGTCCACCATACCTACCTATATGTGGTATTTACCTGCTGCCCCAAGTAAATTTGCATGTGCCATACTCTAAATCTTCAAATAAATATTTTGTTTTGTATGCCCAAATCACAAATGTAGTGACTAGGGTTTGTCAGTATCTTCCATGATAGGTGGGTTATTCTCAATATATGTGTTGATTCACTATCATTCACGAGAAAGTGGCTCGTAATCGGGATGCCCAGTTCCATGCTCAAAAGTCAAATCAAATATAATGAAACAAAACTCCCCCAGGATTTTTGTTTGTATGGACGGTACCCGTGGATTCAGCCTGCCGTGGAGTGTGGTCGATTGGTGGAGGGGGAGTAAAAACTTTACTATTCTGTTTGGGAACCACCTATAATGTATCTAGCATGGAAGATATTGAGAACTCTTAGTTGTTATGTTGACAATGAAAGCATGCCGCCCAAAATTTTGTTTCATCCCTATTTTAAAAGCTCGAGCTCTAGCACCTCTATAAATCAATGCTTCCCTCTATGAAGGGCATATCTGTTTACTTTACTATTGAGTCATCCTCTTATTATAAAAAGGCACCAGTTAGACAACACATCTGTAATTTGTGTGCTTTGCTATTAATCGATATTGAATATGAGTATGACTGGATCTCTTTTACTATGAATTACAATGTCTAGTCAGTCCTTGTTCTTCGGAGGTGCTCTGCATTTATGTTTTGCGGTCTTAGAAAAGGCTAGCGAGATACTAGTCTATCATATTGTATTATGATTGTTTTGATAAAAAATTTACCATCCAAGACTTACTATTATTGCTTTCTAGTTGATTATGCCATTGATATAAGTAAATATGAGACCTAAATATTATTGGGAATGTGGTTTGTCTATAATCTTAGCTGAAGATGTGAACATAAGTTAGACATATTTACAACAACAAGCAATGGTTGAGGACAAGCAATGGTTTAAGCTTGGGGGAGTTAATACGTCTCCAACGTATCTACTTTTCCAAACTCTTTTTGCCCTAGTTTTGGACTCTAATTTCCATGTTTTGAATGGAACTAACTAGGACTGACGTCGTTTTCACCAAAATTGCCTTGGTGTTATTTTTGTGTAGAAATAAAAGTTCTCGGATGGACCTGAAAATTTACGGAAAATATTTCTGGAATTAATAAAAAATACTGGCGAAAGAATCTACCGGAGAGGGGACACCCCTGGCTATAAGCCTGTAGGGCGCCCCCTAGGTCGTGCCCCCTGGCTTGTGGGGTCCCACAGGTTCCACTTACCTCGTTTCCACTTTTATATATTCCTATCCGGGGAGAAAAAATCAGAGAGAAGATTGCATCGCATTTTATGATACGGAGCCGCCGCCACCTCCTGTTTTTCCTCGAGAGGGCAGATCTGTAGTATGATTTGGGCTCCGGAGAGGGGAAATCGATGCCGTTGTCATCACCAACCATCCTTCATCACCAATTTGATGATGCCCTCCGTCGCTCGTGGGTAATTCCATCGAAGGATTGCTGGACAGGGATGGGTTGGATGAGATCTAACATGTAATCGAGTTAGGTTTGTTAGGGTTTGATCCCTAGTATCCATTATGTTCTGAGATTGATGTTGTTATGACTTTGCTATGCTTAATGCTTGTCACTAGGGCCCGATGCCATGATTTCAGATCTAAACCTATTATGTTTTTATGAATATAGATGTGTTCTTGATCCTATCTTGCAAGTTGTAGACACCTATTACGAGTTATGATCCGCATCCCCCAGGGTGACAATAACTCAGATTCTTTCCGGTGATTACCATAGTTTGAGGAGTTCATGTATTCACTAAGTGGTAATGCTTTGGTCCGGTTCCCTATTAAAAGGAGGCCTTAATATCCCTTAGTTTCTGTCGGGACCCCGATCCTGAGTCATAAGAACCTAGCATGTAACACATCACATCACTTTGCGGCCTCACGCACGGTAACTCCACGGCTGCCACCTTACCTTGGCCGGGACCGTTTGCGTCTTTTGTCTCACGTATATGAATATGTTGCTAGCGTTCAAACGACAAAGAACCCGGGTCGACATGACTAGTTATAAACCCCAGCGGTACAACCGTACAGGGACAGGCATACATAACCCAGCAAAGCAGGTGTCGGTCATCAGCGTGTGTAGACGAGTCGTAGCAAGCTACAAGGACTCCATTACACCGCGTGACATTTCCCCGAGGGGACAGACACAACAACAAAGAAGGATACATGCCGGTCAATCAATGTGTTTCGAGAAGTAGCAAACTACCAAGGCTCGATGGAATCACAAAGAGGCAGTTCCCTGTAAAGAGTACTACTAAAGGCAAACAACTAGGTGTCGAATCCCACACATATAATGCATTTCAAACATACACACATTATGCACGATATGTGTAGATACAACATGGCATCACAACATAACTCTATGACTCAAGCATTTATTAAAGACTCATAAGAGTCAACATAGTATGATATTACAAACAGGGGTCTCGTGACCCGACACTCAAGTCATACAACCAACAAGCGGAAGCAAATCATGTATGGGTACAGACATCTACTAAAAGTGGCTGGAAGAGCCTGAAAAGCTACTACGACCCTACCAAAGGAGCCACACCTCTGTCTGGGATTCCCAAGCTATTCAGGTCAACATCGAACACATCGAGTAGAACCTTTAACGAGTCTATGTCTTCTCTGCAAAAACATAAATAAAGCAACCGTGAGTACAAAGGTACTCAGCAAGTCTTACATCAGAACTATCTACATATGCATCATGTTTCAATGAAAGGATTGTGGGGTTTGATTGCAGCAAGCCAGCTTTGACTCTTGGCTAACCTGTACTACGACTACAAGTTCTTTCTTTGAGGTGCGATAGCGCACACGAGTCCACATATTCACCAATTCAATACACCACTATGGATCCACTCTTGTCTCCCTACGAGAAGGCCTTCCATAGCACTCACACTTATCTTGCATGTTTTAAAGTATCCATTTAAATTGTCTATGTACCACGTAATGTTTCCAAGTAGTCCATAACCGAGGACGCGGCTATTCGAACAGATTGAATCACCCTGCAGGGGTATACTTCTTCACACATGCTCCCACCACTTAGCACCATATGCACGTCATGCATCTCGGCAACCTTCAAGCGGAAGCACTGGCGTGGGTGTCGGCCACGACCGTTAACCACACAAAACCCTAGTCCAGGTTTATCGCCTATTTGAGACTGAACCCGCAAGGAAGTCCGGCCGAGGTTTCCTCTACAGCCCCAAACGATGCGCGCAGGGTTCCCAAGCCCACCATTCGGGTGCCACTTGGTACACCGTGCCACTGTGTATCTACCGCCGAGAAGCCTACCCCGTCGGGCAGAGCTAAACACGGCCGCCAACACTTTTCCTACAAACACCAGAAACTAAGTGCAACTCCTGGACAGAGATCTAGGCAATTAATAAGCCTAGCGGGGTCATATTTAAGGGCCCAATGCATGGTAGTATCTTGTCTTGGATAACATACACAGAACTCAGTTCTTAAGGACGGTCCCAATGAGACAACCCACCATGTACTCCTGCATGGCCTCTCATCGCTACCTTTACCGAATCAGATTCACACTTTTACTCTCACACTTTAGGACATGAACACAACCATTCTGATTCATCATCCAGATGGATCAGACCCGACACGACCCTAAGCATAGCAGGCATTGTAAACAAGCATGGATGAGTAAGCACAACAAGGCTCAAGCAGTTGCTACTCATGCTAAGTGGTTTCAACTATTTACTGTGAAAAAATCAGGTCATGCAGAGGAATGGGTTCAACTAACGATAACATGTACAGTTGAATCGTGTTTGTCCTAATGCAGTAAAAGAGAGCAGGAGCGAGGGAGTGGGTTTATTTCAATATGCTCAAGGGGGTTTGCTTGCCTGACACGTCTGAAGATGGCAATGAGTCTTCATCAATGTCAACGATCACATCGTCGGAAACATCGTTTAGCGAGGGGGAACAACACCGACAAACAAGAAAGAACAACAATTACTTCACGGAAATGCAACACTATGATGCATGCTCAAGACATGAAATGAAAGGTGGCAGGGCTAATGTGGCTATCATTTCTTAAGTTGAAGTTGATTTGAATTAGGATCCAAACATCACTTCAAGCCGGGTATCTTTCCAAGTACCATTATAATTGATTTGACCTGATGCTCATAACAAATTATTTCAACATGTATGGAGTTAGTATTTTGAGGTACTGATTTGTATTGACCAATGTTTGGTCATAACAAATGAAGTGGAATTCAAATAAGTATGAAATTCCATCTCCAAACTTTGCCTATTTGGTCATGTTAACTTTCTCAAACATGCACGAAAATGCCATAATCAGATTCCTTGGATTTTTCTGATACTTTTTCATATATAAATTATTTTCATTGGACTTACAGATTATTTTCTATGAGTTTTAGAAGTTTGAGGCATTTCCTGGAATTATTTTATAATCAGAAATACTAATATTGCATCAGTACTGACGTCAGCAGGTCAACTGGCCGGCCAGGTCAAACCTGAGAGCCACGGCCCACTAGCCAGTGACACAAGTGTTAAATAGGGTTTAATTTTAAACTTTTATTGCTAATTAGGGTATGGGCCCATTGTCAGTGGGTCATTAGGTTAATTAATCTGGTTAGTTAATTTTTGTGATTGACTTAATTTAAACAGCGCTGGGCCCCACCTGTCTGTGACTCAGGGGAGTCAAACCCCTGGTCGACAGGGTCAGACCCACCGGCGGCTCGACGCCGGCGAGGTCCGAGACGGCGGAGGTGATCGGAAATCACCCTCCGGTGACCATTCGAGCGGCAGAGGCTACCTACATGGAGCTGGGACTCGCCCGCATCCATTCCAGCCGATTAGGGGCTCTGAGGTGGCCTGGAGCAATGGCGGCGACGAGCGGAGCGGTCGTCGGAGTTCGGCCACGGTGGGAAGAGGGCTACGGGGCACGAGAGAAGGAGTTGAAGATGGCTACGGCTTCCTGGAGGTGCGGAGAGCACAGGGAGGTGCTCGGCAGCGGCCCTAGGTGGCTCTAGCCACGACGGCGCCATGGCCGGCGGCAGGAGCTTCGGACTCCGATGGCACGGGGTGCTAGGAGAGGGGAACGACACCAAGGCAAGGGGGAAACAGATCCGGAGCTCACCGCAAATCTTATGGCGTCGACGGCAAGCTTGGGGACACTTTGGTTGGCGCGAATCAACGAGGAAGGTCCGGCGGCCGGAGGTGGAGAAGATGGCGGTGGCGGCTCGATTCAGGGGCTTCGGCTCGATTCTCTCGAGGGGGAGGTGCAGCACATCATGGCGGAGAGGATGGGCAGCTCAGGGAGGCGCTTCTGTGGCCGGAGGGGCGTCGTCGACGGTGAGCTGGCTACGGTGTCAATGGCGACAGGGGAGAGGAACAGACAGAGAGATGGGGAGAGACCAGGGAGGGGGATAAGCTCGAGCTGGTCTGGGTGGCGCGAGGATAAGGAAGAGGGGAGGGGCGATGAGGCACGTAGGCAGCTGCCGGCGTGGAGGCCTCGGCCGTACTGTTGGAAATATGCCCTAGAGGCAATAATAAATTAGTTATTATTATATTTCTTAGTTCATGATAATCGTTTATTATCCATGCTATAATTGTATTGATTGGAAACACAATACTTGTGTGGATACATAGACAAAACACTGTCCCTAGTAAGCCTCTAGTTGACTAGCTCGTTGATCAAAGATGGTCAAGGTTTCCTGGCCATAGGCAAGTGTTGTCACTTGATAACGGGATCACATCATTAGGAGAATCATGTGATGGACTAGACCCAAACTAATAGACGTAGCATGTTGATCGTGTCATTTTGTTGCTACTGTTTTCTGTGTGTCAACTATTTGTTCCTATGACCATGAGATCATATAACTCACGGACACCGGAGGAATGCTTTGTGTGTATCAAACGTCGCAACGTAACTGGGTGACTATAAAGATGCTCCACAGGTATCTCCGAAGGTGTTCGTTGAGTTAGTATAGATCGAGACTGGGATTTGTCACTCTGTGTGACGGAGAGGTATCTCGGGGCCCACTCGGTAATACAACATCACACACAAGCCTTGCAAGCAATGTAACTTAATGTAAGTTGCGGGATCTTGTATTACGGAACGAGTAAAGAGACTTGCCGGTAAACGAGATTGAAATAGGTATGCGGATACTAACGATCGAATCTCGGGCAAGTAACATACCGAAGGACAAAGAGAATGACATACGTGATTATATGAATCCTTGGCACTGAGGTTCAAACGATAAGATCTTCGTAGAATATGTAGGATCCAATATGGGCATCCAGGTCCCGCTATTGGATATTGACCGAGGAGTCTCTCGGGTCATGTCTACATAGTTCTCGAACCCACAGGGTCTGCACACGTAAGGTTCGACGTTGTTTTATGCGTATTTGAGTTATATGGTTGGTTACCGAATGTTGTTCGGAGTCCCAGATGAGATCACGGACGTCACGAGGGTTTCCGGAATGGTCCGGAAACGAAGATTGATATATAGGATGACCTCATTTGGTTACCGGAAGGTTTTCGTGCATTACCGGAAAAGTTTCGGGCTCATCGGTAGTGTACCGGGAGTGCCGGGAGGGGTGCCGGGGACCATCGGGAGGGGTGTCACGCCCCAAGGGGTCTCATGGGCTATTGGAAGAGATAAACCAGCCCCTAGTGGGCTGGAATAAGTTCCCACTAAGGCCCATAAGGTTTGAGAAGGAAAAAACACAAGGTGGAAAGAGTTTCCAAGTGCGAAGGTGGAATCCTACTCCAAGTAGGATTGGAGTAGGACTCCTCCACCTCCAATTTCGACCAAACCTTTAGGTTTTGAGGCTGCCTCCTCCCCTCCCTCCCACCTATATATACGGAGGTTTTAGGGCTGATTTGAGACGACTTTTCCACGGCAGCCCGACCACATACCTCCACGGTTTTTCCTCTAGATCGCGTTTCTGCGGAGCTCGGGCGGAGCCCTGCTGAGACAAGGTCATCACCAACCTCCGGAGCGCCGTCACGCTGCTAGAGAACTCTTCTACCTCTCCATCTCTCTTGCTGGATCAAGAAGGCCGAGATCATCGTCGAGCTGTACGTGTGCTGAACGCGGAGGTGCCGTCCGTTCGGTACTAGATCGTGGGACTGATCGCGGGATTGTTCGCGGGGCGGATTGAGGGACGTGAGGACGTTCCACTACATCAACCGCGTTCACTAACGCTTCTGCTGTACGATCTACAAGGGTACGTAGATCACTCATCCCCTCTCGTAGATGGACATCACCATGATAGGTCTTCGTGCGCGTAGGAAATTTTTTGTTTCCCATGCGACGTTCCCCAACACGTACGCCGTGGCGAGCTTCTCGTGTGCCTTCTTGCATGAGGAAGAAGACGCATGTGCCCCTGGCGGGCTGGGCCAGCAGGTGAGCGTAGGATAGATTCTTTCTCTCTGTTTTTCTTTTTTTGTTTTTATTTCTTTCTGGCATTTAGATTTAGGATTTTAATAAAACATTTAATCATTTTATAAAATCCTAGAATAGTATTATTTGACAGTAGTAAAGAAATCAATGCCACAAAATAGTTTCAACATTTTATAAAACTAGGAAGTATTTGAAATCAATTAATTAATTGATTTCAGTGGCTTTTGAGTTTAAAATAAAATGCCAAAAGTATTTTTAAAAATAAAACCAATCCTAAATTGTGTTTTCCAAGATTTATCAAAAATGATGGACTTTTATGGAGGCCATTTTGGGTTCATTGATTTGTCACCACTTTGAATTGTTTTGCATATAGAGTTGCTAGGATTTTTCTCTTGTTTTTCCATTTCACTTCTAATGCAATAATGAAGATATGAGCACAACCTTTCTATTCATCAAAGGGGTAACTAGGGATGTGACAGTTTCCATTAGGACCCCGCTGCCATGGGAGGGTAGTACAAAAGATGTCATGTAAGTTCTTTTCCATAAGCACGTATGACTATATATGGAATACATGCCTACATTACATTGATGAATTGGAGCTAGTTCTATATCACCCTATGTTATGACTATTGCAGGATGAATGCCATGTGACATAATTATCCAGCACTGATCTATTGCCTATAAGCATTCCACATATTGATCTTTGCTAAGTTACTTTTCCGTTGCTATTGTTACAATCACTACAAATCTGCTACTGTCACATTTGCCACTGTTACCGTTACTTTCATAGACTTTGCTACTAAATATTTTGCTGCAGATATTAAGTCTTTGAGGTGTGGTTGAATTGACAACTCAGCTCCTAATACTTGAGAATATTCTTTGGCTCCCCTTGAGTCGAATGAATATATTTGGGTTGAAGACTCTACCCATAAACTCTGTTGCGATCCCCTATACTTGTGGGTTATCAATGAACTACTCCCTCCTCGTCATGGAGACCGCCGGGATGATGAAGATGGCCTCCAGTGATGGTTTCCCCCTCCGGCAGGGTGCTGAAACAGGCTCCCAATTGATTTTTCGTGGCTCTGGAGGCTTGCGCTTGCGGAACTCCCGATCTAGGTATCTTTCTGGGGGGTTTGGGGAATTTTAGGAATTTTTGGCGTCGGTCTCACGTCAAGGGGACTCCCAAGGGACCCACAAGCCAGGGGGCAACCCCTAGGTTTGTGACTGCCTTAGGACTCCTCTCCGGTATCTTTTTGCTCCAGTATTTTTAAAATTTTCCAAAAATATTCTCCATAAATTTTCGACCCATTCCGAGAACTTTTATTTCTGCACAAACCCCATGGTAGTTCTGCTAAAAACAACGTCAGTCCGAGTTAGTTCTAAAAACATCATACCAAAATCATATAAAATTATTTATAACATGGCATGAATACTTCGTAAATTATAGATACGTTGGAGACCTATCAGCACCCCCAAGATTAATTCCTGCTCGTCCTCAAGTAGGTAAATGGTAAAAGAAATAATTTATGAAGTGTGAATGCTTAGCAAGTGCACAAGTTTGATCAATGAAAATTTCACTCACTTTTTTCTAGCATCATTATATATCATAAACAGTAGCTCATCTCATAAAACTTCTCATGATGAAGGAACAAGCTATTCACATGTTAAAGTATAGACCATAAAGTTTCTTGAAAACTAACAAACCTTAATCCTAGTCATCGAACACTTGCAATTCATCTTATTTTCAGGAAGGGTCTATGTAAGAGCTTTGATTTAGCAAATTCCACATACTAACCTATCATATAGTCTTCCATGATTGCTAACACTGAAAGCATATTTTTAGAGCAAATGGCATCCGTCGAACACGGAGAAAGATATGGGCTTAAAGTTTCGCCTTGCAACTTATTTATCATATAGATAATTGTCAACAATAATAATTCATGATTAAATATATTTGAATGGCCATATATGCTTGGATCTTTCCCCACCACATGATGATTGCCAAGAGAAAAAGGCGAAATATAGGAAGTGGTGAAGATCACCATGACTCTTGTATAAAGGTAACTACTAGAAAGTAAAAGATAGGTCCTTCGCAGAGGGAAGCATTTATTTGCATAGGTGCGAGATCTCAAGATTTTAAAACAGAGATCAATAATAATTTTGAGCGGTATGCTTTCATTGTCAACATAACAACCGAGAGATCTCGGTATCTTCCATGCTAGATACATTATAGGCGGTTCCCAAACAGAATGGTAAAGTTTTTACTCCCCTTCACCAATCAATCACACTCCACGGCGAGCTGAGTCCATGGGTACGTCCATACAAACAACAATCCTGGGGGAGTTTTGTTTCATTATATTTTGATTTCATTTTTGAGCGTGGAACTGGGCATCCCGAATACCAGCGACTTTCTCGTGAACGATAGTGAATCAACACATATCGTGAGAATAACTCACCTACCATGGAAGATATTGACAACCCCTAGTCACTATATTGAGTGATTCGGGCATACAAAACAGAATATTATTTGAAGGTTTAGAGTTTGGCACATGGAAATTTACTTGGAACGGCAGGTAAATACCGCATATAGGTAGGTATGATGGACTCATATGGTACTAATTTGGGTTTAAGGGTGTTTGGATACACAAGTAGTATTTCTACTTGGTGCGGAAGTTTGGCTAGTATGAGGTGGAAGCAAGCACAACATGTTGGAGGATCCATAACAATATAACTTCTATACAAAAGACCCAAGCATAACTCATTACGTTGTCTTCCTTGTCCAACTTCAACAAATTTTCTCAAGTTTGAAAATAATTAACGAGTATTCACAATGATAGAAGATTTCCAAGATATATATTTATATGTGAAATTTCTCTTCCTTCAATATTCTTTCATGAATTGTTCAAGTGACCAGTGCGGTGTTTGCTAACTTTCAATAAATTTTACCATCTATACTTATTATGTGTGAAGTGATTACACCCCATGGGATAAGTATATGATGCATATTTAATTTCAGATTTATGATATTCATTTCATTCAACCATTTACTCATAGGATATAAGCGAAGCACAAAAGTAAATGACAAAACTACTCCAAAGCATATAAGTGAAGATCAATGAGTAGTCAAACAATCAAGTAGCTATGTGAGGACTTTCTATTTCTCTCTCAACAAATATTTTCATATCTGAGTATTTTATTTAAACATCACGCAAAAGAAAAATAACACTCCAATAATAGGACACATCATGTGAACGAATAAAAATTTGGGTTCAACATAGCCTAACCGTAGTGGGATGCATAGCATCCCCAAGCGTAGATGCTTGAGACTTCTTGAAATATTTACTTGGGGTGCCTTGGTCATCCCCAAGCTTGAGCTATTGTATCTTGTTCAATCCTCTCATATTGTGGTTTCACCTATTCTCAAAAACTTCATCCACACAAAACTTGAAAAGAACTCGTGAGATAGGTTAGTTCACATAATAATAAATCAACTCTTTATGTACTGCTAAGACAAGTTGCATAATAATTGCAAACACCATCTACTGTTTACTATCATTACCAAAATTTATATCTATCAATATAGGCGATGGAAACTATAGGATAAGTAGATAACAAAACTATGACAGCAATTTGTCCAAACAGAACAGTCTGTAGAAATTTATGAAAACAGTGTACTTATCAAACTCAAAAAATTATTAAAATTTAGTACATGCTATAAAATTTATATGAAAACACTCTGTAAACATATCAGAAACTTTTTATATTCAAGTAAAATATGAAAATTGAAACACTACATCACCTATTTCTGTTTTTACACATATAACATGATTATAATGCAATGCAAGCATCCTAATGCAATTCTTGGAAATTTTTATTGAAAAACAAGATTATAAATAACATATAACATAGAAAAATAAAATAAAATGACACGCCAAGCAAAACTCATATTATGTGACGAATAAAATATAGATCCAAGTAAGATATACCCATAATGTTGAAGATGAAAGAGGGGATGCCTTCACGGGCATCCCCAAGCTTAGGCGCTTGAGTCTTCCTTGGATATTACCTTGGGGGTGCCTTTCGCATCCCCAAGCTTAGGTTCTTGTCACTCCTTATTCTCCTCACATCGGTGTCTCACCCAAAACTTGAAAACTTCAATCACACAAAACTTAACAGAACTTCGTGAGATGGGTTAGTATAATAACTAACGATCATTCACTTAGGTACTGTCAAAACAAGATTCATAATTGTTCCAAAATGATACCTACTATATTCTACTATTCACATAATTTATATCACTTAATATAAGCTATGGGAACACTAAAACAAGAAAACTATGCATGCAAAACAGAATCTGTCAAAAACAGAACAGTCTGTGAAGATCTCTAGTGTAACCATACTCCCGTGTCTCTAAAAATTCTGAAAAATTAGGGCAATCCAGAAAATTTGTATATAAATCATGTGTAAAAAATCATATCAAAATAAATTCCAGTGAATTTACAAAATTCCTAGACTGAGAGAAAATGTTTCTGTTTTTGCACAGAATCAAGTCAACTATCGTCCACACTATCTCAAAGGCTTTACTTGGCACTCTATTGAAATAAAAGGCATAAAACATGATTAATACATTAGCTTAATCATGTGAACACCAAAAAACAGAAAGTAAAAGTGTTGGGTTGTCCCCCAACAAGCGCTTTTCTTTAAAGCCTTTTAGATAGGCATGATGATTTCAATGATGCTCACATAGGAATAATAATTATAACATGCAAAAGAGCATCATGAATCTCATGGAAAGCACACTTAAGTCTAACCCACTTCCTATGCATAGGGATTTTGTGAAACCAAAAAATTATGGGAGCAAGAATCAACTAGCATAGGAAGGCGAAATAAGCACAACTTCAAAACTTTGAACACATAGGGAGGAAATTGATATTATTGCAATTCCAACAAGCATATGCTCCTACCTCATCATAATTTTAGTAGAATCATGAAGGAATTAAACAATATAACTATCACATACATTATTCTTTTCATGATGTACAAGCATAGAAAATTTATCACTCTCCACATAAGCAAACTTCTTCTCATTCATAATAGTGGGAGCAAACTCAACGAAATAACTATCATGAGGTACTTGATTGACATAACCACTTTGAATATTAAAATCATGATAACAAGTTTCATGGTTACTATCACTCTTTATAGCATACATGTCATTGCAATAATCATCATACATAGGAGGCATGCTATCATCATAATAGTTTTGTTCATCAAAATTTGGGGGACTAAAAATATCATATTCATCAAGCATAGCATCCCCAAGCTTGTGGCTTTGCATATCATTGGCATCACCAATTCAGAGAATTCATACTAACAATATTGCTATCATGCTCATCACTCAAAGATTTAATGCCAAACATTTTAATAATTTATTCTTCTAACATTTGAGCACAATTTTCACTTCAATCATTTTCACGAAAGATATTAAAAAGATGAAGCATATGAGGGAACCTCAATTCCTTTTTTGTAGTTTTCTATTATAAAACCGAACTAGTGAAAAACAAGAAACTAAAAGATTTAATTGCAAGATCTAAAAATATACCTTCAAGCACTCACCTCCCCGACAACGGCGCCAGAAAAGAGCTTCGTTGATGGGATGTGAGTGTTGCGTTCCTAACCTCCCCGGCAACGGCGCCAGAAAAGAGCTTGATGTCTAGTACACAACCTTCTTCTTGTAGACTCGTGTTGGGCCTCCAAGCGCAGAGTTCTGTAGGACAATAGAAAGTTTCCCTCAAGTGGATGACCTAAGGTTTATCAATCCGTGGGATGCATAGGATGAAGATGGTCTCTCTCAAGCAACCCTGCAATCAAATAACAAAGAGTCTCTTGTGTCCCCAACACACCCAATACAATGGTAAATTGTATAGGTACACTAGTTTGGCGAAGAGATGGTGATACAAGTGTAATATGGATGGTAGATATAGGTTTTTGTAATCTGAAAATATAAAAACATAAAGGTAACTAATGATAAAAGTCAACACAGACGGTATTGCAGTGCTTAGAAACAAGACCTAGGGTTCATACTTTAACTAGTGCAAGTTCTCTCAACAGTACTAACGTAGTTGAATCATATGTAAATGCCTCACGTGCGACAAATATTTCACTCCAAAGTCACAAATAGCGGAGAACAAACGAAGAAATTATTGTAGGGTAGGAAACCACCTCAAAGTTATCTTTTCCGATCAATCTTATGAGCTATCCCCATAAGTGTTACGAATAGCCCTAGAGTTCATACTACGATAACACCTTCAGATACACATCAACTCAAACCCTAGTGTCACCTAGATAGTCCAATGTCACCACAAGTACCCATGGGCTTGATTATACGATATGCATCACACAATTTCAGATTCATCATGTTCAATCCAACACAAAGAACTTCAAAGAGTTCCCCAAAGTTTCTACCGGAGAGTCAAGGCGACAACATGTGCCAACTCCTATGCATAGATTCCCAAGGTCACGGAATCCGCAAGTTGACCACCAAAGCACACATCAAGTGGATCAATAGAACACCCCCATTGTCACCATGGATATACCATCGCAAGACATACATCAAGTGTTCTCAAATCCTTAAAGACTCAATCCGATATGAAAACTTCGAAGGGAAAACTCAATTCATCATAAGAAGATAGAGAGGGGAAAACTCCATATGATTCATCTATATTAATAAAGCTCGCGGTACATCAAGATTGTGCCATTTCAAGAACACGAGAGAGAGAGAGAGAGAGAGAGAGAGATCAAAGATATAGCTACTGGTACATACCCTCAGCCCCGAGGGTGAACTACTCCCTCCTAGTCATGGAGACCGCCAGGATGATGAAGATGGCCTCCGGTGATGGTTTCCCCCTCCGGCACGGTGCTGGAACAGGCTCCCGGTTGGTTTTTTGTGTCCGTGGAGGCTTGCGGTGGCGGAACTCCCGATCTAGGTTTCTTTCAGGGGTTTTGGGATTCTTCGAAACTTTTGGCGTCGGTCTCACGTCAAGGGGACACCCGAGGGACCCACAAACCCAGGGGGCGGGCCCAAGGGGGGCGCCCCCTAGGCTTGTGACTGCCTCGGGACTCCTCTCTGGTATCTTTTTGCTCTAGTATTTTTATATTTTCCGAAGCCGTAAATTTTCAGCCCATTCCAAGAACTTTTATTTCTGCACAGAAACAACACCATGATAGTTCTGCTGAAAACAACGTCAGTACGGGTTAGTTATAATAAAATCATACAAAAATCATATAAATTATTGTAAACATGGCATTAATACTTCATAAATTATAGATACATTGGAGACGTATCATGCACCTTCACACAAAGGAATCGACAAGTGCTCGTTCAAGTTTTGTGATGAAGCATGAATAGAACTTGAGATGAGATAACATAGATAGATAGAGAAGGGTCGTAGGCATTCTTGTCCATCTAATTGTAAAAAGGTAAATCAAGAGCCAAATAACAACAATTGGAAGTCCTCGAATGATCAAACACATGCAGACCAACATGCTCACACAATAACAATGATAGATAAAAACATGGTGAAGATGCATAAATATCCTAGCCGTTATCAAGCACTTGGGCAATGACAAAGTCATCTATATATGAGTATATTGACATAGGATCCAAGTAAGATTACTTGATCTTAGGTCATACTCATCGTTAAGCACAAGTGGTGTTACCACTTTTACATAAGAATTAATGTGTTCATATCCTTAGGAGATGCTTCTACTCAAGTCTTGGAGTAAAGCCCCCTTGATATGACACCCCAACTAAGAGGTATCAACTAACCTTGGGTTTTGTCATAGAAGACTTCAAATAGGTGAAGTAGTGGTGGATTCTCAATGTTGATGAAGATCATCTTGATTTGGGAGCGATCCTTGTTGTTTTCATGATCTTGTCACCTACATGGGTTAGTCCCAAAGCACAAGGAACATATGCAAGAATATAAATGGTCATGGAGTGAAACACAAATGGGATGATGTCCAAAGATGCATTAATTACCTTGTTCCTTGCTTACCTTTGAGGGAATGTGTGACTCCTTGAACTAATGCATATGGTTGAGGTTGATTGCAAATAGTTTTGCTAAAATGAATAAGAGTGAAATTCATTGGCGGAGTCATCCCTCAAGAACTTCCCTAGTTCTTCCTCTTGGGGATTCACATAAAATTGATGGGAATCCTTGGAGTTGTGGTAGCACTTGTTGAGGTAGAGCTAGTAGTGTCCTTGGGAACCCACTTGACCTTGGCTTGGGGTTCTTCTTCAAATAAGTCAATGTCATTGCTACGGTGACAAAAATCCTTCTGTTGCCTCTTGAGCTTGCGTTGGTTTTTCCCTTGAAGAGGAAAGGTTGGTGCAGCACAGGAGTAGTAAGTATTTCCCTCAGTTTGAGAACCAAGGTATTAATCCAGTAGGAGAATCGTGCCAAGTCCAGAGTACCTCCGCAAACACAAAATAGCTTGCACCCAACACTATAAAGGAGTTGTCAATCCCTTCAAGATTGATTGCAAAGTGAGATCTGAAGGCGGAAAGTGCAACGAAGTAAAATTGTAAGGCTGAAAATATGGTGTGAAGTAGACCCGGGGGACATAGTGTTCACTAGAGGCTTCTCTCAAAATAGCAAATAATAAGGTGGTTGAACAAATTACTCTCGAGTGATACGTCTCCAACGTATCTATAATTTCTTATGGTTTCATGCTATCATCTGGTCAAACTTTGGATGTTTTGTATGCCTTTTGTATATTTTTTGGGACTAACTTATTAACTCAGTGCCAAGTGCCAGTTCCTGTTTTTCCATGTTTTTGACCCCTTTTAGAGGAGATTTTGAAATGGAGTCCAAACGGAAGAAAATCCCCGAAAAGATTTTTTTTGGAAAGGAAGAAGATCGGGGAGCTTGGGAGCCAAGGCAGGGGAGCCCCAGGGGGCCCACAAGCCTCCACCCCATGGCCAGGGGCCGCGCCATCCAGGCTTGTGGGCCCCTTAGACGCCCTTTGTCCTAGGACTTTCGCCTATATATTCCCATAAATTCCAGAAAAAATCAGGAGATCATCGTAATCGCTTTTCCGCCGCCGCAGGCTTCTGTCTCCGCAAGATCCCATCTGGGGCACGTCCTGGTGCCCTGCCGGAGGGGGGATTCGGACACGGAGGGCTTCTTCATCAACACCATGAGCTCTCCGATGATGCATGAGTAGTTCACCATAGACCTACGAGTCCATAGCTAGTAACTAGATGGCTTGTTCTCTCTCTTGGATCTTCAGTACAAAGTTCTCCATGATCTTCATGGAGATCTATCCGCTGTAATCTTCCTTTGCGGTGTGTTTGTCGAGATCCGATGAATTGTGGATTTATGATCAGATTATCTATGAATCTTATTTGAGTTTCTTCTGATCTCTCTTATGCATGATTTCATATCCTTGTAATTCTCTTCGAGTTGTGGGTTCTATTTGGCCAACTAGATCTATGATTCTTGCAACGGGAGAAGTGCTTGGTTTTGGGTTCATACCGTGCGGTGACCTCACCCAGTGACAGAAGGGGTAGCAAGGCACGCATCATGTTGTTGCCATCAAGGGTAAAAATATGGGGTTTTCATCATTGGTTTGAGATTATCCCTCTACATCATGTCATCTTGCTTAAAGCGTTACTCTGTTTGTCATGAACTCAATACACTAGATGCATGCTGGATAGCGGTCGATGTGTGGAGTAATAGTAGTAGATCCAGAAAGTATCGGTCTACTTGTCTCGGACGTGATGCCTATATGTATGATCATTGCCTTAGATATCGTCTTGACTTTGCGCGGTTCTATCAATTGCTCGACAGTAATTTGTTCACCCACTGTGATACTTGCTATTTTGAGAGAAGCCTCTAGTGAACACTATGGCCCCCAGGGTCTACTCCACACCATATTTTTAGCCTTACACTTTTTACTTCTTTGCACTTTCTGCCTTCAGATCTCACTTTGCAAACAATCTTGGAGAGATTAACAACCCCTTTGAAGCATTGGGTGCAAGCATGTTTGTGTTTGCGCAGGTACTCTGGACTTGATGAGACCCTCCTTCTGGATTGATACCTTGGTTCTCAAACTGGGGGAAATACTTACTGCTCCTGTGCTGCATCACCCTTTCCTGTTCAAGGAAGAACCAACGCAAGCCCAGCCTCTGTCAACGTGTCAATTTCTGGCGCTGTTGTCTGTGGGATAGCAGAAGAATTTCTGGCGCCGTTGCCGACGAGGATCAAGTCAAGAACTCATCCAAGTAAGTGTTGCAAACTCATCTCTTGCATTTACTTTGTTTGCCAGTTGCCTCTCGTTTTCCTCTCCCCCACTTCACAATTTGTCTTTTTCGTTTGCCTTTTCGTTTGCCTTTCCTTTGCTTGTGTGCTATGTGCCCTCAATATGCTTGCATCTTCGCTTGCTGAAAATCTACTGATATGGATCCTCACCCACTTGCTAATCTCTTTAAGAGATCCACTTATGTGGAACCAATTGCTAGTGAATTGAGTGCACTTGACTATCTTTATGGAGTTTTGCTTGAGATGTGTGAATCTCAAAATCGTGATGAACAAACTTATGAAGTGATTCACGAGGGCTCCATGAATGAAAAGCATGATTGCAATGGTTTCACTATAAATCCTATTAGTGACAATCATGCTAAAAATATGCAAAACCCTAAGCTTGGGGATGCTAGTTTTGCTATGTCCCCTACTTGTTGCAATAATCATGATTGGGGTGATGATCTTTCTTATGATCTTGAAAATTTGTTCAAGCCTCATGATGATTTTGATATTTGCAACAATATTGAAAGTGGGATTGGAGAACTGATGACTTTAGTTGATGACAATCCCACTATTTTTGAAGAGCGTCAACTTTGCATGCATGTGGATCATGAAAAGAATATCCTTTGTGATAGCTATTTTGTTGAATTTGATTATGATCCCACATGCAATTGCTATGAGAGAGGAAAATATTGTGGTAGAAACTTTCATGTTACCAAATTACCTCTCGTTATGTGGAGATTGCTATTGTCTCTTTCTTCTTCCTTGCATATGGCAACTATTGGTTGTCTTGACAATCTGTTTTCCTATAAAATGCCTATGCATAGGAAGTATGTTAGACTTAGATGTGATTTTCACATGCTTTATGATGCTCTCGTTGTGCTTCAATTCTTGTCTTTGTGTGAGCATCATTGACTTATCAATGCCTAGCTAAGGGCGTTAAACAATAGCGCTTGTTGGGAGGCAACCCAATGAATTTATCTTTTTCTTTTTGTTTTGTTGCGTCCATACTTTCACAATTCTGTTGTGATTGTGTTTTTTTGTGTTTCTTTTTGTGTTTGAGCCAAGCAAAGCCTTTATGACTAGTCTTGGTAATGGTTGTTTGATCCTGCTGGAAAAATACAGAAACTTTTTGCTCACGAGATGATTTTTTATTTTTATTCAGAAAGAGATTTTGGGTTGATTCTTTTTGCCGCTGATTGATATGCTTTTTTCCCAGGCCGTCGTAATGTTTCAGATTTTTTGAGGTACCAGAAGTATACAAAGTATACAGATTGCTACAGACTGGTCTGTTTTTGACAGATTCTGTTTTTGTTGAGTTGGTTGCTTGTTTTGATGAAACTATGGTTAGTACCGGGCGGTACTAGCCATGGAAAAGTGAGAATATATTAGCCCATCATAAATATAGATGGAATTAAAGTTTTCTACAGTACCAAAAGAAGTGGTAGTTTGTTTTCTTGTACTAATGTTATCACAAGTTTCTGTTTAAGTTTTGTGTTGTGAAGTTTTCAAGTTTTGGGTGATGTTCTCATGGACAAAGAGATAAGGAGTGGAAAGAGCTCAAGCTTGGGGATGCCCAAGGCATCCCAAGCCAAATTAAAGTACACCAAAAAGCCTAAGCTTGGGGATGCCCCGAGAAGGCATCCCCTATTTCGTCTTCAATCCATCGGTAACATTACTTGGAGCTATATTTTTATTCACCACATGATATGTGTTTTGCTTAGAGCGTCTTTTATCATAGGAGTATTTTTTGTTGTTGTGTCAAAATCATCCTTGCTGCACACCTTTTTTGAGAAAGAGAGACATGCACTCATCGTGATTTTGCTAGAATGCTCATAGTGCTTCACTTTTATCTTTTGAGCTAGATACTTTTTCTCTTGTGCTTGACTTGTATCTTTAGAGCACGGCGGTGCGTGATTTGATAGTTGACTTATGCTATGAAAGTGTCCCAAATGTGCTAGGTACCCAAAGAGGATGGAAAAACCTCCATCTTCATGTGCATTGAGTAGAAAAGAGGTTTTGATTCCTCTCAATTAGTTTTGAGACGTGGATTCGGTAATATTGAGAGTTATGTTAGTAGGGTGTTGTGAATCTAGAAATACTTGTGTTCAAGTTAGTGATTCCCGTAGCATGCACGTATGGTGAACCGCTATGTTAGGAAGTCGGAGCATAATTGATCTATTGATTTTCATCCTTTGTGTTGAGGTCGGGATCGCGCGATGGTTTACACCTACCAACCCTTCCCCTCGGAGTATGCGTTTAGCACTTTGTTTTGATTACTAATAAAAACTTTCGCAATAAGTATGTGAGTTCTTCATGACTAATGTGAGCCCATGGTATAGATGCACTTTCACCTTCCACCATTGCTAGCCTCTCTAGTGCCGCGCAATTCTCGCCGGTGCACAAACCCACCAAATTCCTTCCTCAAAACATACGCCATATCTACCTACTATGGCATTTTCATAGCCATTCCGAGTTATATTGCCATGCAACTCCCACCGTTCTGTCTCATGACTTGTGCCGCCAGTCTCATATTGCCATCAAGGGGTAGCGAGACACGCATCGTGTTGTTGCCATCAAGGGTAAAAAGATGGGGTTTTCATCATTGGTTTGAGATTATCCCTCTACATCATGTCATCTTGCTTAAAGCGTTACTCTGTTCGTCATGAACTCAATACACTAGATACATGCTGGATAGCGGTTGATGTGTGGAGTAATAATGGTAGATGCAGAAAGTATCGGTCTACTTGTCTCGGACGTGATGCCTATATGTATGATCATTGCCTTAGATATCGTCTTGACTTTGCGCGGTTCTATCAATTGCTCGACAGTAATTTGCTCACCCACCGTGATACTTACAATTTTGAGAGAAGCCTCTAGTGAAGACTATGGCCCCCAGGGTCTACTCTACACCATATTTTCAGCCTTACACTTTTTACTTTGTTGCACTTTCTGCCTTCAGATCTCACTTTGCAAACAATCTTGGAGGTATTGACAACCCCTTTGAAGCGTTGGGTGCAAGCTTGTTTGTGTTTGCACAGGTACTCTGGACTTGACGAGACCCTCCTTCTGGATAGATACCTTGATTCTCAAACTGAGGGAAATACTTACTGCTCCTGTGCTGCATCACCCTTTCCTCTTCAAGGGAAAAACCAACGCAATCCTAGCCTCTGTCAACTTGTCAATTTCTGGCGCTGTTGTTTGTGGGATAGCATCGAGCAATTGATAGAACCGCGCAAAGTCATGACGATATCTAAGGCAATGATCATACATATAGGCATCACGTCCGAGACAAGTAGACCGATACTTTCTGCATCTACTACTATTACTCCACACATCGACCTCTATCCATCATGCATCTAGTGTATTGAGTTCATGACGAACAGAGTAACGCTTTAAGCAATATGACATGATGTAGAGGGATAAACTCAAATCAATGATGAAAACCCCATCTTTTTACCCTTGATGGCAACAACACGATGCGTGCCTCGCTACCCCTTTTTCACTCGGTGAGCTCACTGCATGGTATGAACCCAAAACCAAGCACTTCTCCCATTGCAAGAATCATAGGTCAAGTTGGCCAAACAAAAGCCACAACTCGAAGAGAATTACAAGGATATGAAATCATGCATATAAGAGACCAGAAGAAACTCAAATAAGATTCATAGATAATGTGATCATAAATCCACAATTCATCAGATCTCGACAAACACACCTCAAAGGAAGATTACATCGGATAGATCTCCATGAAGATCATGGAGAACTTTGTATTGAAGATCTAAGAGAGAGAAGAAGCCATCTAGCTACTAGCTATGGACCCGAAGGTCTATCGTGAACTACTCACGCATATTCGGAGAGGTCATGGTGTTGATGAAGAAGCCCTCCGTATCCGAATCCCCCCTCCGACAAGGCACCAGAACCTGCCCAAGATGGGATCTTGCGGAGATAGAATCTTGCGGCAGTGGAAAAGTATTTTCGTGGATCTCTTTTGCAGTTTTGGATTTTTCAGGAATTTATAGGCGAAAAAGGTAGGGCAAACGAGCCACAGGGGGCCCACAAGCCTGCTAGGCGCAGGCCCCCGGGCCACGCCTAGGGGGCTTGTAGCCTCCCCTAGTGGCCTCTGCCTTGGTTCTCACGTCCCGTGCGTATCTTCTGTTCTGGAAAAAATCTTTTCGGAAGTTCTATTCTGTTTGGACACCGTTTAAGATCCTCCTGTGAAAAGGGTCAAAACAGGGAAAAACCAGGAACTGGCACTTGGCACTAAGTTAATAAGTTAGTCCCAGAAAATATATAAAAGGCATAAAAACATCCAAAGTTTGACAAGGTAATAGCATGGAACCATAAAAAATTATAGATACGTTGGAGACGTATCAAGCATCACCAAGCTTAACTCCTGCTCGTCCTCGAGTAGGAAAGTGATAACGACTGAATTTTTGATGTGGAATGCTACCTAGCATATTTTTCCTTTGTAACTTCTTTCATGTGACATGAATGTTCAGATCCGTAAGACACAAAACAATAGTTTGCTATTGACATGAAAACAATAATACTTCAAGCAAACTAGCAAGGTAATCATGAACTTTCGAAATAACAAGGTCAAAGAAAGTTATCCCTACAAAATCATATAGTCTGGCTATGCTCCATCATCCCAACACAACTAATTTAAATCATGCACAACCCCGGTATTGGCCAAGTAATTGTTTTCGCACTCTTACTTTCTCAAACCTTTTTCAACTCTGTGCAATAACTGAGCGTGAGCCATGGATATAGCACTATGGTGGAATAGAGTGTGGTGGAGGTTGTGAGACAAAAAGGAGGAGATGGTCACATTGACTCGACGTATCAAAGGGCTATGGAGATGCCCATTAATAGATATCAATGTGAATGAGTAGGGATTGCCATACAACGGATGCACTAGAGCTATAAGTATGTGAAAGCTCAAAAGGAGAACTAGTGAGTGTGCATCCAACTTGCTTGCTCACGAAGACCTAGGGCAATTTTGAGGAAGCCCAACATTGGAATATACAAGCCAAGTTATATAATGAAAATTCCCACTAGCATATGGTGGTGAAAAAACGAGAGGCTCTCAATCATGAAGAACACGGTGCTATTATGAAGCACAAGTGTGGAAAGAGATAGTAGCATTGTCCCTTCTCTCTTTTTCTCTCTTTTTTCGTTTGGGCTCTTTGGCCTCTTTCCATATCTCATTTTTTGGGCAACTTTGGCCTCTTTTTTTTATCACATGGGACAATGCTCTAATAATGATGATCATCACACTTTTATTTACTCACAGATCAAAGCTTAGAACGATGATGACTCTATAGGAAATGCCTCCGGCAGTGTAACGGGATATGCAACGATCCAGCTTGGCGTATGACGTTGAAACATCTCGCTAGCTATCTTACGCTCATGCAATGGCAATATGAGAGTGACGACACAAGTCATGAGACAGAACGGTGGGAGTTGCATGGCAATATATCTCGGAATGGCTATGAAAATGCCATAGTAGGTAGGTATGGTGGCTGTTTTGAGGAAGGCATATGGTGGGTTTGTGCACCGGCGAAAATTGCATGGTACTAGAAAGACTAGAAATGGTGGAATATGAAAGTGCATCTATACCATGGACTCACATCAGTCATGAAGAACTCACATACTAATTGCGAAAGTTTTTATTAGTAATCAAAACAGAGTGCTAAACTCATACTCCTAGGGGAAGGGTTGGTAGGTGTTAACCATCGCGCATTCCCGACTTCAACACAAAGGAAGACAATCAATAGATAAATTATGCTCCGACTTCCTAACATAGCGGTTCACCATACGTGCATGTTACGGGAATCACTAACTTCAACACAGGTATTTCTAGATTCACAACACCCTACTAACATAACTCTTAATATTACCAAATCCACGTCTCAAAACTAATTGAGAGGAATCAAACTTCTCTTTCTACTCAATGCACATGAAGATGGAAGTTTATTGTATCCTCTTTGGATACCTATCACCTTTGGGACTACTTTCATAGAACAATCCAACTACCAAGTTATGCACCGCCGTGCTCTAAAAGATCTAAGTGAACACATAGAGCAACATTGCCTAGCTCAAAAGATATAAGTGAAGAACAAAGAGTATTCTAGCAAATTCATGATGAGTGCATGTCTCTCTCAAAAGGTGTGCAGCAAGGATGATTGTGACACAACCAAAAGAAAAGACTCCTACGATACAAGGCACTCCAAGCAAAACACATATCATGTGGTGAATAAAAATATAGCTCCAAGTAATGTTACCGATGGATTGAAGACGAAAGAGGGGATGCCTTCCCGGGGCATCCCCAAGCTTAGGCTTTTTGGTGTCCTTGAATTTTGCTTGGGATGCCTTGCTAGTCCCCAAGCTTGAGCTCTTTCCACTCTTTATCCCTTTGTCCATGAGAACATCACACAAAACTTAAACAGAAACTCGTGATATCATTAGCACAAGAGAACAAACTACCACCTCTTTAGGTACTATAGCAACCTTGATTTCTATTTATATTGGTGTTAGAATAGTATTCTCACTTTTCCATGGCTAGTACCTCCCCCCCCCCCCCGATACTATCCATAGTTTCATCAAAACAAGCAACCAACACAACAAAAAAACAGTATATATCAAAAACAGACCTGTCTGTAGCAATCTGTATACTTTGCATACTTCTAGTACCCCAAAAATTCTGAAACATTACGACAGCCTGGGCAAAAGGCATATCAACCAGCAGCAAAAACAATCAACTCAAAATCTCTTTCTGGATAAAAATAAAAAATAATTTCGTGAGCGAAAAGTTTCTGTCTTTTTCCAGCAAGATCAAACAACCAACACCAAACTAGTCGTAAAGGTTTTTGCTTGGCTCAAACACAAAAAGAAACACAAAAGACACAATCATAACAGAATTATGATGGTGTGGACGCAACAAAATAGAAAGCAAAAAAGCAAAGATAAATTCATTGGGTTGCCTCCCAACAAGCGCTATTGTTTAACGCCCTTAGCTAGGCATTGATAATTCAATGATGCTCACATAAAAGATAGCAATCAGACACGAAGAGAGCATCTTGAAACATGTGAAAAACATATATAAGTCTAACATACTTCCTATGCATAGGCATTTTATAGGAAAACAGATTGTCAAGATAACCAATAGTTACCATATGCAAGGAAAAAAAGAGACAATAGCAGTCTCAACACAACGAGAGGTGGTTTAGTAACATGAAAGTTTCTACCACAATATTTTCCTCTCTCATAATAATTACATGTGGGATCATATTCAAATTCAAAAATATAGCTATCCCATAGGATATTATTTTCATGATCCACATGCATGCAAAGTTGACACTCTTCAAAAATAGTGGGATTATCATCAACTAAAGTCATGACTTCTCCAAACCCACTTTCAATAATATTGCAAATATCATATTCATCATGAGGTTTAAACAAATTTTCAAGATCATAAGAAAAATCATCACCCCATTCATGATCATTGCAACAAGTAGAGGACATAGCAAAACTAGCATCCCCAAGCTTAGGGTTTTGCATAATTTTAGCATGATTAACACTAATAGAATTCATAGTGAAACCATTGCAATCATGCTTTTCATTCAAGGAGCCCTCGTGAATCACTTCACAAATTTTTTCATCACAATTTTCACATTCACGCATCTCAAGCAAAACTCCATAGAGAAGTCAAGTGCACTCAACTCACTAGCAAATGGTTCAACATAATTGGATCTCTTAAAGTGATTAGCAAGTGGATGAGGATCCATATCACTAGATTTTCAGCAAGCAAAGATGCAAGCATATTGAAGGCACATAGCACACAAGCAAAGGAAAGGCCAACGAAAAAGGCAAATATTTTTGCAAATTTTGTTTTTCACAAGTGGGGGAGAGGAAAACGAGAGGCAAAAAAGTAAATGCAAGAGATGAGTTTGTGACACTTACTTCGATGAGCCTCACTTAGAACTTGATCCTCCCAGGCAACGGTGCCTGAAATTTGCACGTTGATGGGAGACTATTCTTGACTTGATCCTCCCAGGCAACGGGGCCAGAAATTCTTCTGCTACGGCGATAGAAATCCTTCTGTTGCCTCTTAAGCTTGCGTTGGTTTTTCCCTTCAAGAGGAAAGGGTGGTGCAGCACAGGAGCAGTAGGTATTTCCCTTAGTTTGAGAACCAAGGTATCAATCCAGTAGGAGAATCGCGCCAAGTCCAGAGTACATGCGCAAACGGAAAAGAGCTTGCACCCAACGCTATAAAGGGGTTGGCAATCCCTTCAAGATTGATTGCAAAGTGAGAACTGAAGCCAGAAAGTGCGACGAAGTAAAATTGTAAGGCTGAAAATATGGTGTGAAGTAGACCCGGGGGCCATAGTGTTCACTAGAGGCTTCTCTCAAAATAGCAAATAATACGGTGGGTGAACAAATTACTGTCGAGCAATTGATAGAACCGTGCAAAGTCATGACGATATTAAGGCAATGATCATACATAGAGGCATCACGTCCGAGACAAGTAGACCGATACTTTCTGCATCTACTACTATTACTCCACACATCGACCGCTATCCAGCATGCATCTAGTGTATTGAGTTCATGACGAACACAGTAACGCTTTAAGCAATATGACATGATGTAGAGGGATAAACTCAAACCAATGATAAAAACCCCATCTTTTTACGCTTGAGGGCAACAACACGATGCGTGCCTCGCTACCCCTTCTGTCACTGGGTGAGGTCACCGCACGGTATGAACCCAAAACTAAGCACTTCTCCCATTGCAAGAATGATAGATCAAGTTGGCCAAACAAAACCCACAACTCGAAGAGAATTACAAGGATATGAAATCATGCATATAAGAGATCAGAAGAAACTCAAATAAGATTCATAGATAATCTGATCATAAATCCACAATTCTTCGGATCTCGACAAACACACCGCAAAGGAAGATAACATCGCATAGATCTCCATGAAGATCATGGAGAACTTTGTATTGAAGATCCAAGAGAGAGAAGAAGCCATCTAGCTACTAGCGATGGACCCGAAGGTCTATGGCGAACTACTCAAGCATCACCGGAGAGGTCATGGTGTTGATGAAGAAGCCCTCTGTATCCGAATCCCCCCTCCAACAAGGGCACCAGAACGTGCCCCATATGGGATCTTGCCCAGATAGAAGCTTGCGGCGGCGGAAAAGTATTTTCGTGGATCTCTTTTGCAGTTTTGGATTTTTTAGGAATTTATAGGCGGAAGAGGTTGGGCAAACGAGCCACAGGTGGCCCACAAGCCTGCTAGGCGCGGGCCCCCCTGACCGCGCCTAGGGGGCTTGTGGTCTCCCCTGGTGGCCTCTGCCTTGGTTCTCACATCCCGTGCGTATCTTCTGTTCCAGAAAAAATCTTTTGAGAAGTTTTATTCTGTTTGGACACTGTTTAAAATGCTCCTCTGAAAAGGGTCAAAAACACAGAAAAAACAGGAACTCGCACTTGGCACTAAGTTAATAAGTTAGTCCCAAAAAAGATATAAAAGGCAAAACATCCAAAGTTTGACAAGATAATAGCATGGAAACATCAAAAATTATAGATACGTTGGAGACGTATCAGTCAGCTTAAAGCTTTCCCTTGCCTTTGTGATCTTGTGGTAGAAGGCCATCTTGTGAGCTTGTTACTTTGGGAGGAGTGGGATCACACTTCTCCTCTTGGCGAACAAACTTAGGAGTGGGATATGGACCTTCTTCCCAAAACTATCCGTTGGCATTGAATTAGCGGACACCGTGTTTTTTCCGATGTCCTCCTTGCTTGCGCACAATTTCCTCAAATTTTTCACTTCCGGCAAGGCTCTTGAAGACACCTTTCTCTATAATCCCTTTCAATAGATCATTTTCTTTCTCAAGTGTAATTTGTCTAAGAGAATCGTTTGTGGAATCAATAGAGCTACTAGCAACAACATTATTGGTTATAGCCTTACTATGGTTGTTACTATATGAAGAAACCTTATTGCCTTTGTTACTAGTGTTCCTATGTTTAACTTGTGAAACAAAGTTGGACAAGAGTAATTGTTGGCTAGATAATAAGAACTCTTCTTTCGAAGATCATCATTGATTGCTTTGAAGAACTCATGCTCTTGCTCCAAGTTGAGCTTCTCGAAGTGTAGCTTCTCATGGGTTCTTGCAAGCTCTCTATGATCTTCTAGAGTAGTCTCATGAGCTAAGTTAAGAGTTTTAATTCTTGAGTTAGTCTTTCAATTTCTTTCTTATCATCATCATTCGATTTCTCTTGACTAGCATGACAATTAGCAAGTTAATTTTTAGTGCAATCACTAGTTTTCTCAAGAAGCAAGTCATCTTCTCCTAACAAGTTATCCTCATTAGTATTAAAATCAAGATACTCGGGATGTGATACCTTGGGGCCTTTAGCCATGAAGCAGTTTCCGAGTGACTCATCTGGTGAAACAAATAAGTTGTAGGAGGTGGTGCAAACAAGTGCAATCCCGGCAACACCTTCATCTTGACTATAGTCGGAGTGGGAGAGATAGCTTCTCTCGGAGTGGTGACCAGACTCAGAGCCAGGCACCCATTCACCAACATGAGCTTGATGTCTTCTTCTTGAGCTTCTCTTGGTGTATTTGTCCTTCTTCTCCGATTCCTTGCCTATTCGTGAGTGTCTTCGTTCATAGTGATCTTCTCAACTCCTTCTCTCTCTGCGAGGTGACTCATCTCTTGAGCTTCGTCTTTGAGGTGACTCTTCCCTTATTTTGTAGGGAGCCGAGCACTCATTTAAGTAGTGTTCGGGCTTCCCACAATTGTAGCAGTTTCGGTCTTATATTCCCGGAGATCCATAACTCCGATTGGGCTGAAATTTTAACACAATTTTTATCCGGATATTAGCTTTCTTGCGGCGAAAGAAGGGCACAAACCTCCTTGGGGTGACCACAAGACACCCTGGTGCGCCCTACCTCCCAGGTCGCGCCCATGTGGCTTGTGGGGCCCTCGAGCACCACCTTTTGTTGATTCCACTTCCCAAAATTCACATATATTCCAGAAACAATCTCTATAAGTTTTTATCCCGTTTGGACTTTGTTTGATATGGATATTCTACGAAACAAAAAACATGCAACAAAGAGGAATTGGCACTTAGCACTGATCGATATGCTAGTCCCAAATATGGTATAAAAAGTTGCCAAAAGTATATGAAAGCTGTAGAATATTCGCATGAAACAATCAAAAATTACAGATACGACAAAGCCGTATCAGCATCCCCAAGCTTAATTCCTGCTCGTCCTCGAGTAGGTAAATAATAAAAAATGATAATTTTTGATGTGGAATACTACCTAGCATAACCTTGATCATATAATCTAATCATGGCATGGATATTAAGACACGAGTGATTCAAAGCAATAGTCTATCATTTGACATTAAGACAATAATACTTCAAGCATACTAATAATCATGGCTAAAATAAAATTACCCGTACAAAATCATATAGTGTGGCTATGCTCCACCTTCATCACACAAAGTATAAAATCATGCACAACCCCGGTTTTAGCCAAGCAATTGTTTCATACTTTAGTATTCTCAAACTTTTTCAACTTTCACGCAATACATGAGCGTGAGCCATGGGTTTAGCACTATAGGTGGAATAGAATATGGTGGAGGTTGCGGAGAAGACAAAAAGAAGGACATAGTCTCACATCAACTAGGCATATCAACAGGCTATGGAGATGCCCATCAATAGATATCAATGTGAGTGAGTATGGATTGCCATGCAACAGATAAATTAGAGCTATAAGTGTATGAAAGCTCAAAAAGAAACTTGAGGGAATGCAAAGCGATATGACAATGATGGTGCAATGATCTAGCGTAGCAATGATATCAAAAAACGGACAAGCCATGGAAACATAATGCCATCTATCTTACAATCATGCAAAGCAATATGACAATGATGGTGCGTGTCATAATAAATGGAACAGTGTAAGTTGTAGGGCAATATATCTCGGAATGGCTATGGTACTGCCATAATAGGTAGGTGTGTTGGGGAACGTCGCAAGGGAAACAAAAATTTTCCTACGCGCACGAAGACCTATCATGGTGATGTCCATCTACGAGAGGGGATGAGTGATCTACGTACCCTTGTAGATCGTACAGCAGAAACGTTAGTGAACGCGGTTGATGTAGTGGAACGTCCTCACGTCCCTCGATCCGCCCCGCGAACAATCCCGCGATCAGTCCCACGATCTAGTACCGAACGGACGGCACCTCCGCGTTCAGCACACGTACATCTCGACGATGATCTCGGCCTTCTTGATCCAGCAAGAGAGACGGAGAGGTAGAAGAGTTCTCCGGCAGCGTGACGGCTCTCCGGAGGTTGGTGATGATCTTGTCTCAGCAGGGCTCCGCCCGAGCTCCGCAGAAACGCGATCTAGAGGAAAAACTATGGAGGTATGTGGTCGGGCAGCCGTGAGAAAGTCGTCTCAAATCAGCCCTAAAACCTCCGTATATATAGGTGGGAGGGGGAGGGAAGAGGCAGCCTCAAACCCTCAAGGTTTGGCCGAAATTGGAGGTGGAGGAGTCCTACTCCAATCCTACTTGGAGTAGGATTCCACCTTCCCACTTGGAAACTCTTTCCACCTTGTGTTTTTTCCTTCTCAAACCTTATGGGCCTTAGTGGGAACTTATTCCAGCCCACTAGGGGCTGGTTTATATCTTCCCATAGCCCATGAGACCCCTTGGGGCGTGACACCCCTCCCGATGGTCCCCGGCACCCCTCCCGGCACTCCCGGTACACTACCGATGAGCCCGAAACTTTTCCGGTAATGCACGAAAACCTTCCGGTAACCAAATGAGGTCATCCTATATATCAATCTTCGTTTCCGGACCATTCCGGAAACCCTCGTGACGTCCATGATCTCATCCGGGACTCCGAACAACATTCGGTAATCAACCATATAACTCAAATACGCATAAAACAACGTCGAACCTTAAGTGTGCAGACCCTGCGGGTTCGAGAACTATGTAGACATGACCCGAGAGACTCCTCGGTCAATATCCAACAGCGGGACCTGGATGCCCATATTGGATCCTACATATTCTACGAAGATCTTATCGTTTGAACCTCAGTGCCAAGGATTCATATAATCCCGTATGTCATTCCCTTTGTCCTTCGGTATGTTACTTGCCCGAGATTCGATCGTCAGTATCCGTATACCTATTTCAATCTCGTTTACTGGCAAGTCTCTTTACTCGTTCCGTAATACAAGATCCCGCAACTTACACTAAGTTATATTGCTTGCAAGGCTTGTGTGTGATGTTGTATTACCGAGTGGGCCCTGAGATACCTCTCCGTTCACACGGAGTGACAAATCCCAGTCTTGATCCATACTAACTCAACGAACACCTTCGGAGATACCTGTAGAGCATCTTTATAGTCACCCAGTTACGTTGCGACGTTTGATACACACAAAGCATTCCTCCGGTGTCCGTGAGTTATATGATCTCATGGTCATAGGAACAAATACTTGACACGCAGAAAACAGTAGCAACAAAACGACACGATCAACATGCTACGTCTATTAGTTTGGGTCTAGTCCATCACATGATTCTCCTAATGATGTGATCCCGTTATCAAGTGACAACACTTGCCTATGGCCAGGAAACCTTGACCATCTTTGATCAACGAGCTAGTCAACTAGAGGCTTACTAGGGACAGTGTTTTGTCTATGTATCCACACAAGTACTGTGTTTCCAATCAATACAATTATAGCATGGATAATAAACGATTATCATGAACTAAGAAATATAATAATAACTAATTTATTATTGCCTCTAGGGCATATTTCCAACAGTCTCCCACTTGCACTAGAGTCAATAATCTAGTTCACATCACCATGTGATTCCAACGAATCCAACACCCATATGGGGTCTGATCACGTCTTGCTCGTGAGAGAGGTTTTAGTCAAAGGTTCTGAAACTTTCAGATCCGTGTGTTCTTTACAAATCTTTATGTCATCTTATAGATGCTGCTACTACGTGCTATTCGGAAATGCTCCAAATATCTACTCTACTATACAAATCTGTTTCACTACTCATAGTTATTCGGATTAGTGTCAAAGCTTGCATCGATGTAACCCTTTACGACGAACTCTTTAACCACCTCCATAATCGAGAAAAATTCCTTAGTCCATTAGTTACTAAGGATACATTTTGACCGCTGCTAGTGATTCAATCATGGATCACTCTCTGTACCTCTCAACATACTTTGAGTCAAGGCACACATCAGGTGCGGTACACAGCATGGCATACTTTAGATTCTACGGCTAAGGCATAGAAGACGACCTTCGTCTATTCTGTTTATTCTGCCGTGGTCGGGTTTTGAGTCTTACTCAAATTCACACCTCACAACGCAACCAAGAACTCTTTCTTCGCTGATCTATTTTGAACTCCTTCAAAAACTTGTCAAGGCATGCATTTTATTGAAACTTTCATTTAGCGCTTTTGATCTATCTCCATAGATCTTTGATGCTCAACGTTCAAGTAGCGCAATCCAGGTATTCCTTTGAAAACTCCTTTCAAACAACCTTATATGCTTTACAGAGATTCTACATCACTTCTGATCCACAATATGTCAACCACATACACTTATCAGAAATTCTACAGTGCTCCCACTCACTTCTTTGGAAATACAAGTTTCTCATAAACCTTGTACAAACCCAAAATCTTTGATCATCTCATCAAAGTGTATATTCCAACTCCGAGATGCTTGCACCAGTCCATTGAAGGATCGCTGGAGCTTGCATACTTGCTAGTATCTTTAGGATCGACAAAACCTTCTGGTTGTATCACATACAATGTTTGCTCAAGGAAACCGTCGAGGAAACAATGTTTTGACATCCTACGTGCAATATTTCATAAATAATGCATCAACTACTAACATAATTCTAACAGACTTTTAGCATCGCTACGAGTGAGAAAGTCTCATCATAGTCAACTGTTTGATCTTGTCGAAAACATCTTTGCGACAAGTCGAGCTTTTCTTAACAGTGACTTATCACCATCATCGTCTGTCTTCCTTTAAAGATCCATTTTTACTCAATAGTCCTATGACCATCAAGTAGTTCTTCCAAAGTCTACACTTTGTTTTCATACATGGATCCTCTCTCGGATTTCATGGCCTGAAGCCATTTGTCGGAATCCGGGCCCACCATTGCTTCTTCATAACTCGTAGGTTCACTGTTTCTCAACAACATGACTTCCAAGACAGGGTTACCGTACCACTCTGTAGTAGTACGCGACCTTGTCAACCTATGAGACTTGTAGTAACTTGATCCGATGCTCGATGATCACCATCATCAGCTTCCACTTCAATTGGTGTAGGCGCCACAGGAACAACTTCCTGCACCCTGCTACACACTGGTTGAAGTGATGGTTCAATAACCTCATCAAGTTCTACTACCCTCCCACTCAATTCTTTCGACAGAAACCTTTCCTCGAGAAAGGATCCGTTTCTAGAAACAAACACTTTGCTTTCGGATCTGAGATAGGAGATGTACCCAACTGTTTTGGATATCCTATGAAGATGCATTTATCCGCTTTGGGTTTGAGCTTATCAGACTGAAACTTTTTCACATAAGTGTCGAAACCCCAAACTTTCAAGAAACGACAGTTTAGATTTCTCTAAACCTCAGTCTATACTGTGTCATCTCAACGAAAATACGCGGTGCCCTATTTAAAGTGAGTGCGGTTGTCTCTAATGCATAACCCATAAACGATAGTGGTAATTCGATAAGAGACATCATAGTATGTATTATACCAAATAGTGCGTGGCTATGATGTTCAGACACATCATCACACTATGATGTTCCAGGTGGCATGAACTGCGAAATAACTTCCACATTGTCTTAACTGCGTACCAAAACTCGTAACTCAGATATTCATTTCTATGATCATATCGTAGACAGTTTATCCTCTTGTTACGACGAACTTCACTCTGAAACGGAATTGAACTTTTCAACATTTCAGACTTGTGATTCATTAAGTAAATACTCCTGTATCTACTCAAATCGTCATTGAAGTAAGAACATAATGATATCCACTACGTGCCTCAGCACCCATTGGACTGCATACATCAAAATGTATCACTTCCAACAAGTTACTATCTTATTTCATCTCAATGAAAACAAGGCCTTGCTCATGTGGTATGATTTGCATGTCACTAGTGATTCGAAATCAGGTGAGTAAAGATCCATCAGCATGGAGCCTCTTCATGCAATTTATATACCAACATGACTCAAGCGGCAGTGCCACAAGTAAGTGGTACTATCATCATTTAACTCGTATCTTTTGGCACCAATGTGTAACACTACAATCGAGATTCAATAAACCATTGAAGGTGATTATTCAAGCAAATAGAGTAACCATTATTCTCTTTAAATGAATAATCGTATTGCAATAAACACGATCCAATCATGTTCATGCTTAACGCAAGCACCAAATAACAATTAGTTAGGTTTAACACCAATCCCGATGGTAGAGGGAGCGTGCGACGTTTGATCATATCAATCTTGGAAACACTTCCAACACGTATCGTCACCTCGCCTTTAGCTAGTCTCCGTTTATGCCGTAGCTTTCATTTCGCGTCACTAATCACTTAGCAACCGAACCGGTATCCAATACCCTCGTGCTACTAGGAGTACTAGTAAAGTACACATCAACATCATGTATATCAAATACACTTCTTTCGACTTTTGCCAGCCTTCTTATCTACCAAGTATCTAGAGTTGCTCCGCCTCAGTGACTGTTCCCCTTATTACAGAAGCACTTAGTCTCGGGTTTGGGTTTAATCTTGGGTCTCTTCATTAGTGCAGCAACTGTTTTGCCGTTTCACGAAGTATCCCTTCTAGCCCTTGCCTTTCTTGAAACTTAGTGGTTTTACTAACCATCAACTATTGATGCTCCTTCTTGATTTCTACTTTCGCAGTGTCAAACATCGCGAATCACTCAAAAGATCATAGTATCTATCCTTGATATGTTACAGTTCATCACGAAGCTCTCATAGCTTGGTGGCAGTGACTTTGGAGAACCATCACTATCTCATCTGGAAGATTAACTCCCACTTGATTCAAGCGATTGTCGTACTTAGACAATCTGAGCACACGCTCAACGATTGAGCTTTTCTCCTTTACTTTGTGGACAAAGAATCTTGTTTGGAGGTCTCGTACCTCTTAATAAGGGCACAAGCATGAAATCACAATTTCATCTCTTCGGAACATCACTTATGTTCCGTGACGTTTTACAACGTTTTCCGCGCCTTGCTTCTAAGCCACCAAGTATCTTGCACTGAACTATCGTGTAGTCATCAGTAACGTGTATGTCGGATGTTCATAGCATCCACAGACGACACTCGAGGTGCAGCGCACCGAGTGGTGCATTAAGGACATAAGCCTTCTGCGTAGCAACGAGGACAATCCTCGGTTTTACAGACTCAGTCTGCAAAGGTTGCTACTATCAATTTTCAAATAAATTTTCTCTAGGAACATACAAAAACAGTAGAGCTATAGCGCAAGCTACATCGTAATTCGCAAAGACCATTAGACTATGTTCATGACAATTAGTTCAATTAATCATATTACTTAAGAACTCCCACTCAAAAAGTACATCTCTCTAGTCATTTGAGTGGTACATGATCCAAATCCGCTATCTCAAGTCCGATCATCACGTGAGTCGAGAATAGTTTCAGTGGTAAGCATCCCTATGCTAATCATATCAACTATACGATTCATGCTCGACCTTTCGGTCTCATGTGTTCCGAGGCCATGTCTGCACATGCTAGGCTCGTCAAGCTTAACCCGAGTGTTCCGCGTGTGCAACTGTTTTGCACCCGTTGTATGTGAACGTTGAGTCTATCACACCCGATCATCACGTGGTGTCTCGAAACGAAGAACTGTCGCAACGGTGCACAGTCGGGGAGAACACAATTTCGTCTTGAAATTTTAGTGAGAGATCACCTCATAATGCTACCGTCGTTCTAAGCAAAATAAGGTGCATAAAAGGATTAACATCACATGCAATTTATAAGTGACATGATATGGCCATCATCACGTGCTTCTTGATCTCCATCACCAAAGCACCGGCACGATCTTCTTGTCACCGGCGTCACACCATGATCTCCATCATCATGATCTCCATCAACGTGTCGCCATCGGGGTTGTCGTGCTACTCATGCTATTACTACTAAAGCTACGTCCTAGCAAAATAGTAAACGCATCTGCAAGCACAAACGTTAGTTATAAAGACAACCCTATGGCTCCTGCCGGTTGCCGTACCATCGACGTGCAAGTCGATATTATCTATTACAACATGACCATCTCATACATCCAATATATCACATCACATCGTTGGCCATATCACATCACAAGCATACCCTGCAAAAACAAGTTAGACGTCCTCTAATTTTGTTGTTGCATGTTTTACGTGGTGACCATGGGTATCTAGTAGGATCGCATCTTACTTACGCAAACACCACAACGGAGATATATGAGTTGCTATTTAACCTCATCCAAGGACCTCCTCAGTCAAATCCGATTCAACTAAAGTTGGAGAAACCGACACTTGCCAGTCATCTTTGAGCAACGGGGTTACTCGTAGCGATGAAACCAGTCTCTCGTAAGCGTACGAGTAATGTCGGTCCAAGCCGCTTCAATCCAACAATACCGCGGAATCAAGAAAAGACTAAGGAGGGCAGCAAAACGCACATCACCACCCACAAAAACTTTTGTGTTCTACTCGAGAAGACATCTACGCATGAACCTAGCTCTGATACCACTGTTGGGGAACGTCGCAAGGGAAACAAAAAATTTCCTACGCGCACGAAGACCTATCATGGTGATGTCCATCTACGAGAGGGGATGAGTGATCTACGTACCCTTGTAGATCGTACAGCAGAAGCGTTAGTGAACGCGGTTGATGTAGTGGAACGTCCTCACGTCCCTCGATCCGCCCCGCGAACAATCCCGCGATCAGTCCCACGATCTAGTACCGAACGGACGGCACCTCCGCGTTCAGCACACGTACAACTCGACGATGATCTCGGCCTTCTTGATCCAGCAAGAGAGACGGAGAGGTAGAAGAGTTCTCCGGCAGCGTGACGGCGCTCCGGAGGTTGGTGATGATCTTGTCTCAGCAGGGCTCCGCCCGAGCTCCGCAGAAACGCGATCTAGAGGAAAAACTATGGAGGTATGTGGTCGGGCAGCCGTGAGAAAGTTGTCTCAAATCAGCCCTAAAACCTCCGTATATATAGGTGGGAGGGGGAGGGAAGAGGCAGCCTCAAACCCTCAAGGTTTGGCCGAAATTGGAGGTGGAGGAGTCCTACTCCAATCCTACTTGGAGTAGGATTCCACCTTCCCACTTGGAAACTCTTTCCACCTTGTGTTTTTTCCTTCTCAAACCTTATGGGCCTTAGTGGGAACTTATTCCAGCCCACTAGGGGCTGGTTTATATCTTCCCATAGCCCATGAGACCCCTTGGGGCGTGACACCCCTCCCGATGGTCCCCGGCACCCCTCCCGGCACTCCCGGTACACTACCGATGAGCCCGAAACTTTTCCGGTAATGCACGAAAACCTTCCGGTAACCAAATGAGGTCATCCTATATATCAATCTTCGTTTCCGGACCATTCCGGAAACCCTCGTGACGTCCATGATCTCATCCGGGACTCCGAACAACATTCGGTAACCAACCATATAACTCAAATACGCATAAAACAACGTCGAACCTTAAGTGTGCAGACCCTGCGGGTTCGAGAACTATGTAGACATGACCCGAGAGACTCCTCGGTCAATATCCAACAGCGGGACCTGGATGCCCATATTGGATCCTACATATTCTACGAAGATCTTATCGTTTGAACCTCAGTGCCAAGGATTCATATAATCCCGTATGTCATTCCCTTTGTCCTTCGGTATGTTACTTGCCCGAGATTCGATCGTCAGTATCCGTATACCTATTTCAATCTCGTTTACTGGCAAGTCTCCTTACTCGTTCCGTAATACAAGATCCCGCAACTTACACTAAGTTATATTGCTTGCAAGGCTTGTGTGTGATGTTGTATTACCGAGTGGGCCCCGAGATACCTCTCCGTTCACACGGAGTGACAAATCCCAGTCTTGATCCATACTAACTCAACGAACACCTTCGGAGATACCTGTAGAGCATCTTTATAGTCACCCAGTTACGTTGCGACGTTTGATACACACAAAGCATTCCTCCGGTGTCCGTGAGTTATATGATCTCATGGTCATAGGAACAAATACTTGACACGCAGAAAACAGTAGCAACAAAACGACACGATCAACATGCTACGTCTATTAGTTTGGGTCTAGTCGATCACATGATTCTCCTAATGATGTGATCCCGTTATCAAGTGACAACACTTGCCTATGGCCAGGAAACCTTGACCATCTTTGATCAACGAGCTAGTCAACTAGAGGCTTACTAGGGACAGTGTTTTGTCTATGTATCCACACAAGTACTGTGTTTCCAATCAATACAATTATAGCATGGATAATAAACGATTATCATGAACTAAGAAATATAATAATAACTAATTTATTATTGCCTCTAGGGCATATTTCCAACAAGGTGTGGTGGCTATTTTTGAGGAAGGTATATGGTGGCTGTTTTCAGGAAGGTGGGTTTAATACACCGGCGAAAGTTGCGCGGTACTAGAGAGGCTAGCAAATGTGGAAGGGTGAGAGTGCGTATAATCCATGGATTCAACATTAGTCATAAAGAACTCACATACTTATGGCAAAAATTTATTAGTCATCAAATCAAGGTACTACACGCATGCTCCTAGGGGAAGGGTTGGTATGAATTAACCATCGCGCAATCCCGACCTCCACACAAAGGATGATAATCATTAAATAAATCATGCTCCGACTTCTTCACATAACGGTTCACCATACGTGCATGCTACGGGAATCACAAACTTTAACACAAATATTTCTACCAACCCACCATTACTCACTAGCACGACTCTAATATCACCATCTTTATATCGCAAAAACTATTGCAAGGAATCAAGCATATCATATTAAGTGATCTACAAGTTTTATCTAGGATTTTATGACTAACCATGTGAATGACCAACTCATGTTAACTCTCTAAATAGATATAAGTGAAGTATGAGAGTTTAATTCTTTCTACAAAATATATGCCCACGCTCTAACAAATATAAGTGAAGCAAATTGACCACCAAAACATACATCAAGTGGATCAATAAAACGCCCCATTGTCACCATGAATATCCCATTGCAAGACATACATCAAGTGTTCTCAAATCCTTAAAGACTCAATCCGATAAGAAAACTTCAAAGGGAAAACTCAATTCATCACAAGAACATAGAGAGGCAAAAACTCAATATGATTCATCTATATTAATAAAGCTCGCGATACATCAAGATCATGCTATATCAAGAACACGAGAGAGCGAGAGATCAAACATATAGCAACTGGTATATACCCTCAACCCCAAGGGTGAATGATACGTCTCCAACGTATATATGTTTCCAAACTCGTTTGCCCTTGTTTTGGACTCCAATTTGCATGGTTTGAATGGAACTAACCCGGTCTGATGTTATTTTTAGCATAATTTGCCTTGATATTTTTTTGTGCAGAAATAAAAGTTCTAGGATTGACCTGAAAATTTACGAAGAATATTTATGGAATTAATAAAAACTACTAGCAAAAGAATCTATCGGAGAGGGGCCACCCCTTGGCCACAAGCCTGCACGGCGCCCCCCTAGGCCACACCCCTTGCTTGTGGGGTCCCTAAGGCTCCACCAACCTTAGCATGGTTGTTACTTGATAAACCACAAGTGTAGGGGATCGCAACAGTTTTCGAGGGTAGAGTATTCGACCCAAATTTATTGATTCGCTCACAAGGGGAAGCTAAAGAATATTCTCAAGTATTAGCATCTGAGTTTATTAGATTCAACCACACCTGAAAGATTAGTGTCTGCAAGCAAAGTATCAGTAGCAAAGTAGTATGATAGCGACGGTGCCAGAAACAGATCTGTTGACGGCAGACTATTCCTAACTGTTGTATCAATGGCACCAGTAGGTTGAATGTGGACGGGGAACTATTCTTCCCCGTCAACGGTGACGAAAAAGGATCTTGCAACAAGTAACAGCGGGGTAGCAAGGAACAACAGTAGCAGCAGCAGCAGAGTAACAACAGTAGCAACAGTAGTAGCAAAGTGGCCCAATCCCTTTTGTAGCAAGGGACAAGCCTAGACAAAGTAACATAGCAAGGACCGGTATTAAAAGACTCGTAGGCAGTGGATCGGTGATGGATGAGTATGACGGATGTGAATCATCATGTAACAGCTATAACACGGAGAGATATGTAACTAGCTCCCGTTCGTCAATCTAATGTAGGCATGTATTCCGTATGTAGTCATACGTGCTTAGGGACAAGAACTTGCATGACATCTATTGTCCATCCCTCCCGTGGCAGTGGGGTCCTAATGGAAACTACGGGATATTAAGGTTCTCCTTTTAATAAAGAACCGGACCAACACATTAACTCGTGGTGAATACATGAACTCCTCATACTATGGTCATCTCCGGGAGTGGTTCCGGCTATTGTCACTCCGGGGTTGCCTGGTCATAACACATAGTAGGCGACTAAACTTGCAAGATAGGATCTAAAACACACATATATTGGCGACAACATAATAGGTTCAGATCTGAAATCATGGCACTCGGGCCCTAGTGACAAGCATTAAGCATAGCCAAGTAGTAGCAACATCAATCTAGAACATAGTGGATACTAGGGATCAATCCCCGTCAAAAACTAACTCGATTACATGATAGATCTCATCCAACTCATCACCGTCCAGCAAGCCTACAATGAGATTACTCACGAACGATGAAGAGCATCATGGGATTGTCGATGGAGGAAGGTTGATGATGAAGATGGCAACGATTTCCCCTCTCCGGAGCCCGAAACAGACTCCAGATCTGCCTTCGAGATGAAGAACAGGAGGTGGCGGCGCCTCCGTATCGTGAAACGCAATGAAATCTTCTCTCTTATTATTTTCCGGGCGAAACGAAAGATATAGAGCTGAGTTTGGGGCGGTGGAGCCACGTGGGCCCCACAAGCCCTCACGGCACAACCTAGGGGGGTGGTCGCGACATGTGGGCTTGTGGCCCACTGGTCCACCTCCTCCGGTGGATCTTTGCGCAGGTATTTTTCTTTTATTCCAGAAAAAATCTCCGTAAATTTTCAGGACGTTCCGAGAACTTTTATTTCTGGACAAAAACAACACGATGGCAATTCTGCTGAAAACAGCGTTAGTCCGGGTTAGTTCCATTAAAATCATGCAAATAAGAGTCCCAAACAAGGGCAAAAGAGTTCCCGAAAGTAGATATGATGGAGACGTATCATTATTATATGAAGAAACCTTATTGCCTTTGTTACTAGTGTTCCTATGTTTAACTTGTGGAACAAAGTTGGACAAGAGTAATCATTTGGCTAGATAAGAAGAACTCTTCTTTCGAAGATCATCATTGATCGCTTTGAAGAACTCATGATCTTGCTCCAAGTTGATCTTCTCGAAGCGTAGCTTCTCATGGGTTCTTGCAAGCTCTCTATGATCTTCTAGCGTAGTCTCATGAGCTAACTTAAGAGTTTTTAATTCTTGAGTTAGTCTTTCAATTTCTTTCTTATCATCATCATTCGATTTCTCTTGACTATCATGATAATTAGCAAGTTAATTTTTAGTGCAATCACTAGTTTTATCAATAAGCAAGTCATCTTTTTCTAACAAGTCATCCTCATTAGTATTGAAATCAAGATACTTGTGATGTGATACATTGGGTCCTTTAGCCATGAAGCAGTTTCCGATTCACTCATGTGGTGAAACAAATAAGTCGTAGGAGTTGGTGGAAACAAGTGCAATCCTGGCAACACCTTCATCTTGACTATAGTCGGAGTGGGAGAGATAGCTTCTCTCGGAGTGGTGACCAGACTCGGAGCCAGGCACCCATTCACCAACATGAGCTTGATGTCTTCTTCTTGAGCTTCTCTTGGTGTATTTGTCCTTCTTATCCGATTGATTGTGTATTCATGAGTGTTTTCGTTCATAGTGATCTTCTCTACTCCTTCTCTCTCTCCGAGGTAGATCATCTCTTGAGATTCGTCTTTGAGGTGACTCTTCCCTTATTTTGTGGGGAGCCGAGCACTCATTTGAGTAGTGTCTGGGCTTCCCACAATTGTAGGAGTTACGGTCATGACTGTACGAACACTTCTCTTCGTGTCTCGAGCTTGATCTTCTCTCTTTGCCTATACTATTATAGAACTTGTTAAATTTTCTAACCAAGAGGCTTATCTTTTCATCAGTGACAAGATTGTCCTTTGAAGTAGCGGGAGCATGACATGAAGCTTTATAAGCACCGCTTGACTTGTTGTGCAGCTCATCTTTGTCCTTGAGTGACATATCATGAGCAACAATCCTACCAATGACTTCAGTTGGCTTGGGATCTTTGTAATTTGGTATCATTTGGATCAATGTGCACACTGTGTCATACTTGCCATCGAGAGCACTAAGTATCTTCTTGATGATGATTTTGTCGGTCATCTCTTCGCTTTCTAAGCCGACAATCTCATTGGTGATGAGAGCTAGCCTAGAGTACATTTCAGCGACATCTTCGCCATCCTTCATCTTGAACTTGTCAAGCTGACTTTGAAGCACATCCATCTTAGATTCTCTGACAGAATCAGTACCTTCGTGCATATCAACCAAAGTATCCCAAATTTCTTTTGCATTCTCAACCCGACTGATTTTGTTGAATTCTTTGGGGCATAGGCAGTTGAATATTATGTGGTAGGCTTGAGCATTAAGTTGCAACATCTTCTGTTCATCAGCTATCGCATCACGATCTGGCTCATCCCTTCTCCAAAGAAGTTACCTTGCACACCAACATGAATAAGAGCCCAAACATGAGGATTTAAGCCAAGAATATGCATTTTTCATTTTACGCTTCCAACTAGCAAAATTAATGCCATCGAAAGATGGACCTCTACGATGATAATTTCCCTCACTAGATGCCATACTATCCTAGGTTGTTAAACCAATGAAATGGAGACCAAAGCTCTGATACCACTTGTAGGATCGAAAGTATGTCTAAAGGGCGGTGAATAGACTACTTGACAAGATATTTTTTTGCCTTTTCCCAGTTTTACTTGAGAGGCAGCTACGACCTATAATAGGTCAAGTACATCCAACACATCCAATTCTAATAGTATAGCTGCGGAAAGTAAAACATGCAAGTGTAAAGTAGAGGAGTAAGGTAGGGAGATCAAACGCATGAGGTTCACACGGTGATTTTTAGCATGGTTCTGATAGGTGGCGCTATCGTAAGTCCATTAGTGGAGACTTCAATCCATGGAGGGTAACGACTGCGAGAGTCCACGGAGGGCTCTGATAACCCACAAGTATAGTGGATCAATTGTATCCTTTCTCGATAAGTAAGAGTGTTGAACCCAACGAGGAGCTAAGGGTAGAACAAATACTCCCTCAAGTTCTATCGACCATCGATACAACTCTATGCACGCTTAACGTTCGCTTTACCTAGAGCAAGTATGAAACTAGAAGTACTTTGTAGGTGTGATAGGATAGGTTTGCAAGGAAATAAAGAACATGTAAATAAAAAGTAGGGGCTGCTTAGATAAATAAACAACTAAGTTGGTCTTAGTGGAGATCTTTTTGTCACAAGAAGGTTATTTGTCCCTAGGCAATTGATAACTAGATCGGTAATCGTTATTGCAATTTTATATGCGGGAGAGGCATAAGCTAACATACTTTCTCTACTTGGATCATATGCACTTATGATTGGAACTCTATCAGGCATCCGCAACTATTAAATGTCATTAAGTTAAAACCCAACCATAGCATTATAAGGTATCAAGTCCTCTTTATTCCCATACGCAAACAACCTACTTACTCGGGTTTGTGCTTCTGTCACTGATGCCACCCCCCATAAGAGAATCATAAACATATTGCAAACCCTACAGCGGGGATCCCTCATGCTTGCACCACACGAAGAGAACCATAGGAAAACACCAATAATAAAACATACAAATCAAACCAATCATGATCATCAATTAACCCATAGGACAAAACGAATCTACTCAAACATCATAGGATAGCCATATATCATTGGGAAATAATATATAGCATTGAGCACCATGTTTAAGTCGAGATTACATCGGGGAGAAGGGGTGTTACACCGCTGCATAGAGGGGAGAGAGTTGGTGATGATGGGGGCGAAGTTGTTGGTGTAGATCACCGTCACAATGATGGCCCCGACAGTGTTCCGGTGCCACCGCGAGAGAGGGGGAGAGATCCCCCTCCTTCTTCTTCCTTGGCCTCCCCCCTAGATGGGAGGAGGGTTTCCCTTCTGGTCCTTGGCCTCCATGACGGCGGAGGGGCGAGAGCCCCTCCGAGATTGGATCTCTCTCTCTGTTTCCTTCCGTTTCTGCCTTTTTGTGCCTTCCAGATTCTCGCGTTTCACCGTTTCTCATATTCCTAGAGATCCATAACTCCGATTGGGCTGAAATTTTAAGACGATTTTTATCTGGATATTACCTTTCTTGTGGCGAAAGAAGGGTACCAACCTCCTTAGGGGTGACCACAAGACACCTTGGCGCGCCCTACCTCCCAGGTCGCGCCCCTGTGGCTTGTGGGGCCCTCGAGCACCACCTTCTGTTGATTCCACTTCCCAAAATTTACATATATTCCGGAAAAAATCTCTGTAAGTTTTTATCCCGTTTGGACTTTGTTTGATATGGATTTTCTGCAAAACGAAAAACATGCAACAAACAGGAATTGGCACTTGCCACTGGATCAATATGTTAGTCCCATAAATAGTATAAAATGTTGCCAATAGTATATGAAAGCTGTAGAATATTGGTACGAAACAATCAAAAATTATAGATACGACAGAGCCGTATCAACATCCCCAAGCTTAATTCCTGCTCATCCTCGAGTAGGTAAATGATAAAAAAAGATAATTTTTGATGTGGAATGCTACCTAGCATAACCTTGATCATATAATCTAATCATGGCATGGATATTAAGACACGAATGATTTAAAGAAATAGTCTATCATTTGATATTAAGACAATAATACTTCAAGCATACTAATAATCATGGCTAAAATAAAGTTATCCCTACAAAATCATATAGTGCGGCTATGCTCCACCTTCATCACACAAAGTATAAAATCATGCACAACCCCGGTTTTAGCCAAGCAATTGTTTCATACTTTAGTATTCTCAAACTTTTTCAACATTCACGCAATACATGAGCGTGAGCCATGGGTTTAGCACTATAGGTGGAATGGAATATGGTGGAGTTTGCGGAGAATACAAAAAGAAGGACATAGTCTCACATCAACTAGGCGTATCAACGGGCTATGGAGATGCCCATCAATAGATATCAATGTGAGTGAGTAGGGATTGCCATGCAACGGATACACTAGATCTATAAGTGTATGAAAGCTCAAAAAGAAAATTGAGGGAATGCAAAGCAATATGACAATGATGGTGCAATGATCTAGCATAGCAATGATACCAAAAAAACAGACAAGCCATGGAAACATCATGCTAGCTATCTTACGATCATGCAAAGCAATATGGTGCGTGTCATAATAAACGGAACGGTGGAAGTTGCAGGGCAATATATCTCGGAATGGCTATGGTACTGCCATAATAGGTAGGTGTGGTGGCTATTTTTGAGGAAGGTATATGGTGGCTGTTTTCAGAAAGGTGGGTTTAATACACCGGCGAAAGTTGCGCGGTACTAGAGAGGCTAGCAAATGTGGAAGGTGAGAGTGTGTATAATCCATGGATTCAACATTAGTGATAAAGAACTCACATACTTATGGCAAACATTTATTAGTCATCAAAACAAGGTACTACACGCATGCTCCTAGGGGAAGGGTTGGTACAAATTAACCATCACGCGATCCCGACCTCCACACAAAGGATGATAATCATTAAATAAATCATGCTCCGACTTCTTCACATAACGGTTCACCATACGTGCATGCTACGGGAATCACAAACTTTAACACAAGTATTTCTACCAATCCACAATTACTCACTAGCACGACTTTAATATCACGATCTTTATATCGCAGAACTATTGCAAGGAATCAAACATATCGTATTCAGTGATCTACAAGTTTTATCTAGGATTTTATGACTAACCATGTGAATGACCAACTCCTGTTAACTCTCTTAATAGATATAAGTGAAGCATGAGAGTTTAATTATTCTACAAAATATATGCCCACGCTCTAACAAATATAAGTGAAGCAAAAGAGCATTCTACAAATGGTGGTTTTCTATGTGTAGAGAAACACGCAATCCAAACTTCAAATGATATTAGTGAAGCACATGAAGCATTCTATAAAGCCATACTCAAAAGATATAGGTGAGGTGCAAAGATCCTTCTATAAATCAACCAAGGACTTTCTCATACCAGCATGGTGCATTATTAAAAGAAAAATAAAAGCACACGGCGCTACAAGATTGACGCATATATGATGAATGAAAATATAGCTCCAAGTGAAATTGTCGATGGTTGTTAGAAGAAAGAGGGGGTTCCTTCTGGGGCATCCCGAAGCTTAGTTGCCTGGGAGTCCTTGAATATTACCTTGGTGTGCCACACGCATCCCCAAGCTTAGTCTCTTTACACTCCTTATTCCTTCATACATCGTGATCTCGCCCAAAACTTGAAAGCTTCAATAACACAAAACTTAACAAAACCCTCGTGACATCTGTTAGTAATAATAAAGCAAATTACAACTTTAAGTACTATTGCCAGCCAATTCATATTTTGTTTTTGCATTGTATCTACTGTAATGTAACTTTTCTATGTCTTATACCAGCAATACAATCGATATTTTCATCAAAAGAAGCAAAACAATGCATCAAAAATAGAATCTTTAGAAAACAGGACAGTCTGTAGTAATCTGTACATTCACCATACTTTTGTAACTCTAAGAATTCTGAAAAAATAGGAATAAATAAAAAATTGCATATAAGTAGTGTGTAAATATTTTAGAAACTTTTGACATTCCAGTAAAAAATGTAAATTCACGCACTACACCCAAAGTTTCTATTTTTGCACTTCACACACCAAACAAGTAATCTAATCATCCTAAAGGCAAATCTTGGCACATTATTTTTATAACACAATGGATTTATACAAGGGGATAATTATTTTTGTTGAAAATTTTATGTAATTAAGATTCACAAGGTTTCCATGGGCATGAACAAAGTTCAAGGCATGCTCCCATTTTAACAATGCTCATCTCTCTCACTTTCACTTTTCCTTTTGAAAAACATTTAGGTTACCCTCTTTTAAAAAATATATAAAAGCACACAATAGAATAAATGACTCTCTAAAACTTTCGGGTTGTCTCCCTGACAGCGCTTTCTTTAAAGCCATTAAGCTAGGAATAAAGTGCTCAAGTAATTGATCCACCCGGATCCCAAGGTATATCAAAGCCAATTTTAATTCATAATGATTTGTACTCCCTCCCTTCCTAAATATAAGTCTTTTAGAAATTTCACTTGTGGCCTACATACGGAGCAAAATGAATGAATCTACATTTTAAAGTATGTCTATATACATCCATATGTAGTCCTCTAGTGAAACCCTCTTAAACAACTTATATTTAGGAACGGAGGGAGTAATTTAGTAGTGAGCACAAAGTAACATATATCACACAACAACAAAGTCTAACTCTCTTCCTATGTATCGGCATGTCATAAAAGAACAATACATGCACACAAAGTAAAGGCAAATGCATAGTATAAACAATTTCTTGCAATTTTATCGTACTGGAAACATAGAGAGGCAGAGATGTAGTTCATCTCTCATAAAAAATTCAAGTAGGAGCAACAAGCACATGCATATTATATCTATCAAAATCATCATGTGTAATAGTAAAAGGCAACCCATCTATATAATCCTTAATAAGTGCAAACTTCTCCAATATAGTGTAGTTGGGAGAATTCAAAAAGATAATAGGACTATCATGTGTGGATGCAATAGCAACAATTTCATTCTAAACATAAGTAACTATAGCATGTTCATCTCCATAATCACAATTCATATTGTCATCATGGCCACAAGCATAGCAAGCATCAAGTTCATCAAAAAGTAATTTTTCAAATGAATCTAAGGGATCATAGCAATTATCATAGCATTCATCCTTCGGTAAGGACGAAGGGAAATTAAACAATATATGAGTTGAAGAGTTACTATCATTAGAAGGTGGGCACGGGTAGCTAATCCGCTCTTCCTCCTTTAGTTCTTCGCTCTCCTCCTCATCTTTTTCATCCAATGAGCTCATAGTGCCATCAATTTCTTCTTCCATAGATTCATGCAAAATATTAGTCTCTTCTTGGATAGCGGAGACTTTCTCAATAGATCGATCAGTATGGGCATTATATTCATAGTTGGCATAAGGATAATGAAGCATAGCCAAATTTTCAGATCGGTAAACAACATCATCATAATCTTCATACTTTTCGAACAAAGCTTAATTTTCATAAGAACCCTTAAAAGCAACAAACTCTTCTATTTGTTCCACATCATAGTAATCATATATACCATTAGCATAAGAAGCCAAGGTTTCATTACCATTAAATTTACATGTAAAGGGAAGGTGTTTAGCCTTCATCCTAGAGGAACAAATAATATCATATCTCAAGCATAGATTCCCAGCATACCATTTCAACATATGAATTTGATCCCATAATAGTTTCCCTTTTTGATTCAAGCGATAATATCTAAAGTATTCACGTTGATCCAACGTGTCTCCCATTATATAATTGAATGGGGTTTTCTTAGGATTATTAAAGTAGTGCATAATATCGTCCACATAATGAGCATCCACTACAGGAATCGGGCATTTTGCCGTCAGGACTCTACAGACGGCAAAGAGGTAATTACAGACGACAAATATTTTGACGTCATCCCATGACGGCAAAAAATGTCAGCGTCCACCGTGCCTGCAAAGGGTATCTTTGCCGTCAGCGCCGGTAGAGCAGACGGCAAAATGTTCGCCGTCAGTGAAATTATGTTGCCGTCATCTTGTGTGGTAAACGGCAAAAAAATGGTCAGTAGACGGAACGTCCTGGCTAACGGACGACGTTAGCCCTTTTGCAATCTTCCTCACCCGTACATGACAGCGAAATATGGCATTTTTTTGTCGTCTACCTAACCTGTACATGACAGCAAAATATGGCATATTTTTTGCTGTCTGCCTAGCCTGTACATGACAACAAAATATGGCATATTTTTTGCCGTCTTCTGTACTTTTACAAGACGGCAAACCACATGGTGGGGCGCCACATTTGTTTGCCGTCATGAACATGACAGCAAAGAGCATAAATAGACAATTTATATAACATTCATAATGTATATAACATAGTCCATAGCAGATCCATACAGCATATATAACATAATCCATACAGCATATATATATATATATAACATAAACCATACATCATATATAACACATCCATAATCCATACAGTATATAACACATCCATAATCCATACATCATATATATAACATCCTTAATCCATACAGCATATAACACAACCATAATCCATACATCATATATATAACATCCATAACCCATACATCATATATATAATCAATGTCATAATATTTGGTATTACTACATAAAATTTGGCATTACAATAAATGTCTTCATGTCAATATTGTAGTCCAAAGAACATTCGTATGACAACCTACAAGATGAAGTCATGCACATATGTCAGATTTTGGCACACAATAAATAAAGGTTTTCATGTCCATAACAACAAAATAAGGTGCGCTAAATCATGTGTAAATAAGGTGCGCTAAATCATTTTGACAAGAGACTTGCTAGGGACATCTTCTGCATTTCTAGGACACCAAAGGATATAGAGCATTAGAGCTGCAGTCCCTTGTAAAAATTGATGATACAACATCTCGGCAAGCAGGCATAGATTATTTTGATCTTTCCAGTACTTCATGTACGAAGGATCATGTGTTATTTCAAATAAGGCAGCTAGATTACTCATCTAAATAAAAGGCAGGTATTCATGTAAGTATTCTTTGTACACGGCCTCTCCTGCGTCCTCCTGTTCTTCCTGGGTGTGGCCGGTTGTGCCCCTGGGCCCTGGCAAATGGGGTCGGCCCTATTAGTTTAAATCTAATTAGGTTTCACAATTAAGATGCCCATTTATCATGTATGTGTATTTGTGTATTTGTTTATGTTTTTACGGGAATATACATTAATTCTATTGGTTTTAGTGCTTCTGATATATTCTTCATTATGTGGTTCATTTAGGAAATTATCTCATGGCCCTAGAACAAGAAACTGGGCATGTTGTATCTTACTGGCCGTTGAACATGGTGCGCTGCTGTCATAGCTAGCAATATATAGTACAATTTACTTTCTTTGTCCTCCTATGGTTGCTAACTAAATCTTTTGTGTTTTCTTCTTCTTTTGCTCCCCTATGCTCCTATCGCTTGAACTAGAGTAGTGCGAGTGATTCATAAGGTCATTTCACCTCCTTTGAAAATAAAGTGTCTCCGTGCTTCACTTTTGGCTACTTTGATTCTAATGCACATACGTGCATTCCTTTTTTTATTCATGCAAATTATGTACTTCTACAATGACAACTAGGTATATATTAGCCGCATGTTGTTGAGTCATTTAAAAAGGATGTAGTTGCTAGTACTTTAGAATATATTGGATCCAATTGATTGCTTTCGTATTTCCATTTTTTCAACTCTGTTGGCATGAAAATTTGAAAGCCCATACTATAGATTTCTAGGATCAAACCACTACTTATTCCAGTATACTGAATTGCTGTTGTCTCTACTTCTATTGTGTTTTGTTATAACTTTTAAACACGCACGGTATGCCATAGATTGGTATGACCATTGTGATATGTGCAAAGTGATGTGATGTATCTTGATGTTTTTACTGAACCATTATTATTTTGGGTGCATAACGACTCTATGTTACTGTCATTTCTTTTATATCACTGTTTGCATCACCGAGTGTTTACGCTAAAACAAGTGGGTTGCTGCAAGCAATTTGGATGACAAGGCCTCTACACGGAGCTATCTATCCATGTATCTATCTATAATGTGCAAAAATACAGTGCACTGCAGTTCTTTCTTCGCTTTGTTTTTTGGTTCTCTGGTTGATGTTTACATCCAGGTTGTAAAAATTTGTGTGTGTCAAGTGTAATTCAGAATTTACATGTTCAGTGGTCGGTTTCTGTGCAATTCATTACATGAGAATTTTCCTGTGTCAGATTCAGTTATCTTTGCTCAAGATCAAGAGAATATCCATGTTTACTTATTATATTATTTGAAAAAGTTACGAGATTTATAAACTAGAAATATTAATTGTTCGAACAATGTTGTCCTATTATGGTTGTTTAATTTCTTGCAAAGTTGTTTGAGCTGTATTTTTTCAACTGTCCAAGCAATTTTTTTATTTTTCAACCGGTGCAACGCACGGGCATTTTTGCTAGTCTAAATAAAAGGCAGCTAGATTACTCATCTAAATAAAAGGCATGTACTCATCTAAATAAAAGGCACGTATTCATCTAAATAAAAGGATCATGTGTAAGTATTTTTTTTATCACAAGTAGTTGTTCGTTGTGCTGATAGGATAATTCCTTTTCTGTCGTTTTACATATCTTATATTTCTATGCCTTTAGTGTTTTGTTAACTATCCATGTATTCTTTGTACAAGGTTTGAAGACAAAACTTGAGAAGGTCTCCCCATCACTGGGCCAGACTGCTATTTACACAAGAGAGTCGAGAATAAATGAGTTGCCTAGGCAAGAGCATAATTCTCATTCATCATTTTTGTCATCTTAGTTAGAGATAACATGTATGTAGATTCTTTCTTCAGGTACTTGACTGTGCAGTTTGTTCGTTTCTTTTGGAAAAGGGAGTCAAACCAAACGGCAAAGATTTTACGTGTATGTTTGTTTCTTTTGTTCTCTTTTCCTTAACAAATGTGCCTTTTTGGAACATTAAGAGTGCAGTTCGTAAGGAAGCTTAGTCTATTTTGATACTGCAATCCGACATCCTGCACCCGACCTCTTTTGCCAACATATCTTGCAATGCATGTTTCTGTTCTTGCCAGAAAGTGGATTACCCTCTGGAGCTTGATGTCTATGACTTCTGCTCGGATGAGCTGAAACTAAAACTTCAAACTCCTCGACAGGTAGCTCTGTGGTCATTATTCAAATTTTGTGCAACTGGCAAATGCTAGTTATGATTCATTTTGACTAGTTCATCATAATTCATTTTGACAAGAGACTTGCTAGGGAATACATCTTTATAGCTTCACAAGTTCATTGGATTTCTTTTCAAGAATGAGTTATTTCCCTTTTTCTGTTGGTTTAACTTGGTTTATGTGAGCTTAACCATGTGTTCAAGAAAGCGTTCTTAAGCGTTGAGAGATGGCAAAGAGCGCTTCACTTTTGCCCAATTCTAAAATATTTAGGGATAGCTATTCATGTTTATCATATATGAGAAAAACAATCACATGATATTAACAATTTGAGCATATTAACAATTCTGCTATGTCATTCTATGGGTTCAAATGGGTCAAATACATAGCTTCAAGTGGTCTCGTAATCATGAAGATCTCAAGGGGTCTCTACTTGTAAATGAGATATGGAGGCACTAACCATAGCAGATCTCAAAGATACGGAAAACCATCAAGGTTATTGCCAATAAAGCCAGGAGCATGAGCATGTGAAGATCCAGCATTATTCGTTCCATTGGTCGATGGATGCTGCATGAAATATTACATGGTTAGAATGACACTCGGACTAAGAAATGCAATAATGATCCTTGCAAATATTTTTGTTAACTAACCGTAGGACGCGGAGTAAGGGCAAAAAAATTGAAAGCAGGCATACCATTCTAAGTACAATAAGCGTGAAAATTATGTTAAGAGTGGTGAAGGTTAAGCACCGATAGTAAAAGACTAGATGTGTTGGCTATTAAGGAATTGTGCTTGTCTATTAATGAACTAACCGTAAACATCTGAAAGTTTTGAGTATTTTGTGCCCACACCACCTGTTGTGTCCTCTCATCAGCCAATCGCCTCTCCTCCGCTTTCTCCACCGCCCTGTCCTTAGCCGCCAGTCGCCTCTCCTCTATCCTCTCTCCCGCCCTCTTCGCAGCCGCCCGTCGCCTCTCCACTATCAACTTCTCCTCGAGTAGGCACTACAGAATATGGCATCACAATCGCATCTTCAAATCCAACATTATGTAAGAATTACAAAAAGCATATGTAAAAGGACGTGTATAGAATACCTCCATCTCAGCCCTTGCTCGAGTCGCGCGTTCACATACAAAAGATCTTGGGAGACCTAGCCGAGCCTTGTGCTCAGCTAGAGTGCGAGTGGAGGACCTAGGAAACATGTCTCCTGCAATAGCCTCCTTGCCATGTTTCTTCCCCTCTCCAGCGACCATAACCAACTCGTGGTCAAGGGGCTCCGATGCCACATCATAGTTGGGCCCTCTCAACTTTGTTGCCACCTCTCTAACTTTGGTCAGCCGATTGTAGGCGGTCTGGCTGGTGTATGCAGACAATGTGTCAGACGGATCGTAAGGTGTGGCTTTTCTGAACGATGACTTATAGGACAAAGCATAACCAATGAAAAGCTTGGTCTCCAGAGCTTTGTGATGAGCCGCCTGCAACCAAACCAACATGATTAGGAATTCATCACAAGGATTAATTGGCAACATGTTTGACAAGAAAGAACTTATGTAGAACAAATCGATGGGAGGAAAGATATACCCAACGTTTCGTGAATCCCTTAAGGCTCAAGTTTCCTTGATGGTGTGGTGGATCTTTCATTGCATTTCGCCAATTTTTGTAATCTATGTGTTTCAATGTATACTCTTTAGAACACCAGTGGTCCACAATCCGCTTCCAGCACTCGCCCTTATCGACACACCATCTAGGAGTAACCAAATTGATCATTTTCATCTCATATACGTCAAAAAGAAATTGAGTGCCAACCAGTTGAGGAAATAAAAAGGATGAACATGATTTATTTACCTGCATGTACTCCTCCTTCGTAAGAAAGATTTTTGTAGCCGGTGTCTTAGTAGCCATCTTATAGCCCTTAGATGCCTTATAAGAACGGACGGCAATAATGTGCGCATCATAGAACATATTGCGCACAAGCTTCTTACAGTGAATGTTGACGTTCACTTGTGCCTCCTCCAACTTTCCATCCTCGCATCTATAGAAATCCTTCAAATACACGTGAGATCAAATGAGATTAGAAATTAACTAGCTATGTCTTATGTAAAAAATTGTGAACTGAACTTAATGATTACCCAAATTTCGGTAAAGACCCGCTTGGCTTTGTTGTTGTAACGATAAGATGCGCCCCTTTCATATTTAGGGGGCGATGCCCCAAAAGGGAAAGAGGCGCATCTAAGCATTTCGCAAGCGAGATAATCATAGCACATACATAAATAAAGATTGACAAATACGGCATCATTTGCCATCTCACATAGTATAAATCAGAGGTACGTCCACACAGTTATTCAGACAAGATAGTCCCGCTACGGGCTACATGAAACAAGGAAAAGACTATGATATCCCACATGCTCGCCCACGATCACGACCACGGCCTCAGTCTTCTGGATAGTTCATGTACAGGCGGTCGTTCTCCTCATCGTACTGCCATGCCAGCTGTGTGCCATCTGGATCACCTGCGTCGGGTGTACCTGTATCTGTTGGGGTGTTGTAGTAAACTGTGAGCCACGGGGACTCAGCAATCGATGACCTTGGTACTGAAACTAGTCAAGTTATAAGGTGAGGAAGGTTCAATGTTTAGGTTGCAACATCCTAAGCATTTATGGTGGCTAACTTACGAACATCAAAGTTATAGATGTGGTGGTCTACGCGATCGGTCGAAGACTAGGTGATCACTAAGTGATCCTGATCACCTACTTACGTCAAACATAACCCCACCGTGTTCCCGATCGAAGAGAGGTCTTCGAAGGGGACAGTCACGGTTACGCACACTGTTGGCAGTTTTATTAGAGTTAGTTCAAGTTATCTAGAACCGGATGTTAACAAATTATCCATGTTGCCACATCACCGCGGGCACGGCTTTCTGAAAGATTAAACCCTGAAGGGGTGCTCCAACTAGTCCATCACAAACGGTCACGGGCCGCAAAGTAATCCTCTATCACAAATCTCGTGATCTCGTTGGATTCCTTAGAGGAAAACCTCAACTCTGGGGACCCAAAGTTTCACCGGGATTCCTATACACCAGATATATCGCTAAGGTAAGACAAGACTAGAAGGACCTCCTGGCGTGTCGACGACCCCGATAAGAGTCGTGTATCTCAGTCTCAGGACACGTCGGATAAGCGAAGCGTACGGTGGCCAGATAGAAATCTCCCGAGTTGCCCCGGGATGGCCCTGCACGGTGCTCTAGTTTGGACCAACACTCATGAGGAGCACTGGCCGGGGTTGTTGATTAAATCCTCGGGGTAGCTATCCCTATGCAAATTATTATTAGGTGATTAGAAGATTAAAACCAATGTTGGGTCCTGCCGGACAAGTCTTAACACTACACGATTTATCAAGGGGGTCCCCATAACAACCCCGAACGTGTTAGGAGCGATCAGTTATGGAAACAAACACCGGTAGCCGAAACTAAGGCGAGAATAACGGAAAAAATCACCCAGAAAAAGGCTAGGCCTTCCATCATTTACCAAGTATATATGTGCATTAATTAAATAGCAGTTTAATCGTAATGATATCAAATACTCATGTTATCACATGAGACAGCTGGCACGTGCAACTAGCAAAGCTATCATTAGAAGCTGAGCAAGCCTACTTAGGCAAACAACAGTAGCTAGAAGGGGAAGGTGTTTGGGTTTCATGGCAATATCAGGAGGCAATTATATCAAGTCGTAGGCAGCGAGCATATATCGAAGGAAACGTGATTCTAAGCATAACAAAGCTAGATACGGTATCAAGGTCACGGTCATCTTGCCTGTGATGTCTTCAGCTTGGAACTGCTCTTGTTCGTCATGCACGTACTATCCAGAATCCACATACTCGCTCTCCGATCCCGGTGCTACCCAAGATAAAAATAACAGCCAATGAACACCAACACAACTTGATGCATCAATCAACATGATGCATGAGATGAGAATGAAGCATGCATCACTATTCTAGTCACTTGCATATGCATGAGAAGAGAAGATAAACTTCTGGAGATAACTTCTCACTAAGATATCTTGGCATGCATGAAGATGACATGAACAGGTGCATCACGAGAAAACGATGCAAAAACATATAAAGAATGTTCAGAACGGAGCTACGGTTCAACCGGAAACTACGAAACAAGATGTGGAGTCCTACGGTTCAAATCCACCACAAGCACACTCCAATGGCACTCCTCTGGTGTTCCCAAGTTGCCAGATGATCAAACAAACAAATATAGGGTGGGTGGTGCTTGGAATCACACCACACCATCAACTATGCACTCACAATCTTCAAAACAACAAAACTATGCAATCTGTTTCTAACAGCATCATAGCAGTTTGTAAGCAACATGCAAAGTATCTACAGCCACCCAAATGTGCCAAACAAGATATGTGGCAAAAGCCATTCAAAAGATCCACAATCCTGAGCAAGAATATAATACAAAGGAGTCACACACAAGAAGATCTACACGCACTAACTTGGATAAAAATAACAGATTCTGGGACTTAGTGAAAATCTCAGATTTTAACCAGCTGCTTATGCTCTGAAGCATTTTGGCGGCCTCCAAAATGATATCTACAGGAAGTGAAAGTGCATGAAATTTAACACAGAGCTAGAAAAACACAAAATCTCCAACTCTCTAGTTGATTGCCTGGGCTGATTCCCAACACATGAGCTTTTGCAACCACAACAACAAGGGAATAAAATAACAGCAGTTTCTCAGACTTAGTGAAAATCACAGATTTTCACAAAGCTGACAATTTCGGCCACATGTCAACTTTGACAAGGCACAACTAGCACATACAAACTTCTATGCATAAAACAAAGACTCCATGTTGTAGAGGGGTTCACCCACTACTGCCACATCAAGGATTCATCCTCATAGGCTCATCACACCACATGTCACCAATCTCTAAACATAGCATCAAGATAGAAAAATGACAGTTTATGAAGTTGCTCCAAAGTGAAATCTGATTCCACCAGTGGATTCCTGGGATGATTCTACCACAAATCCATATGTAATACTTGGGTGCTTGCATATAACATGTGGGCACAAAGTTTAAAAGAGAAACAACCTAGAATCACATGAGACCCAATAGTGCAATATCACATGTGATGTTCACTATCTCATCACCTACACTTGCACATGCTCACACTCACAACCCCAATGGTGAACATAAGGGGTAGTCCTCGTGCACTTGTGCCTAAGCACCACACACACATACACACATGCATGCATCACTAGTGCTCATGCACACACACCTACACATGCACTACTCCACTAGATCAACTACTCACATCTCATCTACACACACACACACACATAGGTGCCCAAAAGGACACCCCATTGATACTAAAGCAAGCAAGTCACCTTGTTCATGTGTGTGTGTCACACACACACACATGCACCACAATACACACACACATACACAACATACTACCTCCTCACACATCAACACATGTGCACAGTCACACTACATACTCACATAATCTAAAATAAAAAGAAAATATACTGGTTTGTGTTCTTAGGCACAACCAACTTGCTGCCCAAGCAAGCCAAGTTTAAAACAAGCATACACCACTTAAAACAGCAAAAGGAAAAATAAAAATAAAAAGGGGGGTTGGAATCGAACCCAAGACCTCCTGATGCACAAACAACACTCCACACCACTGGGCTATCACACCTTCTTCGACAGAGAAGGGAATCACAGCAGGCTAAACTGCTCCTGTCGAGCTACTCTCACAATTCACAAAACAATAAAAAGGGGCGCTCTCGGACTCGAACCCACGACCTCCACTGCGCCAAAACAGCCTACTGCCACCCTGCTAGGCGATCGAAGCTTACTAGAGAGGGGGAGGTAACCCTCTTAGGTAACCCCCTCTGCTACCTCTACAGAACATAGCGGCCGAAACAGGGGAAGATTGTCGGAGATGCTACGGCTCAAATTGACGAAGGGGCTCTTGCTGGGAGGAAGAGGGGATCACCAGGGTCCCATTCCTAGCCCAAGCTCACCGGGAGGAGCACCACACTAGCACTTCGACGACACTACGGCGGCGACAACACAGTAGGCGAAGGCGGCGAAGCTACGGCTCCAGAAGGGGCTCTATGCGCAGGGAATCGGAAGGAGAGGGGCTACCTCACCTAGGGAACGTTGGGGAATCGCTCGACGACGATGTAGCAGGAAGAAGAGGCGGGGCGACACGACGACGTGCTCCGGCTTGACGGAGCCACAGCGGAGGGTGCGCCATAGAGGAAGATCCCATCTGCTAACGCCGGGAACGGGAAGGAGGGAGGAGCTCCATGCCCGAGAACACCTTGGCCGCCTCGGAGACGCTGGTGGGGACGAGGAGGGAGGCCGGCGATGATCTCTCTGACGAACTGAAGCTGAACTTACCTGCTCTCTCTCTCAGATCTCCTCATAGGGGAAGAAGAAGAGGTGGCAGCGGCGAGGAGGAACGCTAGGGCAGGGCACGCACACCAAGGGAATAAATAGGGGTCGAGGGGGCCGCCTCGACGTCCGTGAAGCCACGGCATTAACCCTCTCTCTCGCAACTCTCTCTGTTACTCTGACGGAAAGCAGAGGGAGAGAGGAAACGGCGTCAGACAGGAGAGGGACGGGGGAAGTGGGCTACCGCGCGAGGGAAAAGAAGAGCTGGGCGTGCGAGGAGGAAGGGAGCCCATCCTTGGCCCCAGATAAGAGGAAGGAAAAAACCCTTTGGGTTTTTCCATTTAAAACACAGCCGCAGCATAATAAAAATCCTAGGGAAAACTATGTCTCCAAAAATAAAATGAAAATGACCCTGGTCATAAGGGAATTATGACCCAAATAAATAAAATAGCAAGATGATTTTTGTTGCAAAGAAATATTTACAAAACAGAATTATTGTATTATGTTTTGTGAATAAAAACCCCACTTAAGTAAAGTTTTAAAACACCCTAGTCATAGAACCACATCCACAAGCAAATACTCTAAAATATCTACATTTAAAAACAGATTCAAAGCAAGTAAATCTGAGCTCAAAAGAATAGAGAGGAAGGGCCTTTTAAATCTAGTTTGAAACTAACATAGTTTCAAACTCAAGCTTGCAAACACCACATCATCATCACATTACACGTGCACTCATCACACCAACACCAACAACAACCACACAAGGGAAGACATGATGCATTGAATGAAATGATGTATGAGATGAGACATGAAAGTAAACCACATGATCACATGAAATGATAACACCCTAGCATGACATCAAGGATCCAACATGGCAAGGTTTACAAATATGGCAATGTTACACTTGGGGCATTACAGTTGTGAACCTCAATGTTGTTGAATGTACCAACATCCTCACAAGGTTTGTAGTGGTCCCAAGTTCGTGCTACCTCCGGAACGCTGCCCTCCGCTGGCAAAGTAACCATGCCAGGGAAATGCTCCTTAAGGAGGATCCCAATGACGCCGTTCACGTGTTGGCACTTACCCGGCACCTCATCACCAGCTTCTATCCAAGTTCTACATAATGAGAAGCCAAAGTTATGAGCAATTGTTGCATACAATGAAGGTAGAAAAATGGGAAGCCAAAGTTAGTTACCTTACTCCATATGGAGTAATGCACGGCCTCTGCTCGACAGGTTCCCCTCGTTTTGGGAGACTTGATGCACCATGCAGGAACACAGACTGACCCTCAAGAACTGCAATTAAACCATCATCCTCCTCCTCGTCGTCATCAGGCACGGGGGAGTCACACATCGTCTCGTCCTCACGCACGGGGGAGTGAGACATTGTCACATCCTCACGCACGGGGGAGTGAGACACCGGCTCGTCCTCGGGCAAGGGGGAGTGAGACACCGGCTCCTCCAACCTCACCTCCTCACGTGGTGCCGCGGCAGGTGGTGGCGAGGAAGGCCGGCCCAAATTTGTCTTACCCTTTCCTCCACGTCCACCTTTTACTCGACCTCTTGGTCGATGAGGATGAGCATGGGAGGGTGCCTCAGGAGGATTGGTGAGAAAACTATTGATCGGATTTCTCGCTATCTTGAGTGGGGCCTTCTCTACCAGAGCACTATCTGTCCTTTTCCTATGCGGTCCCACCATGCTTCACTCACCTGCTACAACAAATAGTAAAGCAATTAGTAAGAATACAACAGTACAGTTCAAAAAATAAGCATAAGTTCAAAAAAATCGTCACAAATGAGAATTACAAATTAAAGCGATTATAGGACAAATACAACTTTATAGTTCAAACAAATAAGTACAAGTTCAAAATATTACAAATTCAACATTACAGCATGTTCGGGATCATGTTAAAGCAACTAGTACAAAATCAACATTACAACTCAACAATACAACTAAGAATAGTCGGGATCATCTGGATCACAATCCGGCTCTTCTTCTTCCTCTTCCGCTTCCTCGTCATCATCAGTATCACGCGTGTCATCAAAGATGTCGTCAGAGTGTTGGCCGTCATCATCACTATCATTGGCAATGCCTTGACGTAACCGCTCAAGCATGGATAGGTCCTCCATGTTTGTAACCTCTTCTCTTTCTCTTCTTCTTCTTCCTTTTCTTCCTCTTCTTCTTCTTCTTCTTCGTCATCATCACTATCAATGTGTACTTCCATGGATGCATGGATGTTGCGACGACCTCTAGGCCCATGTTCTTCTTGGAAGAATTCTTCATCATATGTGTCAGGGTTGATGTGAGGTTGATAATCCTCTTCAATGGGAGAACATTGTTTTCCATGTGGCGGCACATCATACACGACATCCCAACCCTTAAGATGTGCCTTCTTTTGACATGCGTACTTGAGATAGAAAACTTGTGTCGCTTGTTGAGCCACAATATAGACATCCTCGCATTCTAATTTGTTGTCTTGTCGAATTTCAACTATCCCAATATCATCTCTCCGCCTAACCTTCTCCGGATCGAACCAATGGCATTTAAAGACAATGACTTTTGGAGGATTTGCCCCAAAGTAATGCAGTTCATATATTTCATCTAGTCTTCCATAATACTCAACTCCATTGCAAATAGCCAACACTCCTGTGTTTCTTTATTTTAGAATGGCCTGACGTTCTTCGTTCTCACGCGTGCGGAAGTGATATCCATTGATGTTGTATCTGTCGAACGTACTGACCTTATAGTCAAAGCCATTAGCAACTTGTTTCAACTCGTTGTCCAATATTGACGTGCCCTATAACTTTAAGCAGGAAGGATCGGTGAATTAGTCGCACGTAACTGCCAATATTGACGTGCCCTACAACTTAGGTTCTTCCATAATAAGAAGTATATATACCTTTCCTCTGAACCAAGAAATGAAACTGTAATTGCCATCTCCGTTGCCAGCAAGAAGCTCATACTCTTCGAGTGAATCACGTTCGACCTCTCCATTTGAGAATTGAGCAAAGAAATCACTGAGCAATGAGAAATGAGCGGAGTTAGACACAAACATATGAGTAAATGTTACATGATGTACCAACCACTTACTCAATGTATGACCGCACTTCTTTTAAGTTGGTGAGGATATACAAGGTAAGAAAGCTCCACTCTTTCACATCCAGATTCTTTGAACCAGAAGCACCCACAGGTATGAGTTGCCCTTTGAAGAGGCTGAGAGTGGATTCATGTTTGGGGTCGCCGGTATTGTAACGAGACTTCGCATTATCCAAGCTTGGAATATTGGCCCCATAGCGTGATGTCGTGAAGTTTGTCACCTCTTCCGCCAAGAATGCCTCGTCTATGGATGCTTCAATTCTACATTTATTTCTACATTTAGCTCGAAGAGACTTTTGCATTCTCTCAAGTCCATAGCACCAACGGTTCTGCACAGGGACACCCAATCTTGCCTCAGATGGTAGGTGTAAAATCATATGTTCCATCGGATTAAAGAAGCCTGGTGGAAATATCTTCTCTAGCTTGCAGAGCAACTCGGGTGCCCGTTTTCCCATGTCATCTATCACAGTAGGAGATACTTCTTTAGCACAAAGAACACGGAAGAAATAGCTAAGCTCTGCCAATACTTCCCAATCATCCTCACGGATATAGCCTCGAATCATCACCGGCATTAACCGCTCAAGCCATATATGCCAATCATGACTCTTCAACCCGTTCAGCTTCAAACTGCCCTCATTAGATTCGTTGCATACCCATCAGGGAACACCAAAGTTTTGAACCACATGAGTATCTCCTTCTTTTGTTCCCTTGTAAGAACAAACCTAGACCGTGGCATCGTCCATTTCTTCCGGTCCATGCGTTGCCGCAAGTTTTGTTCGGGTCTATCACATAGCTTCATCACATCTAGTCTAGCCTTAGTATTGTCCTTCGTCTTCTCAGAAATGTTGAACAATGTGCCAAAAATGGCCTCGGCGATATTCTTTTCAGTGTGCATTACATCAATGTTATGTGGAAGCTCGAGCTGATGGAAGTAGGGGAGATCCCAGAAGCATGGCCTATGAGTCCAGGCATGTTCTTCATTATATCCCAAGAAATACCCTGGACGGATGGGATCAGGCTCGAGAGCATCTAGTCGGTTACGAATCTGTTCACCCGTCATCTCAGGTGGTGCCGAGTGTTCGACAACTTCACCTTTCATGAAGTTCTTCTTGTCTTGTCTGAATGGATGGTCGGGCAACAAATGTTGTCTATGGAAATCAAAGCAAGAATACTTGCGACCATGTTGCAGCCAACGACACTGAAGGTTTTCCTTGCATCTAGGGCATGGGAACCTCCCATGCACAGACCACCCCATGAAAAGTGAAAACGCCGGTAGGTCATGCATTGAGTACAGGTACCAAACATGCATATTGAAGTTTTTCTTGCTAGTAGTGTTGTATGTTTGTATCCCATTCACCCAAGCTTCTTTCAACTCATCTATCAGTGGCTGGAGGTACACATTTATATTCTTCCCCGGATACTTGGGCCCTGGAATTATTAGTGATAGGAATATGTGCTCGCGTTGCATTAGGATGCCTGGGGGAGGTTGAGGAGAACAACAAACACATGCCAACAACTATATGTCTTTGAGACAAAACCAAACAGATTAAACCCATCGAGTCCGATGGTGACTCGTGGATTCCTTGCCTCTTTTGCTTTCTCAGGATGTAATCGATCGAAATTCTTCCATGCTTGGGCACAAGACGGATGTATAAACATTGGTCTCCCATGATCATCCTTGTTGTGTCTTATCCCATATTTGTGCCATACCATCTGTAAGGTCGTATCTTTGTTCAAGTAAAGGCGTTGAAGTCTTGGCAGGATTGGAAGATACCGAAGAACATTTACGGGGAATTTGGTATGCTTCTTCGTACCATCAGGGAGGACTCTCTCGGTATACCTAGAGGAGCCGCACTTGACATAGTATTTGTCGTCTGCATACTCTTTCGTAAATAAGACACATCTGTTTGGGCAAGCATGTATCTGCTCATACAGCATCTTAAGTGCACGTAGGGTTTTCTTTGCTTCGTACCAACTTTTAGTCAGTTCGTGCCCTTCAGGGAGAGAGCGGCCCCAAGAGGTCATCATTGAAACAAAGTTATCTCTGCTCATGTTGAACTGGGTCTTCATAGACATTGCTTGTCCAATAGCATCCAACTGGCATTGATCTATGTAGTCGTGAAGAGGTTGTTGTGACGAATTCAACATTTCTAAGAACGCCCTCGCGGACTCCTCTAGTTCTTCCTCTGATCCCGCATCACGTGCATCGTTGAAGTCAGCTACCATGACATCGATCATGGTACTGTCATCGTCGGTGTGCCGATGAACGACCTCCTCTCTGCTACGTTCAGTCTCGCCGTGAAAGGTCCAATGTTTATACCCAGGCTTAAACCCATGCTTCTACAGATGTAAAGACATCATCTTCTTTGTCTATTCTTTATAGTTTTGGCACTCCAAGGAGGGACACCAAATTTTTCTCTTCCCACTAGCAAATGTTACCTCTATGAATTTATTAGTCTTGTCCACCCACTCAGCGATCATGCCACCCTAACTAGGGTGGCTAGTGTACATCCACTCACGATCATCCATAGCGCTACTTGCACTAACAATACGGGTATTTTGTTTAGATTCATCAAGTTAGATATAATGTAATTAAATGTAGATACATAACTAATTAATTTTGTCATATTATTTACACCACAGTTTTATTTTTTATCATACAAAAGGGAAACCAGCATTCATGGATTCAATCCTATCTCTAGTAGGTAAAGATGGGTCCTAATCCCACCCGAGTACGTGTAGATTGGGTTCGTTCCCCGTGCTCTACTCCGGTCCAAGGAAAAATTTCAGCAGCACCTCCCCGCTGTTCTCCTGGTACATGTATCGACAACAAGCCGAGAGAATGTGTACCCGGAGAACAACGGGGTGGTGCTGAAGAAATTTGCCTCGAACGGAAGTAGAGAGCACGGGAAACGAAACCCAATCTTCACGTACCTGGGCTGTCCATGGATAACGTGGACAATTCGAAAGGATGACGGTTATAAATATGCAAAGACATGCATATTTATAGGTGCCGCCCTTTCGAACGGGAGACACCTAGGTTACGAGACTTGACATGAAAGAAAACTCTAGATGCATCAGATGACGATGGAACAGAGAAAATATGGAAGGGGAGGAGATGATCGTCGAGCTCACACCTAGACTGTAGAGGCGGAAGTCAAACGACGAGGGCAACGACAACGGGACCGACGGTGCTCCTCGAGACGAAGAGAAGATCCCTGTACATGAAAAGCACCGGCACAATCAACATCAGCACTAACACAACAATCTAATAAACAACATCATCTCGCACTAACACAACAAATTTGTACAGATTCAGAATTTCAGATAGAGAGATGATTTTTAGTCTAAGTAGAATTAGTCTTGAGTTTAAGGGGTGAGAATCTGCAAATCTATAGTGTGGATTGATGAAGTTCAAAACTTATACTGTATTAAATGACATCAACATATGTATCCAGTTTTTTTACTTGAGCTCAACATCTCCTATTATGAATAAATTTTGGTTTTTGCTCCCTTTTGCTTTTTCATTGGAATATGTCATACTGTGTGTGCTACAATATGAGTGCTCCAAAACTTTCCATGAAGTGTGTATTTTCTTATGGTAGGTGTCAGGTTGAGCCATGTACTGCTGCAAAAGGATTGTAAGAATATAGGCCGCACAAAAGCTTGTGATGTTTCAATAGAATTGTAAGTTGACCATAATTTTCTTGACTGGTTACTTAGGTTAACATAGGATGAGTACTACAACACGTGCATGTTGCCTAACAAAAGTCCTAGATTTTATATTGATGCTTATATTTTTAAATTTATTTCAACCCTTTCGATGGTATGCTTTCACTAGAGAAGTTATCCTCTTCATCAGAATCAAGACGATGTGTCGGTTGTGCCTTTCAGAAGTGTTCATAGAATAATGTGTGAATGTGTACGTTCATAGTCCACTTGACAATGGGTACCCGCTACCCGTGAACCCGACGGGTAAAAACCCTATTAGGGTTACGGTTTGGGCAAAAAAAATATCCATGGGCTTATAAATGGAAAAAAATACCCATCGAGTAAGTCGGCTATGGGTATGGAAAGGCAACACCCACACCCGTGTATCCACATACCCGTATTCTCATTCATCATGACAGATACCCCTATATGCTACACGGAAATTTAACTTCATGTAAGCTTGCAAAGAAATCAAATTACGAAGTCAACGCCAATAGTATCGATATAGCTCTCAATATATGAATTATCTTGTAAATGAGGTCAGTAAGATCCTCAGTTTCTTGGATCGAAAAAAGGATGGGCTAGTTTATAAAAGCTGATGCAGAATATCAACACTTCTCTAAAAGGTTATGTGCTACTGATACGTCCATTTTGCATCATGCTTTCATGTTGATATTTATTGCTTTTTGGGCTGTTATATTACTTTGTGGTACCATATTTATGCCTTTTCTCTCTTATTTTGCAAGGTTTATTTGAAGAGGGAGAATTCAGGCAGCTGGAATTCTGGAGTGGAAAAGGAGCAAATCTTAGTCCACTATTCCGCACATCTCCAAATGCCCTGAAAAGTGACGTGGATTTTTTTGGGATTATATAAAAAATACTGGGCAAAAGAAGTACCGGAGGGGCGCTGCCAGGGTGCCACAAGCACTGCCACCGCCACCCCCTGGTGGCGGAGTGGGGGCTTGTGGGCTCCCTGACGGCCCACTATCCCCCCTCTTTTGCTATATGAAGGGTTTTGGTCCAGAAAAAATCATGAGGGAGGTTTTTCGTGGTTTCGCCGCCGCCACGAGGCGGAACTTGAGCAGATCCAATCTAGAGCTCCGGCAGGACGATCCTGCCGGGGAAACTTCCCTCCCAGAGGGGGAAATCGTCGCCATCGTCATCACCAACACTCCTCTCGTCGGAGGGGAGGCATCTTCATCAACATCTTCATCAGCACCATCTCCTCTCCAATCCCTAGTTCATCTCTTGTAACCAATCTCCATCTCATGACTCCGATTGGTACTTGTAAGGTTGCTAGTAGTGTTGATTACTCTTTCTAGTTGATGCTAGTTGGATTACTTGGTGGAAGAGTTTATGTTCAGATCCTTGATGCTATTCTTTACACCTCTCATCATGATTATGATTATGCTTTGTGAGTAGTTACTTTTGTTCCTGAGGACATGTGATAAGTCATGCTGATAATAGTCATGTGAATTTGATATTCGTTCGGTATTTTGATATGTTGTATGTTGTCTTTTCCTCTAGTGGTGTTATGTGAAAGTCGACTACATAACACTTCACCATACTTGGGCCTAGAGGAAGGCATTGGGAAGTAGTAAGTAGATGATGGGTTGCTGGAGTGACAGAAGCTTAAACCCCAGTCTATGTGTTGCTTCGTAAGGGGCTGATTTGGATCCACTAGTTTAATGCTATGGTTAGACGTTGTCTTAATTCTTCTTTTGTAGTTGCGGATGCTTGCGAGAGAGGTTAATCATAAGTAGGATGCTTGTCCAAGTAGGGGAAGTAGCCAAGCGCCGGTCCACCCACAGATCAAACTATCAAAGTAACAAACGCGAATCATATGAACATGATGAAACTACCATGAAAGAAATTCCCGTGTGTCCTCGGGAGCGTTTTTCCTCCTATAAGACTTTGTTCAGGCTTGTCCCTTGCTACAAAAGGGATTGGGTCACTTGCTGCACCGTTGCTACTACTTGTTACTTGTTACTTTTTGCTTGCTACGTTTCACCTCGCTAAACAATCACTTGTTACCGCTACTTTCAGTGCTTGCAGTTATTACCTTGCTGAAAACCGCTTATCAGAGCGTTCTGCTCCTCATTGGATTCGACACTCTTACTTATCGAAAGGACTACGATTGATCCCCTATACTTGTTGGTCATCAAGACTCTTTTCTGGTGTCGGTGCCGGGGTGTGAAGCGCCTTTGGTAAGTGGAAATTGGTAAGGAAAGATTGTTATACTATGCTGAAATTTATTATCACTTGTCACTATGGAAACTGTTCCTTTGAGGAGTTTGTTCGGGGTATCTTCACCACGAACGGAAGCACGAGGAGTTGTTCCTCAACCTGAGGTACCTACTGAAAATATCTTTTATGAAATTCCTTCAGTTATGCTTGAGAAACTGCTGGCTAATCCTTTTACAGGAGATGGATCTTCACATCCATACTTGCATCTGATCTATGTAGATGAAGTTTGTGGTTTATTTAAGCTTGAAGGTTTTCCCGAGGATGAGGTAAAGAAGAAAGTATTTACTTTATCTTTGAAGGATAAGCCGTTGACATGGCATAGGCTATGTGATGATACTGGATCATGGGGCTACAATCGGTTGAAATTGGAATTTCATCAAAAGTTCTAACCTATGCATTTAGTACATCGTGATCGGAATTTTATTTATAACTTTTCGCATCATGACAGGGAAAGCATAGCTCAAGCTTGGGGGAGGCTTAAATCATTGCTATATTCATGCCCCAATCACGAGCTCTCGAGATAAATCATCACTCAAAACTTGTATGCTCGGCTTTCTCATGAAGATCGTACCATGCTTGACACTTCTTGTACCGGTTATTTTATGAAGAAGGATATTGATCACAAGTGGAATTTATTGGAGAGAATCAAACGCAACTCTGAAGATTGGGAGCTGGAGGAAGGTAAGGAGTGAGGTATGAATTTCCAGTTTGATTGCGTTAAATCTTTTGTTGAGACAAACACTTCTAGAGATTTTAGCGCTAAGTATGGACTTGACTCTGAGATTGTAGCTTCTCTATGTGAATCTTTTGCTGATCATGTTGATCTTCCCAAAGAGAAGTGGTTTAAATATCATCCTCCTGTAGAAAGCAACATAGCCAAAACCAATCTAGTTGAGGAGAAAGTCATTGCTTTTAGTGATCTTGTTGTTCCTTGTGCTTACACTGAGAAACCATCATACCCTGCTACGATAAAGGATTATTCTAAAGCTCCAACTGTGATACGTAGGGGTTACATTAGACCACTTGCACCCCCTGAGGAGATTAGAGTTGAACCTAGTGTTGCTATTATCAAAGATCTCTTAGCCTAAGACATAGATGGGCATGTTATCAAATTCTGTGAGGACTCCGCTAGAATTGCTAAACCTCACGTGAAATACAAACACGGACCTGTAGTTGGCCTACCCGTTGTTTCTGTCAAGATAGGAGATCACTGTTACCATGGTTTATGTGATATGGGAGCTAGTGTTAGTGCAATACCCCGTTCTCTATATGATGAAATCAAAGATGAGATTGCACCTGCTGAGTTAGAACCCATTGATGTCACTATTACGCTAGCTAATAGAGACACTATCTACCCTCTGGGAATTGTGAGAGACGTAGAAGTCTTGTGTGGTAAGACGAAGTATCCTACTGATTTCCTCGTCCTTGGTACTGCACAAGATAGCTTTTGTCCCATCATATTTGGTAGACCCTTTCTCAACGATGTCAATGCTCACGTTGATTGCATAAAGCAGACTGTCACAGTTAGTTTCGAGGGTGAGTCTCATGAATTTAACTTCTCCAAGTTTGGAAGACAACCCCATGAAAGAGAGTCGTCTGGTAGAGATGAAATTATTGCTCTTGCCTCTATTTCCATACCTCCTACGGATCCTTTAGAGCAATATCTTCTTGAGCATGAAAATGATATGCATATGAAGGAGAGAGATGAGATAGATAAATTGTCTTAGAACAATATCCTATTCTCAAGAATAATCTGCCTGTTGAACTGCTTGGGGATCCTCCCCCACCAAAGGGTGATCCTGTGTTCGAGCTTAAATAGTTGCCTGATACTCTTAAGTATGCCTATCTTGATGAGAAGGAGATATATCCTGTTATTATTAGTGCTCTCCTCTCAGAGCACGAAAAGAAGAAGTTACTAAGAACTCTGAGGAAACACCGTGCTGATATTGGATATATCTTGATGATCTTAAGGGTATTAGTCCTACTCTATGTCAGCACAAGATTAAAACTGATCCTGATTCCAAACCAATTGCTGATCATCAAAGGAGATTGAATCCTAAGATGAAAGAGGTCGTGAGAAAAGAAATATTAAAGCTTCTGGAAGCAGGAATCATTTATCATGTTGCTCATAGTGATTGGGTAAGTCCAGTACATTGTGTACCTAAGAAGGGAGGTATCACCGTCGTTCCTAATGATAAGGATGAACTAATCCCACAAAGGATTATTACCGGCTATAGAATGGTGATAGACACCGGAAACTAAACAAGGCAACCAGGAAAGATCATTATCCTTTGTCGTTTATCGACCAAATGCTAGAAAGGCTATCAAAACACACACGCTTTTGCTTTCTAGAAGGTTATTCAGGTTTCTCACAAATACCTGTTGCACAATCTGATCAAGAGAAAACCACTTTCACCTGCCCTTTCGGTATCTTTGCCTATAGACGTATGCCTTTTGTCTTATACAATGCACCTGCCACTTTTCAAAGATGTATGATGGCTATATTCTCTGACTTTTGTGAAAAGATTGTCGAGGTTTTCATGGATGACTTCTCCATTTACGGGTCTTCCTTTGATGATTGCCTCAGCAACCTTGATCGAGTCTTACAAAGATGCGAAGATACCAAACTCGTCTTGAATTGGGAGAAGTGCCACTTTATGGTTAACGAAGGTATCGTCTTAGGACACAAAATTTATGACAGAGGCATTGAAGTTGATAAGGCTAAGGTTGATGCAATTGAGAAAATGCCTTGCCCCACAGATATCAGAGGTTTATGAAGTTTCCTAGGTCATGCTGGTTTCTATAGAAGGTTTATTAAAGACTTCTCTAAGATTTCTAGGCCTCTTACCAACCACTTGCAGAAGGATGTTCCTTTTGTTTTTGATGAGGATTGTGAGGAAGCTTTCGAAATACTTAAGAAGGCTTTGATAACCGCACCTATTGTTCAACCACCTGACTGGAACTGGCCCTTTGAAATCATGTGTGACGCTAGTGATTATGATGTTGGTGTTGTTCTAGGACAAAGAGTTGATAAGAAGTTGAATGTTATTCACTATGCTAGTAAAACTCTAGACAGTGCCCAAAGAAACTATGCCACTACGGAGAAGGAATTTTTAGCAGTCGTGTTTGCATGTGAAAAGTTCAGAACTTATATAGTTGACTCCAAAGTCACTATTCACTCTGATCATGCTGCTATTAAGTACCTTATGAAGAAGAAGGACGCTAAGCCGAGGCTGATCAGATGGGTTCTCCTGCTACAGGAATTTGATTTACATGTTGTTGACCGAAAGGGTGCTGATAACCGTGTAGCAGATAACTTATCTAGGCTAGAGAATGTCCTTGATGACCCAGTACCTATTGATCACAGCTTTCCTGATGAGCAATTAAGTGTCATCCGCACTTCACATAGTGCACCGTGGTATGACGATTATGCAAATTATATCGTAGCCAAATACATACCACCCAGTTTCACCTATCAGCAAAAGAAGAAATTCTTCTTTGATTTGAGACACTACTTTTGGGATGATCCTCGCCTTTATAAGGAAGGAGTAGATGGTGTTATTAGACGTTGTGTGCCTGAACATGAACAGGGACAGATCTTGCAGAAGTGTCATTCTGAAGCCTACAGAGGACACCACGCTGGAGATAGAACTGTCCATAAGGTATTGCAATCAGGTTTCTATTGGCCTACTCTCTTCAAGGACACCCGTAAGTTTGTCTTGTCTTGTGACGAATGCCAAAGAATAGGGAATATCAGTAAGCGTCAGGAAATGCCTATGAACTATTCAGTTGTCATTGAACCATTTGATGTCTTGGGCTTTGATTATATGGGACCCTTCCCGAGTTCCAATGGGTACACTCACATCTTAGTTGCTGTGGATTACGTTACTAAGTGGGTAGAAGCTATCCCCACTAAAAATGTTGATCACCACACCTCGATTAAGATGCTTAAAGAAGTCATTTTCCCAAGATTTGGAGTCCCTAGATATTTGATGAATGATGGCGGTTCACACTTATTCATGGTGTTTTCCGCAAGATGCTCGCTAAGTATGATGTCAACCATAGAGTTGCATCTCCTTATCATCCTTAGTCTAGTGGTCAAGTGGAGTTGAGTAATAGGGAGATCAAGTTGATCCTACAAAAGACTGTCAATAGATCTTGAAAGAATTGGTCTAGCAAACTTGATGATGCACTATGGGCTTATAGGACTGCTTATAAGAATCCTATGGGCATGTCACTTTATAAAATGGTTTATGGTAAGGCATGTCATTTACATCTTGAGCTGGAACACAAGGCTTATTGGGCAATCAAAGAGCTCAACTTCGATTTCAAACTTGCCGGTGAGAAGCGGTTGTTCGATATCAGCTCGTTAGATGAATGGAGAGCCCAAGCATATGAGAATGCCAAGTTGTTCAAGGAAAAGGTTAAGAGATGGCACGACAAACGAATACAAAAACGAGAGTTCAATGTAGGTGATTATGTCCTCCTATACAATTCTCGTTTGAGATTCTTTGCAGGAAAGCTTCTCTCTAAATGGGAAGGTCCCTATGTTATCGAGGAAGTATATCGTTCCGGTGCCATCAAAATCAATAACACGGAAGGAAATTTTCCTAGAGTGGTAAATGGGCAAAGAATCAAGCATTACATCTCTGGTACTCCCATAAATGTTGAGACCAATATCATCAATGTCATAACTCCAGAGGAGTACATAAGGGATGTTTATCAGCCTGTTTCAGACCCTGAAAAGGAAGAGGTATCTGTTTCGGTAAGAAATTTGACTCCGATGCTTTTCCAATAGGAAATTTCCTCCATTTTGGAATTTTTGGAAAAATAGAAAAATAAAAAGCAGTCCGGAGAGCGCACGAGGCTGCCACAAGCCCTGCCACCGCCCCCTACCCCCCTGGTGGCGGAGGGCAAGCTTGTGGGCACCTTGTGTGCCTCCCGGACTCCGTTTTGTTGCGGAGAACTCCTTCTGGTCCAGAAAAATCAAAATATACTCGCCCGAAGGTTTTGATCTCCGTATCGCGCAGTTTTCCTCTGTTTTCGTTTCGAGCCTGTTTCTGTGACAGATCTAGATCATCATGACTTCCCCAAACGCTCCTAAGGACAAGATCTTCGAGAAGGTCATCAATCCCTACCTCACGGAAGTGCTGAAACACCCTCAATCTATCAAGATGAGCGAGGGGATGTTGCACATCCATGATGTCGAGGGGCCTAAGAAGACCGGAAGCGTGGAGACGAGGCTCGAAGCAATTGAGCAACAAGTCTTCAAGTGCCAAGGGATGGTGGAGCGTGGACACAACGCCAACCACATGATGATCACGGAGTTCACTAGCAATCACAAGATGGATGTCATTCACATTTGGAAACACCTCTCCAGGCTCTATGACAAGGTTGATCAACTTCGGGGCCAGATCTATGACATGTAGAACCAAAACTGTGAGTATGAGTACAGATTTAAATCAATAAGGTTGGCTGCAGATTTGAGGATTCCGGCGACTCGTTCATCCTTCCATGATGGACCACCAATGCCTTGGAAGACGGAGGATCAGACTACTTCAACAGCTCCACCACCATCACCACCGAAGGAAGACAACTAAGCATTGGTATGGGCAATCCCCTTGGCTTCTGCCAAGCTTGGGGGAGTTGCCCTGGTATCGTATCACCTTTATATCTTTTGCTTTTACATTTGTTTTAGTTCTTTCCTTTTCAGTTTTTATTTCTTCTCTTAGAGGAATAAGTCTTTAGTTTTTAGTTTGAGTATTTTTCTTTTGCCTCTCCCCGATGTATTCGAGCTCGCGAGCTATATAATAAAGAGTATCTTAGTCAAGGGCTTTTCTTTGTGCCATGATCAAAAGTATGAAAAGAACGATAGCATGAAAGATCATGAGACAATCTTACGGAAAGTGATAACTTCACTTATGACACGTATGATGATTGAAACTTGTTGAGAATAAGTCAACACAGACCTCAGTCATGGTTGCAGTTAATAAGAAGTAATAAGGAAAGAGAGGTTCACATATAAATATATCATCTTAGACACTTTTTACAATTGTGAGCACTCACCAAACTATTACATGCTTAGGAGTAGATGTTGGACAAGGAAGACAACATAATGAATTGTGTTTGCTTGGTTCCAAACAATGTTATATGATTAGAGATCCATTAGCATGTGACGATTGCTTCCACCTCATATTAGCCAAAACACCCGCACCAAGTAAAGATACTACCTGTGCATCCATAAACCTCCAACCCACTTTTGCCATGAGAGTCCACCTTACCTACCTATGGATTGAATAAGATCCTTCAGGTAAGTTGTCATTGGTGCAAGCAATAAAAATTGCTCTATAATATGTATGATCTATTAGTGTGTGGAAAATAAGCTTTGTACGAACCTGTGATGAGGAAGACATAAAAGCGACAGACTGCATAATAAAGTTCTTTATCACAGGAGGCAATATAAAGTGACGTTCCTCCGCACTAAGAGGACAAGCATTCAAACCTCAAAAGCGCATGACAACTTCTGCTTCCCTCTACGAAGGGCCTATCGTGTACATTTACTTTTTACCCTTGTAAGAGTCATGGTGATCTTCACCAATTCCCTATTTTTGTCTTTGTCTTGGCTACCGTCACATGTTTGGGAAAGATCTATATTCATATATAAACTTGGAGTTGAGTACTTATGCTTTATTGTTGTTGACTTTACCCTTGAGGTAAACCGTTGGGAGGAAAAACTATAAGCCCCTATCTTCCTCTGTGTCCAGCTGAAACTTCGACACCATGAGTACCACGTGAGTTGTAACAATTGTGGAAAACAAAAGAGATGATTGAGTATGTGGATTTGCCTTACAAGCTCTTATTTGACTCGTTCTCATGTTGTGATAAATTGCAATTGCTTCAATGACTTTGGACTGTTGTTGCTTACTTCTCGGTAAGGTTTTTGCTTCATGCTTTGCTTTGTGAAGGAATTGTTACTTTCCCATAAGAATCTTTATGATGTATTGCTGTTCTATGTGTGATCATGATGCCCTCATGTCCGTATTGTGTTTTATCGACACCTTCGTCCCTCAACATGTGGACATGTTTATGGAACTTGGTTTTCGCTTGAGGACAAGCGAGGTCTAAGCTTGCGAGAGTTGATACGTCCATTTTGCATCATGCTTTCATGTTGATATTTCTTGCTTTTTGGGCAGTTATATTACTTTGTGGAACCATATTTATGCCTTTTCTCTCTTATTTTGCAAGGTTTATTTGAACAGGGAGAATTCAGGCAGCTGGAATTCTGGACTAGAAGGAGCAAATCTTAGTCCACTATTCTGCACATCTCCAAATGCCCTGAAAAGTTACGTGGATTTTTTTGGGATTATATAAAAAATACTAGGCAAAAGAAGTACTGGAGGGGGGCTGCCAGGGCGCCACAAGCCCTGCCACCGCCACCCCCTGGTGGCGGAGTGGGGGCTTATGGGCTCCCTGACGGCCCACTAGCCCCCCTCTTTTGCTATATGAAGGTTTTTGGTCCAGAAAAAATCACGAGGGAGCTTTTTCGTGGTTTCGCCGCTGCCACAAGGCGGAACTTGAGCACATCCAATCTAGAGCTCCGGCAGGACGATCCTGCCGGGGAAACTACCCTCCCGGAGGGGGAAATAGTCGCCATCGTCATCACCAACACTCCTCTCATCAGAGGGGAGGCATCTTCATCAACATCTTCATCAGCACCATCTCCTCTCCAATCCCTAGTTCATCTCTTGTAACCAATCTCCGTCTCACGACTCTGATTGGTACTTGTAAGCTAGCTAGTAGTGTTGATTACTCTTTGTAGTTGATGCTAGTTGGATTACTTGGTGGAAGAGTTTATGTTCAGATCCTTGATGCTATTCATTACACCTCTGATCATGATTATGATTATGCTTTGTGAGTAGTTACTTTTGTTCCTCGGGACATGGGATAAGTCATGCTGATAATAGTCATGTGAATTTGATATTCGTTCGGTATTTTGATATGTTGTATGATGTCTTTTCCTCTAGTGATGTTATGTGAACGTCGACTACATAACACTTCACCATACTTGGGCCTAGAGGAAGGCATTGGGAAGTAGTAAGTAGATGATGGGTTGCTGGAGTGACAAAAGCTTAAACCCCGGTCTATGTGTTGCTTCGTAAGGGACTGATTTGGATCCACTAGTTTAATGCTATGGTTAGACGTTGTCTTAATTCTTCTTTTGTAGTTGCGGATGCTTTTGAGAGAGGTTAATCATAAGTGGGATTCTTGTCCAAGTAAGGGTAGTACCCAAGCGCCGCTCCACCCACATATCAAACTATCAAAGTAACGAACGCAAATCATATGAACATGATGAAACTAGCATGACAGAAATTCCCGTGTGTCCTCGGGAGCGTTTTTCGTCCTATAAGACTTTGTTCAGGCTTGTCCCATGCTACAAAAGGGATTGGGCCACTTGCTGCACCGTTGTTACTACTTGTTACTTGTTACTTTTTCCTTTCTACATTTCACCTCGCTACAGAATCACTTGTTACCGCTACTTTCAGTGCTTGCAATTATTACCTTGCTGAAAACCACTTATCAAAGCCTTCCGCTCCTCGTTGGGTTCGACACTCTTACTTATCGAAAGGACTACGATTGATCCGCTATACTTGTGGGTCATCAGCTACATGCTCTTTGATGACCACACTGAATGCTTCCAAATGAGAGAAATACGGAGAACATAAACTGCCTACAAAATTGTTGGTTTTTGCTAGTTTCGAGAACCTACCAATACATGTTAGGCTCTGCTTACTAAAAATTTACAATAATATAATTCATATTGCAAATAATATCGTTAACTTGAGTACTGAATTAGTATGTACTCTGGGAGAGGAAGAATAGACAAAACATTTTGTAACTTGATTTAATAATTACATAGCATTTTAGATTATTCACAAAAACCCACCTAGCCAAGCCAAATTTAGAACTTGATTTAATACCGCATTATGTGAGTAGTTTTCTCTGAAACTGCTGGGAAATCAAAGCCTAAAGATAGTGATAACACTCACTATTGTTTCTACAAACCTTGTTTCTAGCATGGCATCCCTAACACTCATCTAGCACAGCAATGGCTTACTATAAACTGACAGGGAAAATGAGCAACAACAAGCAAAAGAAAAAAAGTATGGCTTGCTAACCACTTTGTAGTGTTCATCCCTAATAGAGATTCCTAACATTTGATTGTGTGCGAATAGGAGGCGCACTCATTCAAATTAAGCAAAAGTATATGTGTATTTTCTGGCGCCCTACCATACTGCATCTACATGAAATCAGTTTATTCAAAGAGATGCTGAAGGAGCTATCCTTACCGCAAACCTCAACAGCAGGCAAGACTTCCCCACGCCCGAGTCCCCAATGAGCAGCAGCTTGAAGAGGTAGTCACTGCAGAGCCAGAGGCTGTACCTGACGGACGGGGTGGGTCTTGGGTTCAAGGGGCGCGAGCGGCCAGGGTCCGTAGCGGCGACCGACAAGGACGGGCACAGCCATTGTACCTGGCAAACGGGGGTGGGGCTCAGGGTCAAGGGGCGTCGGGCGGCCAGGATCTGTAGCGGCGACCGACAGGGACGGGCACAGCCGGCCCTGGTCCTTGGGGGCGGCGGGCCGCGACCGACGGGGAGGCGCGAACTGGCCGGTCTCCTCACTCACGGTGGGGCGGGAAGGGAGCGGAGATCGACGGCGACGGCCATTAGGGAGGCCGACGGTGGCGACCGGGGAGTCCGGTGGCAGCGACAAGGGAGGCCGGCGGTGGTGGGAACCTAGCCAACTCTGTGCGCGAGAGGTGATGTCGCGAGAGGATTAGGTCGGGAGAGGTGAGGTGCGGGGAGCTGTTTTCGGTCTGGGGTGGCTGTTTTTTTTATTTTTTCACTCGCTACCGTCTTCGGAGTAGAGCAGCAGACGGCAAAGATTTATTTGTTGCCGTCAGTTGGCTCAAATAAAAGACAGCAAACCATGTGTCCGTTTAGGCCCGTTAAACGCAGCCGTGTACAGACTTTAGCCGTCAGCCGACGCGTAAGAAGACGGCAAAAATGCTACCTTTGTCGTCATCTGGCTAAATAGTTGACGGCAAAACTTTCTTTTGCCGTGTGTATTTTTTTGCCGTCTGTTTTATTTTATTTTTGACGATAGTATTTTTTGCCGTCTACCCATGACGGCAAAGTAACCGTTTGCCGTCAACCCCGGCGATTTGCTGACGGCAAAGATTATACCTGTCGGCAAAATAGCTGATTCCTGTAGTGATCGAGGATTTTAGGAGGTTCCCCATCTCCATTAGTAGCAAGTACACCTAGTGTTTTTGGTATTTCGTGTTCCATATCCATAACTAAATATAGAGAACAACTTAAACAACAAATAGAATCTACTTAGTGATAAAGCAAACAAGCACACACGAGAATATTCACCCCACGCTATTGCTCCCCAGCAACGGCACCAGAAAAAGGACTTGATAACACACAAGTATAGGGGATCAATTTGTAGCCTTTCTCGATAAGTAAGAGTGTCGAACCCAACGAGGAGCTAAAGGTAAAACAAATATTCCCTCAAGTTCTATCGTCCACCGAGACAACTCTACGCACGCTTAATGTTCGCTTTACCTAGAACAAGTATGAAACTAGAAGTACTTTGTAGGTACGATAGGATAGATTTGCAAGAAAATAAAAAACACGTAAATAAAAACTAGGGTCTGCTTAGATAAAGAAACAACTAAGTTGGTCTTAATGGAGATCTTTTTGACACAAGAATATTATTTGTCCCTAGGCAATTGATAACTAGACCAGTAATAATTATTGCAATTTTATACGAGGGAGAGGCATGAGCTAACATAATTTCTCTACTTGGATCATATGCACTTATGATTGGAACTCTATCAAGTATCCGCAACTATTAAAGGTCATTAAGGTAAAACCCAACCATAGCATTATAAGGTATCAAGCCCTCTTTCTACCCATACGCAAACAACCTACTTACTCGGGTCTATGCTTCTGTCACTCACGCCACCCACCATAAGCAAATCATAAACATATTGCAAACCCTACAGCGGGATCCCTCACTCTTGCGCGACACAGAGAGCACCATAGGACATCACCAATAATAAAACATGCAATTCAAACCAATCATGATCATTAATCAACCCATAGGACAAAACGGATCTACTCAAACATCATAGGAAAGCCATACATCATTGAAAAATAATATATAGCATTGAGCACCATGTTTAAGTAGAGATTACAATGGGGAGAAGGGGTGTTACACCACTGCATAGAGGGGGAGAGAGTTGGTGATGACGGCGGCGAAGTTGTTGGTGTAGATCGTCGTCACGATGATGGTCCCGGCGGCGTTCCAGTGCCACCGGGACAGAGGGGGAGAGATCCCCCCTCCTTCTTCTTCTTCCTTGGCCTCCCCTAGATGGGAGGAGGGTTTCCCCTTTGGTCCTTGGCCTCCATGGTGGCGGAGGGGTGAGAGCCCCTCCGAGATTGGATCTCTCTCTGTGTGTTTCCTTCTATTGCTGCCTTTTCTCCCTTCCATATTCTGGCGTTTCACCGTTTCTTATATACCTAGAGATTCGTAACTCTGATTGGGACGAAATTTTAAAATGATTTTTATCCGGATGTTATCTTTCTTGCGGATAAATAAGGGCACCAACCACCTCACGGGGTGACCACAAGCCACCCTGGAGCGCCCTACCCCTAGGTCGTGCCCCTCTGGCTTGTGGGCCCCTTGAGAACCGCCTTCTCTTGATTCCACTTCCCAAAATTCACATATATTCCAAAAAAATATCTGTGAGTTTTTTCTTGTTTGGACTTCGTTTGATATGGATTTTCTGCGAAACAAAAAACATGCAACAAACAGGAAGTGACACTAATCACTGGATCAATAAAGTTAGTCCCAAAAATATTATAAGAAGTTGCCAAAAGTATATGAAAGTTGTAGAATGTTGGCATGAAACAATCAAAAAGTATAGATACGACCGAGACGTATCAGGCTCCACCCACGGAGGGTCCATAAAGAAGCGGCCTTGTCTATTCCTGCACGGCTTCCGTCCACGAAGGACTAGCCTTACTCACAGTAGATCCTCAAGAAGTAGGCGATCTCCTTGCCCTTACAAACATATTGGTTCAACTCCAGGACGCGAAGTAGGAAGCTTCCAAGCGACACCTAACCAATCTAGGAGGCACCACCCTCCAAAAGGTAATAGATGTGGTAGACCAATGAACTCCTTCCTCTTGTGCTTCTAAAGATAGTCTCCACAACACAAATCATTCTCTCACTAAATACGCATGGGTAGGAGAGGTTGATTTGGTGGAAAGCAATTTGGGGAGGATAGAGATCAAGTTTCAAATGATAGGATTGGAATATCTTGGTCTCTACACATGAGTAGGCGGTTCTCTCTCATAAAATGGATCTAGGAGTGAAGCGTGTGTTCTGAGTGCTTCTCCCACGAATGAGAGGTGGGTGAAGGGGTATATATAGGCAGCATCCAAAATCTAACCGTTACACACAAAAGCGCAAACTCGATGACACCGAAGTTGAAAATTCGGTGCTAACGATTAGAACAAAGGTGTGGACTTTTGAATCTCGGTGAGACTGATATATGAAACTCGGTGGCACAGAAAAGGTGACTAGCGGTTAGATGACCAAACTCGGTGGCACTGATACTCAAACTCGGAAATTCCGATTTTGTGTATCTTGGCAATAGAATGTTGGTCACACTGAACTCGGTAGCACCGACTTGGTTTCGGTCGCACCGATTTGGTGGGAATGGCTAGGGTTTCTGACTGAGGTCAAACTCGGTGGGTCCAATATGGAAATGTTGGTGACACAGAATTTGTGAATGTGGATCTTGACAGAGTGGATATGTGGGGAAAATGACCGGGTGTTTTGGTGGCTAACTTTGATTATTTGAGCAATCAGTTCATTTTACTACCTCGTCCCATTTTAATAGTATTTGCTTTCCTATTGACTCAAAAGTGATTTCTCACAAATATAAAATGAAGAGTCTTCTAGCTTGAAGCTTGAGCCAATATTATTCCTTTCTTGCAACCAGGGGCATCTCCACATAAACCTTAAGCCATAGTATCTTTTGAACTTTTTCTCAAATATACTTGGAAAAACATATTAGTCCAATGATGCATATGTTGTGATCAATTATCAAAACCACCCCAGGGAGCAACTGTGCTTTCAGCAACATCTTCACTTCTTCCGCTCTCGCATCACTATCCGGTTATCTTCCTTCTCTGAAGAAATCACCTTGCGCACCAACATGAACAATAGCCCAAATGGAAGGATTATGACCAAGAATATGCATTTTCATCTCATGCTTCCAACTTGCAAAGTTTGTACCATCAAAATATGGACCTATATGGTGATAATTTCCCTCACTGCATGCCATACTCTCCTAGGTTGTGAAACAAATGCAATGGAGACCAAACCTCTGATACCACCTGTAGGATCCGAAGTATGTCTAGAGGGGGGTGATTTGACTACTTGACAAAATAAAAACTTAGCCTTTTACCAATTTTAGTGGTGGGCCAGTTTTGGCAATTATGACTAGTCAATTTCACCTCACACATGCATATCCAAGAGTGTAGCAGCGGAATGTAAAGACATGCAAATGTAATGTAGAGGGTAAGGAAATAAGATCAAACGCAAACGTCGACGTGGTGATTTTTGGCGTGGTTCCGATAGATGGTGCTATCGTACATCAATATTAGTGGAGACTTCAACCCGCGGAGGGTAACAGCTCCGAGAGTCCATGGAGGGCTCCACCCACAAGGTGCCCATGAAGAATCGGCCTTGTCTTTTCCATCATGTCTTACGTCCACACAGGACAAGCCTCACTCGCGGTAGATCTTCACGAAGTAGGCAATATCCTTGCCCATAAAAACTTCTTGGTTCAACTCCACATCACACCTAACCAATCTAGGAGGCACCACCCTCCAAAAGGTAATACATGTCGTAGCATGATGAACTTGTTGCTCTTGTGCTTCACAAGCTAGTCTCCTCAACACTCAACCACTCTCTCACAATTTTGGCATGGGTTCGAGAGATTGATTTTTTGGAAAGCAACTTGGAGAGGATAGAGATCAGGTTTCCAATGGTTGGATTGGAACCTGTTGATCTCAACACATGAGTAGGTGGCTCTCTCTCAGAAAAATCAATCTCGCAAGTGTGTGTGTGTGTGTGTTCTGAGTGCTTCCTCTCCGAATGAGAGGAGGTGGAGGGGTATATATAGGCATCCCCCAAAATCCAACCATTACAACATTATTGCCCAACTCGGTGACACCTGGTCCCAAGTTGCACTAAATGTAGCAACTTTTGAATTCTCGGCAAGACCAAAATATAAATCTCGGTGGTACCGATACGATGACCTAGGGCAGTTTCCAAATCTCGGTGTGACCGATTCCAATCTCGGAAATTCTGATTCTTGGAATTAGCTCAACAGAAAGTTGATCACTGTCTTTCGATGCACCGATGTGAAACTTGGTGGTACCGAGAGATTAGGGTTAGGCAAAGGTTGTGTCTCTGGAAAATCGATAGGTGTGAGTGGAAAATATTGGTGGCACTGATTTTGCTTGTTTGGCTTGGGACAAAGATATTTGTGGAAGACTGAGTGAATATTTTTGGTGGCTGTCTCTAAGAACTTGAGCAACCAATTCATCATAATACCTCGCCCCCTTTTAATAGTGTTGGCTTTCCTATGAACTCAAAATTTATTTCTCACAAATGTAAAATGTAGATTCCTCTTGCTTGAAGCTTGAGATAATATGCATCAAGGGGTTCTCCTCACAATCCTTTGGCCAAAGCATCTTTGAAATTTTCTGAAATATACTTGGATAAGATCATTAGTCCAATGATGCATATATTGTGATTAATTACCAAAACCACCTTAGGGAGCAATTGTGCTTTCACAAACTTTGAAACTTGGGCATATTTTCCAGATTGGAGATGGAGATAAAGCTAATATTTGAACTGATGCTTGGATACCTCAATCAACATCCACGCTTCTGGTTACTATGCAAGGGAACAAACTACTGTCCAAAGTTTCTGATTTAATTGACCCTATGTCAGGGAAATGGGACGTACAACTTATGGATTAGACTTTCTAGTCGATGGGAATACACTGTATACGGGGCATACCTCTTCCATCCTTTGGTATGCCTGAATAACTTGTATGGTACCTATCCAAGCATGGCAGATTATCAGCGAATTCGGCCTATATAGAGGCATAGATGAATCATTATGAATCTATAGTCCCTATGGGTAACATTGCAAGTGCTGCACGCTCAAACCCAATATAGGAATTTATTTGGAAACCTCCCTGTCCGGCGAAGGTGAGGATTTTTCTCGAAAGAACCTTTGCATGGTACACTCCCTTGGCGGCAAACAAATTATTATGAGTGACTAGCTTCTGAAGGTTTTGAAAGTGTGAAGCATATGCTATTCGAGTGCTCCAATGCAAAGCAAGTTCTCCAGAAAGTCATTGATTAGGGATGCTCTGTTGATGGGGCAGGTGAAGCAATGCTCGAGTACCTATTGACCCTCCTCAGAAATGAGGTTGTGGTACTTGGTCAGGGGAAAGGTGTGTTGATTATTGCTATGACACGTTGGTATTTGTGATGAGAGAGGAGAAAGATGGTTCATTGTGAACCAGTACACCAACCAACACAAATCACCTTGGTAATCTATGCTCTTGCTGAAAACTTCTCCGTTACGGCTGCTGGATCGACGAAAGAGAAAAGCTACCCATATGGTCAAGCTAAATATAGATGCCTCGTATGACCCTGGCTCGCTACAGTGGGACCTATCCTGTGTGGCAGCTCCCAAAAAATATTGGAAGCAAGTAACAATGTCGTTGGTAATTCTACGAATGTCTTCACGGGAGAAGCGCTAGCTCTCCGGTTTGGGCTAAACCTGGCAACTTATGTGTGGTGCACCATGTTGATCATCAACCCTCATAGCACTAATATAATCTCAGCAATGCAATACGATGGTTATACTTTAGGACTATTTTACTTTTAGATTGAACCCCCCCCCCCCCCCGGGGGGGTCCCAGTTGAATATATTACTCAAAGTCCGACACAGCAACCCCATTTTGGTGATTGTCCATGATTGTCAGCTGCTATTCTAGATAACTGTTTTCATACGACGAGAGACTTCACCATGTATGATTTGAGCATTGTTATAGAGAAGCAAATGTTGTTGCTTATGAACTAGCTAGACTATGAAAATTTACCCCCCCCCCTCGCAATTCATGAATTGATGAGGCACCGAATGCCATAATTCTCTTGCTTGTAAATGATGCTACGTTGATTGCTATTCCGTGTGATCCAAAAAAAATCTTGTGGCTTTAGTTAGCTAATAAAGTGTTGAGAGTTCCATAGGAAAAAAAATCCCCTCTCAAGGAAACGAGCATAGCATTTTCTCTGCTCCCTCCATTTTTGAAAATGTGGCCACTAAATTTACAGCTACTTTCGCGATCAACCCCCACACTTGGCTTTATAGTCGATCAGAATGGGAGGGAGGGAGGGGGGCTCCCAACTGAATATATTACTCAAAGTCCGATAGAGCAACCCCTGTTCGATGTTTCTTCGGGACTGTGAGCTACTATTCTAGATAACCGTTTTCATATGGTGAGAGACTTCACCCATGTACAGTTTGAACATTATTATAGAGAAGCAAATGTTATTGCTGATGAACTAGCTAGACTATGAAAATTTACCCTCCCCCCAAATTCTTGATTTGATGAGGCACTGAATGTCATCATTCTTTTGCTTGTAAATGACGTTGGCTTTAGTTTGCTAATAAAGATTTCACAGAAAAATGTCATGGCTTTAGTTTGCTAATAAATGCGCGTTGAGAGTTTCATAGAAAAATAAAGAGGTAATAACACTAGTAGTGCCTAAACTTGCCACCGATGATCACTTTGATGCCTCAACTTGAAAAATACATTAAACTGGTTCTATAACTTGGTTGTATGGTTCAAATACGGTTCAAATCATGTCCAGATACATGACTAGGCATGTCAGCATGACGCGGGGTCCATTTATAATAACGGACAGACTAACATAGAAATTGTACGACTCAATGACCATCAGGTCCCACCTGCTAGTGAACAACTGAAATTAATAAAAAATAAAGATATCTTGATATTCGACCAGATGACGTGTATGCTATCAATGACCCGCCCTAACCACATAACCAAGGTAATTTTGTTGTATACTACGCACCATTCTTGTTTATTTAACTAACTCTTTCGCTCATGTTATGTATTCATACTATAATTACAATATTAAGAAAACATTAAATTTAATTTAAAAAATTCATAAATTTAAATAATAATAAACAATTGTTAAAATGTTGTCGGAATTTTTAGAAGAATTTTGATATATAATAAAATAATTTTACAATTTCCAAAAAAATATATATTCTTAAATGTTCATCTAATTTTCAAAATCCTCATCTTTAAAACATATATCCACGTGCTCCCTTTTTAGAACTTTAGTTTTTTTTCTTTTTATGTGACCCTTCCACATGTGATCTTTTTTTGTTTTTAGAATCTTTAGAACATATGTAAAATATTGTAATAGTAATCAAGATAAATCTAGAATCTTATTGTCTTAAAATATTTTTTAACTAGAGAAATGTATGCATAGTTTACAATGTGTTAATTTAAATATAGGAATGTATAAATTCCTTGAGGCACACTAGGCTATTATATATTCTTTTAAACAGCTAACAGATAGAAAATGGAATGCACTAATTTTACCCCATTTAACTCCACGGTCTTGTCAGGTAGATAAATTGTGCGAGTGATGATGAATAGACGATAATTTTACCTCTTGGAAGTGGTTACGCAGGTCGTTCGTGGAGCACTCCCCTGGTTCAAATCCCAGCCTAACCATTTTTCATTTATTATAGTTGTGTACTAATAGGTAAAACCCGATGGTCAATGAGACATACTCTTTGTGTCAGTCTATTCGGCACTATAAGTGGGTACCGCGCCAAGCTGGCATGTCTAGTCAGCAATACATACGTATCTAGACATGATTTGAACTGTATTTGAACCATATTGCCAAGTTTTGAAACCAATCCGGTGTATTTTTCAAGTTCAGGCATCAAAGTGAACATCCATGACAAGTTTGGGCACCATTGGTGTTAGAGTACGTGATGGGCCTGGGCCCATTAGTCTTAGGGTTTACTTAGGGGTCAAGTAAGGCTTATTTAGGAGTCAAGTAAACCTCTCTATATATGGAGAGGAGATGTATCAATCTAATCAGTTAAAAATTAAGAAGGAAAACCATTTTCCCTCTTGCCCGGCTGTGGGAAAGGACCCCCACGGCCGGCTCTCTCGCGCCCTCGCAGCTCTCTCTCCCGCTCAAACCCTGGCAACCATAACATGTGGTATCAGATTTCTCACGCTCGATCATGTTCACCCCGTCGCCGCCACTTCCTGTCGCCCTCACCCCGGAGGAGATCGCCGGAGCAATCCGCGATCTCACCACCGCCGTCCAAGGGATCTGCCTCTTCCTGGCCGGTCCCTACGGACCGCCGGCGGCCGCGCCATCAGTCACCGCCTACGGGCCGGTGCGGCTGTCGTGGCAGCCACCGCACCAGGCGGCCTCCGCCGCGATCGCCGGGCCACGGCAGCCGACGCTGCTGCTGTCGTCGCCGCCACTCGCCGCTAGGCTACTGCAGCTGCCGCTGCCGATCCCCGTCTCCGGGCCGATCTATACGGCGGCCTGGGCATCGCCGCACATCCAGTCGCCACCGGCGCCACCCCAACAGTACGACGGACCCTCCCGCTTCGCCGGTCCCGACGGTGCGCCATTCCACGGTGGGTCCTCCATGGTCACAACACCGGCGTCGACCCCCGCACGGCCGCCGCCGCCGCCCTCGACTGCGACCACGGCGACGGTCATCACGTTCCAGCATGGGATGCCCTACGACGGAACTGCGACGACCGCGTTCCCAGCAACGCCACCGCCGTCCCAGGACAATTCCATCCAACAGATCAAGTTCCAGCCGTCGCCGGCACCGAATCCGGCTTGGATCGCTACCCACCACGTGTCGACGGCGGTGAGGCTGCAGGCTGCTGTGCGTGGCCTCCTAGCGCGTCGGCATGTGCGGGAGATGCATGATTCGCAGCTGCAACTCCTCCAAGTTGCGCTTCCCGGTGCAACGGACCCCGATATCGTCCGATGCGTGGGGGATCTTGGGCATGCGGTTTCCCCCACGGGCGGCGGGCATGCTGTTTTTTCCACAGGCGATGACCTCCAAGTCTGCGACATCGACAATCAGCCGGCGGGGAGAAGACATGGTGTCACCGACAGGAGCGCACCGTGTAGCACCACTGCATTACGCCGCTCGAGGGCTCCCTTGGTCCCGATGGTGTCAATGGGATCCAGGGGCTGCAAATGCACAAGTTCGGCGCGCGGAGGATTCTCGCCTTATCGTTCGGAGTCAAAAATAAAGAGTGGGAGTCTCATTCGGGTTAGCTTATTTCAGGTCAATACAGTAGGCCGATATGTAAAAGTCTTGTTTTTTAAGCGTTAGGGTTGTGTGGGGTCGAATCGTCGTTAGGTTGCAGCTCGAGGACGAGCTGCATGTCCAGGTGGGGTGTAGTGTTAGAGTACGTGATGGGCCTGGGCCCGTTAGTCTTAGGGTTTGCTTAGGGGTCAAGTAAGCCTTACTTGGGAGTCAAGTAAACCTCTCTATATATGAAGAGGAGATGTATCAATCTAATCAAGCAAGAATTAAGAAGGAAAACCCTTTTCCCTCTTATCCGGCCATGGAAAAGGACCCCACGCAGGGGCGGACCCAAGTACAACCGAGTGGGGGGCCACATCCCCATTCAAAATTTTGAATTCCCCTTGTATATGTGCATATTTTGAAAGAAAAGACTTTAAAATCAACAGATTTATAGAAGGTGTGCCCCCGGTCATAATTTTGTCTCGGTCCGCCTCTGCCCCCACGGCCGACTCTCTCGCGCCCTCGCAGCTCTCTCTTCCGCTTAAACTCTAGCAACCATAACAATTGGTGTTATTATCTCAAAAATAAAATCCACTATCCAGTAAACGAGCATAGCATTCTCTCTGGTCTTTCCATTTCTGGAAACGTGGCCACTAATTTACGGCTACTACCGCGATCAGCCGCCGTACTTGGCTTTGTAGTCGTTCCAGAGGTCCTGCACGCTCTTGCCCAGGATCTCCACGAAGTAGTCGTCGCTGTACCCGCTATCCTTCATCTTGCCGTTGAGCTCCGCGACGAACCCGGGCTTGATCAGCGAGTCGCAGTAGTCGAGGAACCTCGCCGTCACGTCGTAACCTCCGTCCCAGCTGCGTCCCTGCCCCGGAGCCACCCAGTGCGCCGGCGCGTACCCGGCCTTGAGCCTGACGAAGTCGGCGACCCCCTCGAAGACCCACCAGTGCGCCCCGTAGTCCTGGAGGCCCCACTGCCACACGTGGGTCGCCTCGTGGTACAGCACCCCCGTCACCTCGGCCCTCAGGTCGCCGGTGAAGCGGGCGACGTAGCCCTCGCTTAGCTCGATGGCGCTGCCGCTGGTGGAGGCGATGCCTCCGTCCGTGTCGTCGACGACAACGAGGGTGACGGCGCCGCCGCCGTCGACTGGCCTGCGGTTGGCCTCGCAGGCGCCCGTCTGGTTGAAGACGTTCCAGATGAAGGAGGAGGCCTCCGAAAGGACCTGCTTCGCGTACTCCGCGCCGTACTCCACGTCGAAGCGCTGGCCGCCGGGGGTCGTCGACGCGTTGTTCGTCACCTCGAACGTGACGGCGCTGGCCGTACCGACGACGAAGGATAAGACTAGGGTCGCGACGGCCGCCATGGAAAGCTTCATTTTGTGCGCTGCGACGTGGTAATTCTGTCACCGGACAAGTGGTGGTCACCGGCGGTCTGTGTGATCTGTGATGTTTATAGGCAGAGCCTTCCTTTTTTGTTGAGTTTGAGGATTTGTCCTGAAATGGCCTGCGAGGGCATCCTGCCAAGAAGGCCTGGCCGGCAGATTTTCTAATTGGAATTTGTACACGGTTGTTTCACATAGTACAAAGAGTTCATTTGTTGCTACTGTCGTTAGCTCCCTATTTCATTAATCTGTTACTACCAGATCGGTCCTCATGAATGTCCATGTGTCCATTCGGTTTAAAAGGAGTAAATCGTCAAAAACTATCACATTTCACACAACGTGTCCAGTGGCTACCACTTTATGATTTTGTGTAAAGAACTATTAAAATTTTTCTAATCTGTGATAAAAAACTACCAATCTTTTTAACTGCCCATTTAGCTGTTTTTCTGACAAATCTTACCCACATGTCAGGTGCCAGGCTGGCTAACTTTGCCGGCCCCACGCAGACGGCCGTTAACGGAGACGGCGAGCGCGCACCACGCCGGTGGCCGACTCGTGAGGCTTCGTGCGCTTCGTCAACGTCCGGGACGAGCACAACGCCACGCTGCACGTGGCCGCCAGGCAGGGCCGGCCGGAGTGCGTGCACCTGCTGCTCGAGAGCGGCGCCATCGTCTTCGCCCCCAGCTCGCCGATGAACTTGAGCGGCGACGGCCACACCATGGGCTCCGTCGCTGCGGGGTTCAGCAGCGCCATGCACGCGCCGTGGCCGCGCTTCGTTGCCACCGAGTACGCGATCCGGCCCGCCGAGTCCCGGTGCACGCGGTCGGCGCCCCACGCCAGCAGCTCCCGGACGCATTCCAGGCTGCCGCCGCGCGCCGCCAGGTGAAGCGCCGTGCTCCCCGGGAACCCGTAGGATCCCGTGGGGGCGGAGACGACGGCGCCGCTCTCGAGCAGCAGGTGCACGCACTCGGCCGGCCCTGCCTGGCAGCCACATGCAGCGGCGTGGCGCCGTGCTCGTCTCGGACGTTGACGAAGCGCACGAAGCCCCACGAGTCGGCCACCGGCGTGGTGCGCGCCGCGGCGAGGATGGCCCGCGGGCAGTCGGCGTGGCCGTAGTACGCCGCGTGGTGCAGGCACGTCCGCGCGTTCACCGAGTCGAACATCAGAATCTGGCAAATCGAAGCTCAATCAGGGTCAGTACATCGGAATCCATGGAAGTCGTCGCGAGGTAGACGACGAGTACAGATGATTGAAAAAGACTGCGGATTTGGAGGGAGGCGTTACTGACATTGGCGCCGGCGCGGAGGAGGGCGAGGTGGGTGGCGGCCAGCATGAGCGGGGTGCGCTTGCGGCGGTCGACAACGTCGGGCGGACGCCACGGGCGAGGAGCATGTCGACGGCCGGGAGGCAGCCGTTGGCGGCGGCGACGTCGACCGCGGTGAGGCGGACGTAGAGGGTGGAGCGGCGGGCGAGCGCCGGGTCGGCGGCGAGGAGGCCGTTCAGCGCGTTGAGGTCGCCGGCCTGCGCGGCGCGGAAGAAGTCACCCACGACGACTACCAATCTTTAGGATCAACTAGCAAAGGCCGTGCGTTACAACGATAGAAAAATAATTATAATATTTAAAGATGCTGATCATATTAGGTCCTTAAATTTTTAAGACATTTTTTAAAATGCATGAACATTTTTTGAATTAGCAAACATTTTTTTCAATTGCACTCAAAATAATACACAAACTTTTTTCTTAAAATCATGGACTTTTATTGTCTTCACCACATTGTTCTCAAAATTATGAACATTTTTCTGAATATGGTAATACTTTTACAAATATCCCGAGCATTTTTGAATTCACAAACATTTTATGTTTTCTTCAAAATTCTCAGTTTTATAAGTTGCAAAAGTTTTTCAAAAGTCAATATTATTTAAATTTTAAAAAATAGAACAGAAAATGAAAATAAAAAATGAGACTAAAAACAGAGGCACGAACTGTTTTTAAGATTTTTACATGGACTTTTGTTTAAAATTATTGACTTTTTTCATTTTACAGACATTTTCTAAAACTTTAAACTTTTTTGTATATGCAAACATTTTTCAAAACTCCTGAGTAGTTTTTGAATTCTCAAAAAAATATGTTTTTTAATATTTTATTTCAAAATTCTCAGTTTCTTAAATTAAAGAAAAGTTATTTGAAGTTCTAAATTATTTAAAGTAGAAAAAAATGGAACTGAAAAGTAAAATAAAAAAACTAAACTAAAAGAACAGGCGGCCACGCATGGGCCGGCCCTAATAGATGTGCTGCATCTTTTTTCAATGCCCAGAGCGTAATATAGGAGGTGCCTACATGGGCCGGCCCAGTCCGGAGATTTTCCTGTTTGAAATATTTTCTATGACTTATAAATGGCAATTATGGGTAATTTTCTTCAGCTTTATGGACAATATTAATGACGGACGACAGAAGCACTAATTGCTTTATTAGTAGGTAAAGATAGCTTCGACGGGCCGTCTCCGTTAACGCTGTCTACGCGGGGCCGGCAATGTTAGCTAGACTGGCACCTGACATGTGGGTCAATATTGTCAGAAAAGGTTAAAAGAGCTAAATCGGGCAGTTAAAAAGATTGGTAGTTTTTTGCCACAGATTAGAAATTTTTTGGTAGTTTTTTATAAAAAATCAAATAATGATAGCCATTGAACACGGTTGCACGAAATATGATAATTTTTGGCAATTTACTCGTTTAAAAGAGCAGGAACGCCAGAGTAGTTACATGTGTAACCGTGTGGTGCATGCCGTGCGTTGCTCTTGCCAGCAACTAACGGTCCAACGTACTGTATTTATATGTTGACGGCCTGCAGATGCAGCATGACGGGCGTCACACGGGCGAATGGGGCGTTCTTTAACATAGCCCGATTGCTTTGAATTTGATTTCTCTATTGCCGGACTTACAAATCCAACCCACAAACGCCTGCAGACGCATCCATATGTATCCGTAAACAGTAACCGGTAAAATCTTAAATAGTCCGTTCTATAACCGGATATTTTAAATTAGAAACGCCAAATATATATCATTACATGCAAAAAAACTGATCTTTATGCATGGCTCGTCGGACTTCGTTGTATCCATGTCCGACGGCCGGTTGCACTTTTCAGAGTGTTGATCCGGTCACCATTGAGGTAGAGTAGGATATGGACACAAGTTGACTCACTCGACTCAAGTCGCTCGTGTCTCTCATGCCCTACCTTTTCCTGTTGGAGCCCAAAACCTTGACGGTGCCGATGGACGTCCCAATGATGATGCATTTGTCCCGGGACAAAACGACAACATCCAGCACGACGCGGTTGCAGTGCCCGGATTGGTGCGTCATGCGGGGCGCCGAAGAATGCAACTCCGCCTCGTCAATGTCCACTGCCACGAGGGCTGCCTCCGCCTCCCGCGCCCGCTCCCTCACACGGCGGGCACGGCGGGCCATGTTTGCGCCAGACGACACCCATTGTGTGTCCTTCAGCTTGACGCGTCAACGAAGGGGTTGCGCGTCCGCCACCGTGTTCAGGCGCCAGACGAACCTCACCGCCTCCAGTGAGGCAGCGATGGCACCCCTAGGGCGGATCCACACGTCATTTGGGCGAACACAATGGTTTCTCGACAGAAGGATTCCGAGCGCTGCCGTCAGGCGGCCTCCTCCTGGGAACGATGGAACTCAAGCCGAATAGTATTATCCTCCTAGGTGCCGTGTGGGATGAGCTCATGCTCGACAGATATGAAGGTGTTTGACTCGGATCCGCTGCCTGACATGGCAGAGAAGGTCATAGATTGCCGGTCAAAAGCTTGGATGACGGAGTGGAGTGGAGGGGAGTGGACCGGAGTGACTAGGGTTTGGTCTGGAAGAGGATGGGGATGAATAAATGTGGGATCGGGTGGGCCAGAATGGATCAGGGTCCGACCTGACGAACTCCCCCGAGCGTGTCCGGGCGCCTCCATGTCGGTCCAAGATTTGGATTATATATGAGGGGAACGAGTCAGCCCCGACGCTTGAGAGTTGTTTGAGAAGCCCATCAGAAATGTTTCATTGTGACTAGTCAATGACCGGGCCGTATGTGCGGACATTTGAGGCGGGTTTGGAATGTCCGGCTGTAAGACGCTGTTAGCAACCTCTCTCTGTCCATTTCATAGCTAGGTTCACACTTCCCGATTTTAGTTTGTGTACTTTGCTGGTATTTATTGCCCATTTTAGCTTGTGGGACTAGATGACCCGTTATGTCAATCACGCAAATACGAAATGCAACCAAAAAATTAGGCTAACTACATGAAATAACTTTTACAATGTTGAAACCCCGTCTACTCGATTGGTTCGAAAAGTTATCGAACCACAAATAAATAATTCTGAAAGTGCCCAAACCATTTCTAAAAGCATTCATAATATTTTGTTGTTAGAAAATTTCTAATTTGTTTTACACAACCCCATATATTTATATATAAACAAGACATCTTTGCACATTACTCCTGTAAAGAATGTTACTCCCTCTGTTCCTAAATATAAGTCTTTTTAGAGATTTCATTAAATGACTACATACGTAGTAAAATGAATGAATGTACATTTCAAAATATGTCTATATACATCCGTATGTAGTCTTCTAGTAAAACCTCTTCAAAGACTTATATTTAGGAACGGAGGGAGTAGATTACCTGCCTCCTAGGGACATTCACGCTCATGCGCGTGCTTGGCTTTGCCTGATCCAGCATGCCTTGCATCGATGTCTTCGTGGCACTGTCCCAGTTGTGTGATCGGCCCCGAGCGTTCCTCATCGAGTTGGGGGGCCTTGGGGTCCATGACGCGTTGGCCGGAGGCATGCATTCTGTTTGGACCCTAGTGGGCAATCCCGTCCAAAGGTCGACTGGTAATGGACTCGTACGGAGCTACTGTCTTGTTCGAGCATCTCCAAGAGCATACCCATATTTACTCTCAATATCCAAAAACTGCTTTTTTGGTATTGGGGGCAAAAAAACTAGCTCCAAGAGCATACCCATAAATGGTCCCACCAAAAAAAATTAGGTCACTATCCGAAATCTAGCCCAGAATTGACATATATGGATATTGTGGGGCAAATACCCATTCGACCCAAATCTCGCGCGGGAACTGGAAACCGCTCGCGCGCGGAAGTTTCCCTAGTCACCTCGCCTCCCCGCCCGACCCCGCCACCGCGCGCTGCCGTCGCGCCGGCCGCCGCCGCGCCATGGATGAGGGGGTCGTCGACCCCGCCACCTCCGTCGCCCCTCCCGCACCCCCTCCCGCCCCTTCCGCCGCCCCGCCTGCTGCCCCCGCGGCCACGACGTCCAAGCCGAAGGCCGCCCGGTGCCTAGGGTCGGCGAAGCCGCCGCGGCCGGTCGCCGCGACCCCCGCTTCTCCTGGCACGCTGGAGAGCGCCGCCGAGCGTGCTCCGACCGCCGCCCCGTCGAAGAAGAAGGGCACGGCAAAGCGGCCTCCCCGGGACCCGGCGCTCGCGGCGAAGAAGAAGGCAGCCAAGAAGGCCGTGGCGGCGCCTCTGCCGCCGTCTGTGATCGTGCAGGTCCCGCCGCCATGCCCTCCCGCACCTCAGGCGGCTCAATCACCGCCGATTGTGCCCGTGTCGGCGTCGCTGACGGCCACCACGGGTACTGCCCTCATGGTGCTCGACCAAATGCCCGCAAGGTAATTGCATTGTTTAAAAAAAATCCTATTTGTTGTATGTTTGATTTGTAGTCAAATGCAATTCATTTGTAGTACAAATTCCGTGTAATTCTTGTATGCACATGAATTAGTAGTAATTCTTGTAGTATGAATTAGTGGTAATGTTGCCTATGTGTCGGGGGGATAACCCGGGGATAGGCTCATCAAGCCTACTCCTTCATTTCCGGCCCAATGGACATGATCGTATGAAGATTCCCAAGGCCCAAGTCTTCTGGCCGGCTAGGCATCACATGCCGGCTGGAGGACGAGGCGGCCACCTTTCTGGCCGGCCAGGCAACCCCTGCCGGCTAGAATCCAGGCGGCCTCCCCTTGAGAGCCGGCCTGGTCCCTCCAGTCGGACTGGGGAGGAGGCGGCCACGCTCAAGCCGGATGGCCAAGCAGGCTAGCCGACCGAGGATCACAAGTCACATCAGATCGTAGTTCAGGAAGAGACCTCACGATTAAAGGTAGCTACGCGTCAGCAAAGGTACAGGATCAGGGCGCTCGGCAGGTACGAGCGTCGGCGGCCACGCCGCTGACCTACCCCGACTGTGATCCATCACCTAGCGTAGTGTCGGACCGTCACACTCCCACTCCATTACTGCACTTGGCGTGGGGAACAGTGGTGGCGGTCGTACTACCTGCCCCTGAAGAATCTCGCGGGGCGACGCTTGACGTACAATGCTTGCTCAGCGTCAACCTTACACGAGAGCCTCATTGGCCAGCCGGCGGGTCCCACAGGCAATCGAGACCATGCAGCCGGCGGGCCCCTCATCGACGAGACAAGACCCTTGTGGGCCCCTGGCCAGCCGACAAAGTAGCCAGCCGGGTCCCACGCTTGTACCCTTTATCCATATTGTAGGCCGGCGGGTTCGTCTATAAAACCCCCCGGTCGCCCCCCATGCAAGGGGGCCGATCCTTCACCAGTCATTCAACACAACACATTCACCAACCACATAGAGAGAGGTAGAGACGAGCCGGCTGCTCCCCTCTTCCTCCTCCCAACACAGCTTCAGGAGCGACATTGTACTCTGTTCCTATACATCTAACACTCCGGCAGGATTAGGAGTATTATCTCTACGCAGAAGTCGCCTGTGCTGCGGAAGAGCTTAAATACCACCAGGCCAATGTTGATCCGGCTGACATGTCACCTTTAAAGAAGCCAACGACAGACGCCGAGCCGCCCCTCGAGTTCAAGCCAACAGACGACACTAAGACAGTGGATTTCGTCCCTGGCGAATCAACCAAACAGTTCACTATTGGGGCGGGTCTGGACCCCAAATAGGAAAGCGCGCTCATCGAATTCATCCGCGAGAATCGGGACATCTTCGCATGGAAACCTTCTGACATGCCCGGTGTGCCGAGAGAATTCCCTAAGCACCATCTTAATGTTGACCCAAAAGCAAAACCGATTCAGCAATATCTTCACAGGTTCAATGAGGAACGACGCAAGGCAGTCAGGGAGGAAGTTGCCCGTCTCTTGGCCGCCGGATTCATCGTAGAGGTCTTCCACCCCAAATGGTTGGCTAAGCCGGTCCTGGTGCTCAAGAAGAACGGTACCTTCCGTATGTGCATTGATTACACGGATCTTAACAGAGCCTGTCCAAAGGATCCTTTCGCCCTTCCCCGCATCGATCAAATTATTGATTCAGTGGCGGGATGCGAACGTTTGTTTGCATGGACGCTTATTCCGGGTATTACCAAATCAAGATGGTCGTGGAAGATCAGGAGAAAACAGCTTTGATAACCCCCTTCGGGGCTTTTTGCTATGTGTCCATGCCATTCGGACTCAAGAGTGGAGGGGCGACTTATCAGCGCTGCATCCAAAATTGCCTCCGTGGCCAAATCGGATGCAATGTTCATGCCTACGTTGATGACATTGTGGTTAAAACTCACAGGAAGGAAACGCTACTTGGAGATCTAAAGGAAACTTTTGATAATCTGCGGGTATACGAGATGAAGCTTAATCCCACCAAGTGTGTCTTTGGTGTTCCTGCAGGAAAATTGTTGTGTGTCTTGGTGTCTGAGCGCGACATTGAAGCTAACCCGGACAAGATCGAGGCGGTTACTTCCCTTGGGAAACCAGCGAATATCAATCAAGTCCAACGGATGGCGGGTCGTATTGGGGCCTTAAGTCGCTTCATAAGCCGTCTGGGAGAAAAGGCTATTCCCCTTTATCAATTGCTTAAGAAATTTGACCATTTTGTTTGGACAGACGAAGGCAATGAAGATTTCGAAGCCTTAAAACAGCAGCTGGTCAACCCGCCGGTCTTGGCCGCCCCGACTGAGAAGGAGCCCATGCTTTTGTATATTGTGGCAAACTCCAAAGCGGTGAGTGTGGCAATGGTCATCGAAAGGAAGGAGGAAGGGAAGGAATATCTAGTGCAACGCCCGGTGTATTTCATCAGCGAGGTGCTAACTCTTTCCAAGCAGCGGTACCCACGCTGGAAAAAGTTAGTTTATGGGGTCTTTATGGCAAGCCGGAAGCTCAAACATTATTTCCAAGAGCATCCCATCACGGTGGTTAGCTCCGCTCCCCTCGGGGACATCATCCAGAATCGAGAAGCGATAGGGCGAATCGCCAAGTGGGCAATCGAACTCGGACCGCACCACGGGCGATACACCCCTCGCACGGCTATCAAGTCTTAGGCCTTGGTTGATTTCGTCAATGATTGGACCGAGTTACAGATCCCGAAAGACAGGCCTGACCTTACATACTGGACTATTTATTTTGACGGATCTAGACAGTTGGAAGGCTCGGGGGCTGGCGTGGTGCTGATATCGCCTCAAGGAGACAAATTCTGCTATGTCCTCCGACTCATGTTTCCATGTACCAACAATGCTGCGGAATACGAAGCTTTGCTTCATGGCTTGCGACTTGCCAAGGAGATGAACCTTACGCGGGTCAGATGTTTTGGCGATTCTGATTTGGTGGCTCAGCAAGTTTCAGGTACTTGGGATTCTTGGGACCCCGTGATGGCGGCTTACAGGAGGGCTGTGTCTGATGTGGCGGGTCACTTCCATGGCTATCAGGTCGATCACATCGACCGGCGCCTTAACGAAGCAACTGATGCCCTTTCACGTCTTGGTTCCCAGCGTAAGCCGGTTCCCCCCAATGTCTTTCTAGATACTCTGCATAATCCTTCCGTAAGGTTGCCCTCGGAGGAGGAGTTGGCAATACCAAACCCTGAGTCTCAGTTCGTGGCGGCTCTCCATGTTACGCCGGATTGGGTTCTTCCGTATCTGGCCTATCTCGCCCGAGGTGAGTTACCTTCGGATGAAGTATTGGCTCACCAAATCATTCGTCGAAGCAAATCCATGGTGATCATCAATGGCGAATTATATAAACGAAGCACTTCCGGGGTTTTCCAAAGATGTGTTTCCTCCGAAGAAGGATGCGTAATTCTAAACGACATTCATTCCGGAGATTGTGGGCATTACGCCGGGTCATGCTCCTTGGTTTCAAAAGCGTTCCGTCATGGTTTCTTCTGGTTGACGGCCCATGCAGATGCAGAGGAGATAGTTCGTCGATGTGACGGATGCCAGCATTATGGACGACAGGCCCATGTGCCGGCTCAAGAACTAAGGATTATACCCATCACTTGGCCTTTCGCGGTCTGGGGGTTAGACATGGTTGGCCCCTTTAAAATGTCGTCCAACAAGAAAACTCATCTGCTGGTGGCGGTTGATAAGTTCACCAAGTGGGTTGAAGCAGAACCTGTTGGAGCTTGCGATGCGAAGGCAACGGTCAAATTCTTGAAAAAATTGATCTTCCGGTTCGGGTATCCACACAGCATTATTACTAACAATGGCACTAATCTGTCTCAAGGAGCGATGCAGGAATTTTGCCATCGTGAGCACATCTAGCTTGATGTTTCTGTAGTAGCTCACCCGCAATCTAATGGACATGCGGAGCAGGCGAATCAGGAAGTGTTGCAAGGAATCAAACCCCGACTCATGGTTCCCCTGGAACGTACCCCGGGGTGTTGGGTTGAGGAGTTGCCTTCAGTACTATGGAGCATCCGGACCACCCCGAACCGTTCTACGGGTTTTACTCCCTTTTTTATGGTATATGGAGCAGAAGCCGTTCTTCCCACTGACATTAGGCATGACTCGCCCAGAGTTGCCGCTTATGTGGAACAGACAACGAGTTGGCGCGTCAAGATTCTTTGGACGCCTTGGAGGAAGCACGCGATTTAGCTGCAGCCCGATCGACCATTTATCAGCAGGATTTACGGCGTTATCACAGCCGCCGGGTCAAGAGCTGAACTTTTCAGGAGGGCGACTTAGTGCTTCGATTGATACAAGATCGTACTGGCATGCATAAGTTATCGCCACCATGGGAAGGACCGTTCGTCGTCAGCAAAAGCCTTCGCAACGGGTCATACTATCTGGTGGATCTATGGCCTGATCGGCCAACCACGGAGGCTGAGTCAACTCGCCCCTGGAATATAGCCCACTTGCAGCCTTATTACACTTGAGCTATTAGCTCTACATTTTGTAAGTTTTTCATTTCTTATAAAGCAATAAAATTGACGCCTCCCAGCTTGGGGTCTTTCCTGCTAATTCATCTTATTGAAAAGTATGGATCTTTATTTTTATTCTTCAACAAGTCGCCCAAGCATGGACGCTATCCATACCAAAGAGCTTAAGTCGCCACGATGCGCTTATTACAAAACTGGGTATCGATAAGCCAAAGAGGATCGAAGTCGCTACAAGCGCACGATTCAAACATAGGCGCCTTATATGATTCTATGGATTAGGCCGACTTACTTAAGGGCAGTTTGTTCTCAAGTCGTTTTGTGGTAATAGAGTATACGCTTCTACAATCCTATGACGGTCTTTCCCTTAATCATAGGTCACTTGGGGGCTTCCTCTCACTTAGATCAGCCTTACTACCCATTTGGCCTGCGAAAAATTACTGCATTACAAATGGTTATACTGGACTGTGTGTTGGCCGAATCGCCATATGGACCCATGAACTCTTGGCGAGTTACTCCGCTCATGGACCCTGAACTCGCCTTGGTGAAAACATGTCTTGTACCGGCTAGCGCCACACATGGAAAATAGAGAAACCATTGGTTCACTGAACCCGCTTCACTGAAGCTTGACTCGTGCCTGATCAACCGGTCTAAATACTTGAGTTTTTTATACAAAAGTCTCCCTCGGGTAGCACTTGAGTTTATTTAACTCGTCCTATCCTGTCGCGACCTGATGAGCCGACGAATTTGCTATTTTTTACCTTCCTCGCACTGCCACAAGGTCTTTCAGACTTTTTTCTGTCTCGCCTCAAATATCTTGGGTCGATTATTATTTATTAAGATCCATTACTCACTGAGATGGTTAGATATATGTTTTTAAGCCTAACAGGTTGATGATCAAAATCATTCTAGCCATGGCGGGTCAAGCATCATAAAAACGCCTTGACGGCGGGTCAAGCATTCTAAAGCGCCTTAAGGGCGACATAAGGGTTTTTCAAGACATCACAGAAGCAGTTTGATCTATAAAAAGACTTATTACATGGCTCTTATGGCCAAATCTATGAAGGTTCATTCTACTGATGTCCTCAGATCAGCCTGCTGCGAGCTCTGGCCGACTTCAATTTGCAAGTCGCCCAGTACCCAGTTACACTTGGATAACGCGGCAAACTCATCTTCATCGTTCAACACTGATGAGAGATCCACCTCCAAGTCAAAAGGATTCTTGGGTCGACGCGGAGTTAAGCTGGTCATTACAAAGGTTGGCGGGTTAACTTTCTTGTTCTTGTTGTCATAGGCGGCTTGGTATTTTGATAAGTCCAAGCTTGCGGCAAGCTGAGTCGCTGCCAAACGGGATTCTTTGGCAACACGCTGGTAATCCTCTTCAGCAAATTCTGATCCGTCATCCTTGAGCTGGGGAAAGCCTTCCGCTACCTCTTCAGGGTTTATTTCTGGAGTATACGCCAGACACCGACTCAGCATAGTCAATGCTCCTTTTCAGGCAGCAGACCGAGTTAGCTCACTAATTTGAGGAGGACGAGTAGATAAGTAGCCAAGCATCTTCTTTATTGATGTTATGGGTTCCTTGGAACCCATCACTGCTTTCACAGTCAGCACACTTCCGGTATACAGCTGCTCCATCAACGTGTAAATCGCCTTCAGCATCAGGACACAATCGTTCTGAAGATTGGCGACTCTCGGACCTGCATAAGGAGTAATGATGGTCAGCGATTTCTACAAGTTATTTATTTACAAAGTGCAAGGTCAGGGGTTGGTTTTTACCAAATACGGCTTGTGCCATGTTGGAGATATGTCGCTTTAAGCCGGCCAGCTCTTGTTGCACAGTATCAAACTTAGCTTCAGCTTTTTCTGCTCGCTTTATTAGGGCATCTTGATCAGCTTGAGCCTTTTTTAAGTCGGCTTTTAGCTTCTCCATCTCAGATAAGATCAGTTGACACTTCTCTTCTGATTTTGCCCGGGCATCGTGCTGATCGGTTAAATTTTTCTTCAAGTCGCCAAATGCTGATTCAGTTTGGGTAAGTGATTCCTGTGGAAATATATAGTCAAGGGGCAAGTCTCAGAATTATTGCAAGCAACATCCCTGACACTTGGGGGCTAATGTATAATTTTTTAGATAAATTATACAGTATCAAGACCCGACTCATCTTTTTACAGATGACCCGGCCCTTGGGGGTTACAGGTCGAAAGTTTGTCTTCAATTATCAAGACCCGACTCATCTTTTTATAGATGACCCGGCCCTTGGGGGTTACAGGTCAAAAGTTTTTCTTAAATTATCAAGACCCTGCTCATCTTTTTACAGATGACCCAGCCCTTGGGGTTACAGGTCGACAGATTCATTTTACTATTAATACCCGGCTCATCTTTTTATTGATGACCCGACCCTTGGGGGTTAATAAGGATAATACATTATGCAATAAGACGTACCTCATGTTTGTTCTTCAGCATGAGAAGCAGACTTTTTTCCATCTCATAACTCGCCTCCAGGCGACTTGCAAAGCCAGAGCAAAGTTCTCTGAATTCAAGATTCTCATACTGGGAGAGCTTAGCCTTGGAAAGTTCATGCTCAAAAGCAGGTTGAGCTGATGATGATACATGCTTCGATAAAACTGCTGTGGCCGGCTTAGAAAAGCGAGTGCCGGTGATGACCACATCGTTTGGGTCTTCTGCTGTTTTCAATGGACTTGGCGGATTAGGCGTTTCCATGGGTTCCTTGGGCGAGCTTGGGAGGTCCACTTTATCTTCAGGTTTATCTTGGGCCGGGTTATCCTGGATCAGCGCCGAGTTTTCAGCAGGCTCTGAAGCTGTAATGGGAGTTGACCCGCCAGTTTTCCTTTTCTTCGCCTGTGCCCTAAAAGGAAAAGGGGGTGTGCTTAAAGAAACAGACATTACCACCATCAGGACAAGGTAAATGTAATAAAAGACTTACCCTGGGACGCAGATCATCGGCGGAAGTGCTGACATCACTGAGTCGCCGGATGAAGGAGGAGAACTCTGCAAAAATAACACTTCAAGATGTGAGCGAGTTATAAACGCGATCCAAAAAGAAATGAAGAGGTGCTATTAAAAGATACCTCATTTTGCCTTTTCTTGGTTCTTGTTGGTAACTCGGACACCAAGTTTCGAGAATGAGTCCGAGTTTTCCGATTTGACGCATGTTGCGCTTTCTTCAAAAGGAAATTTGGATCCAAACAAGCATTTGGGTGTGAGAAGGGAACTTCCCCACAAATTCGCCTGACCGGCTTAGGTGGAGGAGAAGATGAGTCAGAGGAAACATAAATTACCTCTATGGAATCTTCCTGGCTTTCATTGTCCTCATTCTACACAAGAGTTACAGAGGCGTAAACACAAAACTATCAACAATGAATAGCGAGTTAAAGAGGATGGATTTTTACCTCTCAAAGTACGTCGCCAACTTGGGATTCATCGGCGTCAGATGGCTCAGTGACGGCAGCTTTTTCCCTTGCCCTTGGACTTCTTCTTTGGAGGCGGACTGGCTTGCTTCAAGGCCATCTTTTTTGGCCTCCTGGACCAGAATTTGTCACCTTTCTGAAATGGCATTTTTTATTTATAAGAGGTCTTATCTCAAGTAAGACGGAAGGAATAAAGCAAAAAGCGGGTTAAGTTATTTACCTTTGGTGCCGGGTTGATCTTGCAGAACGGCTTAAGACCTATTTGTCCGCACTTGGCCGCTGGTTCGCCGGTCAATTTCTTGATGATGGTTACAATATCATTTTCTGTCAGTGTTGTGTGGAAGTAGCACTGAGGGTGATCCAAGGTACCATAAAAATCACACATTAATCCATCCCGACGACTTAAGGGGAGGATACGCCATTCGACCCACCAGCGGATTAAGTCAACCCCACTAAGGCCGTTGTTTGTCACAGATCTTAACTGGGATAGTACTGGGATAAAGTCCGACTCCTCTTCTTCGGTGAGCTTGTCTGGGAGTTTGAAATTTGTTGGAAGGCGATCCTTCCTATAGCCAAGAAGCTTGTTCTCACCCTCAGGCAAAGTCTCCTCGCAGTAAAACCAAGACTCGCCCCAGCCTTTGGGATGGCTTGGCATGGCGAGTGACGGGAATGAACTATCTCTACGACGTTGAACATTGACACCTCCAAGCTCCAAGCTAGAGCCATTGGAAAATTCGGTCTGGCGATTCAAATGGAAGAAGTACCAGAATAAAGGAACTGAGGGTTCCATCCGCAAGTAGGCCTCACAGAACACCTGGGACTGGCATAAATTGCTCATCGAGTTGGGCCCTAAGTCCTCGAGGCGGACATTCATAAAGGTCATGGCATCTCTGAGGAATTTTGATCCGGGCGGCTTAAAACCCCGTTCAAGGTGTTCAACAAAAACAACAATCTCCCCTTCTTTCGGGTTGGGGATCTCCTCTCCTAACCCGGAACACCAACCGATAACCTCTCGAGGGTCCAGATTCCCCGTTTTCACACAGTTGTTAAGGAGAGTATCATCAACCTTGGTCGGGAGCCAATCACTTTTGAAAACGGTGCCCATGCTACAAAGGGACAAAATTACGGGTAAATTAACTCGCCAAGCATCAACTAATTGGTGAAACAGATCATTTGACTCGCCAAAACAGTTTGCCTGATAGCTGAGGGAGTTTTTGACTCTCCGATAAAGGTCCGGGTAAGGATGCCAGGGCGACTTATGAAATCCTTACTACTTAAAGGAAAGATGGTTCAGAGCTTCAGTGGTATCCGCCAAAATGGTGAAGTATGAATCTATAAACAGGTTTCACGCAACAGGCAGTAATATATGGATCTACAGAACAGGCAGAAATGAATGCGAAAAGGTCTGGGTAAAACGGCCTATGACTAGGATGAAAACAGTACGGTTGATCCGGTGAAATCCTTTTTAAGTCTGCAATCAAGGCTAAGCAACTTAGGGTATGAAAAATGTTGATGTGTTCACTATCGTCACCACCAACTAGCCGGGAATTACGAAGCTATTCGTGATGTTCTAAAGGAACAGTGGACATGAACTTCGAAAAGCTTAGATCTGCCTACAATGGCGGGAGGCTGACCTGGTAAGTGCAGCTGGGGGTGTCCGAAGAAAGATTCGCGGCGAGCGTCGCACGTTCGACAGCTCCCGGACGGCGGCGAAGATCTCGGACGGCAACGAAGATCTTGAAGCGGCGAAGATCTCCGGCGGCGACGAAGTGCTCGGACGACGGTGAAGCCTTCGGGCGGCGACGAGGTTCTCGGGTGACGGCGGAGCTCTCGGGCGGCGACGAATTGCTCGGGAGGCGACGAAGCTCTCGGGTGGCGACGAGGCTCTCGGTGCCATGGTGAGGAAGAAGAGGGCGACAAGATGGGTAGGTGGAAATGTGCCCTGTCCCCTCCTCCCGCCTATTTATTAGGTTGGGCGCTAGGATCGAGGCGCCACGAGCGGGAACTGCCAAAAAGATAAAGATTCGCCATGATGGCGCCCCGAAATTTTCGGGATAGCGATACCGAAGGATCCATTGGAGATTACGTCATCATCTCTTCCGAGATTAAAGGGATAAGAAGGCGCCAACCAGAAGTGGTTCGGCGACTTGAGTTTTTCCGCAACTGATGGTGTTTTAAGTGCATCATGTGTTAAAAGAGTGAGATGAATCGCCCCTAACTGGGTGAGGATATTGGCGTGAAAAAATTCAAGTCAATCTGGGGCCTAATTTTGGGGATATTATCTGTTGGGTAACCCGCCCTAGTTGGGCCGGGTCACCCAAGCTGGCGACTCATCTCCAAGTGGTTCCGGCCTTGGCCCAGCGAGGCCGGGAGTCGTATGACGGTTCAGGACCTTCGGGAGAAGTCCATAGTAGGGAAGATCTCCAAGTCTTGGAAAGATGGCGAATTAGAGATCGGAAGAATCACGATTTGTGTAAAGGAAAGGGCCCTTGTAAACCCTAAGGACTCGACCTGTATATAAAGGAGAGTCCTAGGGAAGGAGAGGGCAGGTTAGAAATCATCGAGTGCTAGGTCAGGCGAGTTACGCCCCCTTGTAATCGAAACATCATCAATACAAACTCCAAGCAGGACGTAGGCCTTTACCTCCTCACGAGGGGCCGAACCTGGGTAAATCTCTGTCTCGCTCCCGCATAACCCCTTTGAGTCGCCACCAAGGTGCGATGGCTCCAACACTAAGTCCTTTCACGAGGACATCTGCCGTGACAAAACCACGACAACCGGCGTGTTCCAGCGCTGCGTCGAATCAGAAAAAGGGCAGTAGATCCTGAGAGACATCCACCAGGGGGAGTGTGGGCATCATGCCGCCTCCAGAACCCTGGTGGCCAAAGCATTCCGCCATGGATTCTACTGGCCCACGGCCCTCGAGGAGGCCGTGGATATGGTGGACAAATGCGAAGGCTGCCGATGCTTCAGTGCACAAAGCCACATGCCGCCTTCGGCGCTGAAAACCATTCCCTTATCATGGCCATTCGCCGTGTGGGGACTGGACATGGTTGGGCCCTTCAAGACGGCTCGCGGAGGGATGACACATCTTCTGGTAGCCATCGACAAGTTCACCAAGTGGATCGAAGCCAGACCCATCAAGAAGCTTGACGGCCCCACCGCGGTCAGGTTCATCACATACATCTCTGTCCGATATGGCGTTCCCCACAGCATCATCACCGACAACGACACCAACTTCGCCAAGGGTGCCCTGGCACTCTACTGTTCCTAGGTAGGCATCCGGCTTGACTTGGCTTCAGTGGCACACCCTCAGTCAAACGGACAAGCAGAGAGGGCCAACGGCCTGATCCTAGCCGGCATCAAGCCAAGGCTGGTGGCACCACTGGTTAGATCAGCCAGCTGCTGGATTGAAGAATTGCCGGCTGTGCTATGGAGCCTCCGCACCACGCCCAACCGGTCGACTGGCTTCACTCCATTCTTTCTGGTATATGGGCCTGAGGCTATTACTCCCACGGATGTCGAGTACGACTCGCCTCGGGTCACCCTATACACAGAAACGGAGGCGAAGGAGGCCAGAGAAGACGGTGTGGATCTCCTCGAAGAGGCAAGGAACTTGGCTTTTAGCCGGACGACCATTTACCAATAGAAGCTGAGATACTACCATAGCAAAAAGATCAGGCCTCTCTCTTTCAGGGAGGGAGACTTGGTCCTTAGAAGAATCCAGCACATTGCCGGCGAGCACAAGCTCTCATCCCCCTAGGAGGGACCCTTCATCATCAGCAGGGTGCTGCACAACAATGCTTACTACCTGATTGACGCCCAGAAGCCAAGGAAGCGCAAGAGGGACGACTCCGGCCAAGAAACGGAACGCCCATGGAACGCGGCGTTGCTTCGCCCGTTCTATTGCTAAAAGGCAGAAGTCAAGCAAAGGAAAGAGCATGGACATGTATCTTCCTCCCTCTTCAGGCAACAACGAAGGCAATAAAAAGAGCATGCTCCATGTTTCTTTTTATTGAGAGTTTTCACTTAGTGTACGGGCTACACCGCGTACCACCTCTTGCTGGCTTAATCGAGCTCGGAGGCTACGCAGCGCAGCCCCTTGGTGGCTTTAACAGGCTCGGGGGCTCGCCAGCCGCCTGAACGGCCCACCCCTGTAAATGGACACATAGTGTACCAGCTGATCCCTGGTCCCTCGCTCGAGCCTGCGGGCTGGCTCCGGTCGCTCGGTTCGCGAGGTGACGCCAGGTGAGGTGGAATACATGCAAAGTCCGGCTATACTTAGGTCGCCGGCTCAGGCTGGCTCGATCATATATACGATCTCCTTCAAGACTCAAGACGGCCTCTGATTGCCGGGAACAACAAATACAATAAAAAGAGCATGCTCCATGTTTCTTCTTATTAAGAGTTTTCACTCAGTGTATGGGACACACCGCGTACCACCTCCTGCAGGCTTAATCAAGCTCGGAGGCTACGCAGTGTGGCCCCTTGCTAGCTTCAAACAAGCTCGGGGGCTCGCGAGCCGCTCGGACGGTCCACCCTTGTAAATGGACACATAGTGTACCGGGTGATCCCTGGTCCCTCGTACGAACTTGCGGGCTGGCTCCGGTTGCCTAGTTTGCGAGGTGACGCCAGGTCAGGTCGAATACATGCAAAGTCCGGCTACACTTGGGACGACCGGCTCGAGTTGGCTCATTCAAGCCGGCCTCTGATTGGCTTATGTCTTGTTCTTTACGTCTTGATGGCTTCGGATAAGAGAAGTCAACCAGGAATCAAAAGACGGGATCATAAGACAACACGCTTGGTGACGAATATAATGCTGAATATATACATTCACAAAAGCATTGGCCCACGGCCCACGTTCGTTACATCCCTCCGGGGGTAGAACCAAAAACATAGAAGGACACCGGTTACGGGACAACGGCCTCATCGGTCGTCTCGGCCGCTGCTCCTAATGTGGTAGCATCACCGCCTCCGGCTCCTCCCGAGGTGGTTGCGCCGTCTCCCCTGCTGAGGCCCTCGGCTCCGCCAATCCCGGAGTCGGCATACGCCGCACCGCTGGAGGCGGCAGCAGGTTCCACAGCCGGTACCGCTTCGTCGGAGCTACCGTCGGCGTCGTAGGGCTGGAGGCCGTGCAGATCTTCGGTGATCACACCGCCATCTTCACCCCGCTCCAAGACGAAGTCATCCCAGGCTACGTACTCGGCGACAGCGCTGGCTCTCACACGGAGCTCCTCCTCCATGCCTTGCAGCTCCGCCTCTGAGCCGTCGCGCTGGGCAGCCAGCTTGCCCAAGTTCAGGTTCCGATACCATGACTTGGCCAAGCGTAGGGCCATATAAGCCCCAGACCACGCCGCGGAGGCGCGCCAGGCGTCCAGGCGCTCTCCACCCACTGCAAGGCAGAGGGCAAGCGAGCTCATGGACGCCGGCTCCACGCCCTACGGCCACAAGGCCGCCACCATCGACGAACCTGCAACCTGGAGCTGAGCCACAGACTCGCCCAGGGCGTGCAGGCGGGCCCGAAGGCCCACCCCGATCTCCTCAACGCTCCAGCCAGAGGTAGTGTCTACCTCCTGCCGGGCTGCGCGGCGCTCCTCACGGCACACCTCGACGGCGGTGTCGGCTGTGATATGGGTCTCAGGGAAGAGACCTGGAGTGACAGCAACCAGGACGTAAGAACACAACAAAAGGAGGAGACGGTAAAAATAAAATACCAAACATAAGACGAGGAAGAGAGACCCACGATGGAAGGCGCCGTCGGTCTCTTGAGAGACCTCGAGGACCTCGCGCTCCCGCACCTCACCCGCATGAGTGAGGCAGGCGACTTCCTCCTGGAGGGTCGCCGTAGACTCCAGAGCCTTGGCCAGCTGCGTCTACTTCTGGACAAGGGCGTCCTCCTTCTCCCTCAAGGCGGCGTCCTTGAGGTCCACCTCCTTGAGGTGAAGCGATGCGAGGCGGTCCACGTCGGTAGAGTAGGAGGCCTCCTTCTCCTGCAGCGTGGCCCACAGCCGCTCCAACTCGACCCGGCCAGCCGCCTCGAGCTCCTTCTTCTCCGCCTGAAGAAGGTCCAGCTGCTCTTGGAGCCGGCCGCTGGCGTTGCGCAAGGCATCACGCTCCGTGGCAATCTCGCCCAGCCGAGCTTCAAGCTCGGCAATCTGGCTATCGGCCCCCAGGTGCTGGTCCCGTAGCTCGTTGTACGCATGTACCTGAGCATCATAAAGCACCTGCCAAAAGGGAGAAAAAGGGAGCAGAATTAAGATTCGGCCTGGTTAAAAACCTAACCAGATCGACTCTCGGGGGCTACACCTAGTGGGTGCGCTAGCGCGCCCCCATTGAAGAAGACTACGCGGGAAAAGAGGCCTCCAAGAGATTCGGACCGGTTGGCAATCAACCCGCCCAATTCTCGGGGGCTACACCCAGTGGGTGCGCAGTCGCGCCCCCACTAACGCCAAGGAGAAGAGAAAAAGAAGTACAAAAAACCAAAGAAGGCAATACCTACCTGGGTGCGGGCTTCCAGGCGCTCCATGTTGCCCCATACCACGCGGGCCGACTGCTCCACCTTTGACCGACTGCTCATAAACATCGTCACCAGCTCCGGTATGCCGGAAAGAACGATGCCGGCGGGCAGTCGCAAGCGGGCAAAGTTCGCCGCCCGCCATGTCTTCATAGGCCGGCTCCGAGCCCGGCCGCCGGCTCTTGGCACAACAAGGCCGTGCTGGGGAACGACGATGGCGCCGGCTCCTGGTGCCGGCTCGACAGCCGGCTCTGGCGCCGTCCCGACCGGCGCTACCTCCCCCGGAGGAGGTGGATGGGACACGTCTGGCGCATCCATGGTCGCCCCTGGGGCATCAGGGGCCGCGTCCGGCGTTGCCAGGTCCAGCTCCAGCGCATCAGGAGCCGCCTCGGCCCTGGAAGAATCAGGGATCGTCGCCAGGTCCATCTGCTCCGAGGCTACCGGTTCAGATGGATGGGCCCCCTCGGTCCTTGGGGCCGGCCTCGAGGCGGCCTCGCTAGCTGGCTCCTCCGCACGGGCATGCACGGAGCGGTCATGTGTAGCCTTCGCACGCTTCTCTGTCGGCCTCTCGACCCGGCTGGGGCGAGGCTGACCCACGATGGCCTTCCCCGCAGCCGTGTTCCACCGGCGCTTGGACTCTATCTCAAGCTCCCTCTCGGCAGCATCAGCTGCTGCCCAGCCGACCCGTTCGGCTTCGGAGGCGGTGTCTTCATCCGCATCCTCCGCCTCCCTGTCAAGCAAAGCTCCTAAGGAACAAAGCTCATCTCAAGATGGGCAAAGGAAAAAAAGGAGGAAACCGTACCCTGCAACTACCGGGACCTGCCTCCGGCCACCACCATGGCGCCTCTTGGCACCGCCTGCTCGCTGCCCGGCTGGAGGACCCGGCGCGGGCCGCTTGGAGGCCAGCCGGGAAGCTGTGGCACCCTTGCCCTTCTTCCCGTCTGCCTCGTCAGCAGCGGTCTCTCCACCACCCTAACGCCGGCCACGCATCAGCAGTGGACTGGTGACCTCCTCCACCTCGTTGGAATCTTCCTCGAAGGCTGCATCAGAACAGAATGAGGCTACCTCGTCGTCGTCCGTCCAGTCTGCTACGGCGTGCCGCGTGTACTCACCAGACGGCTCGGTCCCTTCCGACTCCAGGGGATCTTCCAAGCCGGCGGAGGAGTCTGAGCGGGACTCCATCGCGCCCTCGTCGTCCATCTTGGAGGCGTCGGACACCTCCACATCAGGAGCAGGCTGACGGAGGGACCCCTACAGAGTCTTGAACAGCTACAAAAAAGGAATTCAACCAAAGGCTTAGCAATGCCACCGGCTTCAAGACAAAACAACAAAGAAGAATGGAGCAAGGCTACCATCGGCGGCGGGGTGAGCCCTGTTGATGGGGACATCCCCCATGTCCATTCCCTGCCCTCATCCATGCGGGCGGTGGAGATCAGATTCACCCTTCGCGCTACAATGCCCGGGGTAAACCTCTTGGTGGACAGCCGACATGGATCAAGCCGGCCGCTCATCTGGCAGACCAGATGCGGCCGCCTTTGCAGAGGCAGAATCCAGCGCACCACCATGGTGGCGAGAAGGTCGCGGCTGAGGAGGCCGCTCTTCTCCAAGATATCGAGGTGGGCACAGATAAGCGCCACCTCAGGATGCGGCCTGGGAGTCTTCGCATCCCAGTTTTGCCGCGTCGGGTGAGCGATCGCAAACGGGGGCATGTTGAGGGCATCCTGGGCCGGGTCGGCGCTCTTCACGTAGAAGAACCCCTTCTGCCAATGCTTGATGGAGTCTTGCAGAGGCATCTGGGGGAAGCCGGACTTCAGGCAATGATGCACCAACGCGGCCCCGCACGGCGTCATGGGGCGCGGCCCCCTGAGATTCTCCACCTCGGATTTCTCCATGGCGATGGACTGCTGCTTGAAGAAGAAGAGGTTGCGCCATAGATCGACGCGAGGCTCGATCCCCATGAAGCCCTCGCACAGGACCACGAAGGCGGCCAGCTGTAGTATGGCGTTCAGTGCCAGATGATGCGGCTGCAGGCCAAAGAACTGGAGCCATTCGGCGAAGAAGGAGCTAGCCGGGAGCCCGAAGCCCCGGTAGAAGTGCTCGACGAAGACCACGACCTCTCCCGCGGCGGGTGCGGCAGCGGTCTCGGAGCTGGGGAGGTGCACCAAAACTTGGGAGGCCGGGGGCAGCAGGCGATGGTGACGAAGCGCTTCGATGTGCCCCTCATCGACGTCGCTGCCCAGCCAGGCCCCCTGCGAGGACGCCTTCTGCGCTGACGACTTCTTCGAGGAGGAACCGCCGGCCATGGCTACGGGTGGTGAGGGCTCGAAGCGGTCGGCGAGGTCGCGACGGTGAAGAGGAAGAAGACGAAGGGCGCAAGCTCTTCTTCTCAGGACACAAGGAGGAAGAGAGCGCGGATGTGGGGTGAGAAGAGGGGGAGAATGGCCTCCTCGAAACACTCGCGTCCCATTTAAACCCCCACGAAGCGTCGTGGGGAGGGGATCCGGTGCGCACTCGCGTCCCATTTAAACCCTCACGAATGGTTTCGAAGCCGGCATCCTTCGCCGCGAGTAACAGCCAAAATATCAAGACAAATCAACAAGCCGGTGAGGCCGCCCGCCCGCAAGCGGCAGACCTCGCCAGCTTCGGGGACTACTGTCGGGGGGATAACCCTGGGGTACGCTCATCAAGCCCACTCCTTCATTTCCGGCCCAATGGACATGAACGTATGCAGATTCCCAAAGCCCAAGTCTTCTGGCCGGCTAGGCATCACCTGCCGGCTGGAGGACGAGGCGGCCACCTTTCTGGCCGGCTAGGCAACCCCTGCCGGCTAGAATCTAGGCGGCCTCTACTTTAGAGCCGGCCTGGTCCCGCCAGCTGGACTGGGGAGGAGGCGGCCACGCTCAAGCCGGCTGGCCAAGTAGGCTAGCCGACCGAGGATCACAAGTCACATCAGATCGTAGGTCAGGAAGAGACCTCACGATTAAAGGTATCTACGCGTCAGCAAAGGTACATGATCAGAGCGCCCGGCAGGTACGAGCGTCGGCGTCCACGCCGCTGACCTACCCCGGCTCTGATCCATCACCTAGCATGGTGTCCGACCGTCACACTCCCACTCCATTACTGCACTCGGCATGGGGAACAGTGGAGGCGGTCGTACTACCTGCCCATGAAGAATCTGGCGGGGCGACGCTTGACGTACAACGCGTGCTCAGCGTCAACCTTATGCGAGAGCCTCATTGGCCAGCCGGCGGGTCCCACAGGAAATCTAGACCATGCAGCCGGCGGCCCCCTCATCAACGAGATAAGACCCTTGTGGGCCCCTGGCCAGCCGGCGAAGCAGCCAGCCGGGTCCCACGCTTGTACCCTTTATCCATATTGTAGGCCGGCGGTTCGTCTATAAAACCCCCCGGTCGCCCCCATGCAAGGGGGCCGATCCTTCACCAGTCATTCAACACAACACATTCACCAACCACATAGAGAGAGGTAGAGACGAGCCGGCTGCTCCCCTCTTCCTCCTCCCAACACAGCTCCAGGAGCGACATTGTACTCTGTTCCTATACATCAAACACTCCGGCAGGATTAGGGGTATTATCTCTACGGAGAGCCCTGAACCTGGATACATCGTGCGTCCCATGCGTGTACCAACCTCGTTCCCAGCGCCCACCTTTGTCCCTTCGGTTCTCACCGACTTTAGCCTACCTATGGCATATGTTGTGAGTATACACCGACACTATGTATGGTTTATTGTATATAGCATGGACGATGAGGATTTTCTCAAGTTTACTTGTGGAGACATGCCATCACAAGAATTTGCCCATGATGATGTTGCATCTCAAGATGGTGGAGAAGGTTTTGTGGATGAACCTACAAACGATGGTGAAGGTTTTGTGGATGAACCAACTCCACGTAGGGCGGTGCGAGGAGCAAATTTCACACAAAAGGAAGATGAGGCTTTGTGCCATGCATGGAGGTCGGTTGGCATTGATCCCATCACCGGGAATGAACAATCAACCAACACCTATTGGGAGTGTATCCATGATCACTTTCAAAAACACTCCAAGTTTATAAGAAGCCAAATTTCACTCCAACATCGTTTTCAAACCATCAACACCGATTGCTCCAAGTGGTCGGGTTGCTTAGCTCAAGTGGATCGTCTCAACCCAAGTAGGACTAGTGCAATAGACAAGGTATGCATGTCCTCAACTTGGTTTCTTTTGTTCTCATATTGCTTTCTTTTTTGCTAACTTGATTCTTTTTTGTGTAGACCAACATTGGTCAAAATTTGTTCATGGGCAAACCAAAGAAGAAAGTATAGTGATGAACTTCTATGATGAATTTGAATGAGTGTGCAATTGTTTGAATTATCTTGTGTATGATATCTATTAAATTCGGATTATATTGTGTTGGTGTATGATAAATTTTGGAGAGAAGCAGAGAGAAGGAAATGATCAAAACAATGAAACCAGTTTTTGGGTATCCAAATATGGGTAAGCTTGAAAAGCAGAAATGTTTTTGGATACCCAAACCTTCTCTCTCCTCTACCCATAATGGTTTTGACTACCCAAAATATGGGTATGCTCTTGGAGATGCTCTTAGGCAGTTAAGATACATTTGGTCCTTCCAGTTGTACTTGACTGTTTCCTTGAGGCCGGTTTGCTTAAATTCTACCTATATCCGGCTCGTGGCCGGGTGGAGTTGTGGTCGTTCTGTCCTTCTCAGTTCGGCAACATAAGGTTGTTTTATGCGTTGTGGTTGTTAGTGGTTAGTCTCACACTTGTCGTATTGTTTTTCTATGGTCGGTCTGCTTCCTTCATGCTTATGTGTCTCATGCCATTTGGGACTGTGGTCGTCCATTTTTCTCCGCTCCGTCGATGTGAGGTGCCCGTATGTTCGGTTGGTCTCGTTAGCGGTTGGTCTAATACCATGCTTGCTCCCCTAGGTTAAAGAACATGCTTGTTTGTGAAAGCACATATGCTCCCTTGGTAGTTGTGATAAATCATAACAACATATATTGTTTGTTGGACTAACATTTTTACCTAGAATATTTCATGTATAGTCCATACAGAGCATTGGCTAAGGATTCTGTGAAGAAGCCTCAAGAAAGGAAATGAATAGGATTGACCAAGCTTTTACCTACAAGACTCTGCATTTTATATTTGTGAGAAATCACATTTAAGTCCATAGAAAGCCAATACTATTAAAATGGGGTGAGATATCTATGATGAATTGGTTGCTCAAGTGTTTAGAGATAGCTACAAAAAATACTCAGCATTCTCTCACAAAATTCTCCGTCTGAAGCCTAAACAAAAAAATCGGTGCCACCAATATTTTCCAATTAGCCCTACCTATTTTCCAGCGACAGAACATTTGCCAAACCGTAATATCTCGGTACCACCAACATTCACTTTGGTGCCACCGAAAGTCAGTGACCAACTTTCTAGTGTGTTGATTTTCAAGAATCAGAATTCCAAGTTTTGAAATCGGTCTCATCCAGATTTAGGAGCTGCCCCACCACCGAGATTCAAATATCGGTTTCATCGAGAATACAAAAGTTGCCACATTTAGTGCAACTCGGTACCACCGAGATTCATCTCGGTGTCACCGAGTTGGGCAATAATGTAGTAATGATTGATTTTTTGGAGATGCCTATATATACCCCTCTACCACCTCTCAATCATAGAAAAAGCACTCAAAACACACACACACTTGCCATATCCATTTTTCTAAGAGGGAGCCACCTACTCATGTGTTGAGATGAAGGTGTTCCAATCCATCCATTTGAAACTTGATTTCTAGCCTCCCAGGTTGCTTTCCACCCAATCAATCTCTTCTACCCATGTCAAATCTATGAGAGAATGATTGAGTCTTGAGGAGACTATCTTTTGAAGAACAAGATCAAGGAGTTCATCATTCTACCACATCTATTACCTTTTCAAGGGTGGTGCCTCCTAGATTGGTTAGGTGTCGCTTGGGAGCCTCCTACTTTGTGTTGTGGAGTTGAACCAAGAAGTTTGTACAGGCAAGGAGACCACCTACTTTGTGAAGATCTACCCCGAGTGAGGCTAGTTCTGTATGGGCATAAGCCATGGTGGAATAGACAAGGCCGCTTCTTCGTGGACCCCTTGTGGGTGGAGCCCTCCGTGAACTCTCGCAGTCGTTACCCTTCGTGGGTTAAAGTCTCCACTAACGTGGGCGTACGATAGCACCACTTATCGGAACCACGCCAAAAATCACCGTGTCCATATTTGCGTTTGATCTTCCTAAACTCTACTCCTTACTTACATGTGTAATGTCTTTACTTTCTGCTGCCATATATATTGACTAGCATGTGTACGGTGCACTAGACTCGTTAGAATTGCTAAAATCTACTAACAATTAAAATTGGGAAAATGATAGGTTTTAATTTATGCAAGTAATCTATTCACCCACCCCCCTCTAGACATCCCTTCTAGTGATCCAACAACTGGTATCACAACTTTGGTCTCCATAGCCTTGGTTTAATCACCATTGGAGGAAGATGGATGTGTCTAGTTTGGGGAATCTTAGTTGTAGAGTGCATGTTCTCAATGGGGACACTAGTAGGAAAAACCTTATAGGTAGGTGCCTATTAGTAGCACTGGAAAATAGCACGCACTGTTGCTACTTAGTAGTAGTGCTGGAAATACAAAGCGCTACTGATAATGTCCTTACCAGTAGCGCTGGCTGTGTTTTCAGCGCTACTGATAAGCATGGCCCAACGAGGCCACCCACAGTAGCTATAGTAGCAGCGCTCGCATGATAAAAGCGCTACTCCTAAGGTCCATAGCAGTAGCGCTGCACCGCATCCAGCGCTACTGCTAAAAGGGGCCCAACGAGGCCACCGACAGTAGCTGTAGTAGCAGCGTTGGCACGGTAAAAGCGCTACTGCTAAGTGCAATAGCAGTAGCGCTCTTCCCGAACCAGCGCTACTACTACACGTGACTGTGGGCAGCTTTTCACCTACACACCCCCCTCTCCCCCTTCCTCCCCCTCTGCCCTATCCCCTCCTTTCTCCTTTCCTCTCTCTAAGTTACTTCTCCAACATTGTTGTCCTTCCTCTCTCTTCCTTATACCTATCACCCACACCCCCCTCTCCCCCTTCCTCCACATTTGCCATATCTCCTCCATTCTCCTTTCCCCCACAATTGTTGCCCTCCTTTCACCCACACATGCCCCGTCTCCCCCTTCCTCCCCCTTTACCCTATCCCCTCCTTTCTCCTTTCCTCTCTCTAAGTTAATTCCCCACCATTGTTACTTCTCCACTCTTTAGCCGTGCATAATCTCTCTTGGGATATATATAGGTGAGTAAAAATTTGTGCATTTCAATACTGGGAATATGTGTGTTTGCAATATGAAGGGATTTGTGCAAGTGACATGACCCGTGAGTTGCTTATGTTTTGCCAAAATGTCGATTTATTTCCGTTTTGGCGAATTTCGAGCAAACTCGATATGTCCTATTTTCAGGCAAGGTAATGCCAAATTTTTATATGCATGCATTTTGTTTATGACCCTTTTGCTTGTTATACCTTGCAGTCATGAAGGTGAATGGTAGGAAGGTTGAGCAATACTTGCAATCGGCGGTGATGGACATGTATGCAAATAAACGGACTGGGATTAGATGTCCATGTACAAAATGCAAAGAAGGAGTAATTTTCGACCCTTTTGATGGTCGGAGTTTGAAGGCCCACTTGTTGATCAATGGTTTCATGGATGGCTATACTCTTTGGATAAGTGAAGATGACGATGAGGACGTCCACATGGCAGGGAATATTAATAATGACATGGGTCTAGACGTAGAGATGACCGACCGACACGAAGACGATGACGTCGGACACGGGGGCGGTGAAGAGTCTCAACATGGCGGAGGGAAGAGTCCGGACACGATGGCGGGGAAGAGTCCGAACATGGCATCAGAGAAGATTCTGGACACGGCGAAGAAGCAGAGTTCGGACATGGCGGAGAAGAGTCGATGGACACGCCGTAGACTTCGACGCTACTAAGTTAAGTTGTGCAGGACCCTCATGTTCGAGACCTCCTTCGCAAGAGTACGAATAGCGACAGAGTTGCTTCTAGAGAGGAGGCCAAGCTGGCTCAACTTGAAGTAGACTCGAAGACTCCATTATATGACGATTGCGATCCTGAGGTTACCCGCTTGAGTTTCATGCTCGAACTTCTAAAGACGAAGGCCAAAAAATGGACAAACAAAAGCCTCGATGAGCACTTGAAGTATCTACATAATAAAGTTCTTCCGGCGGGGAACCTGTGTCCTACTAGTTTCGATGAGGCCAAGAAAATCGTTTGCCCTCTGGATCTGCCGCACATTAGATACCATGCATGCACCAAAGATTGCATCATTTATCGGGGTGAGCACGCGGAAAAAACCAGGTGTCCAGTGTGCAATGCTTCTAGATACAAGAAGGCAGGAAAGAAAGCTCCTCGGAAAGTTGTATGGTACTTTCCGATCACTCCCCTTCTTCAGCGGTATTTCGTAGATCCGGAGTATTATAGACAATGGAAAGGTGAAATGATTGATATATTCAATGAAATCCATTTGCGCAAGTATGTTCAATATCCCTGTGTGTCTTCCATTAATCCCTTACATCCTTATCATGATGATGAAGTTAATATACTTGGCAATGTTAAAACAGTTAATCTAATCATTAGAGGACTACCAAGAAATGTGCTTAATCAAATGAAGAACTTTGAATGTGCTTATACTTTGTGGAAAGATTTAGAGAGAAGATATCCCGGCTACTCATTGAAATATATTGACATCATTTTCCAAAAATCTATTGCCTTTTGATATGTCTCCGTCGTATCTATAAATTTTTATTGTTCTATGCGAATATTATACAATTTTCACATATTTTTTGCAACATTTTGTATGACTTATTGGACTAACATATTGACCCAGTGCCAAGTTTCAGTTCATGTTCGTTGTACTTTTTTTTGTAGAATATCCATATCAAATGAAGTCCAAACATGATAAAAATTTATGGAGAATTATTCTGGAAAATGTGTGACTTTTAGGAGGTGGAGTAAATGTCAACGGATGCCCGTGACATACACTACCCACCAAGGCACGACCCATACCCCCTGGCAGGCCCTGCCCTCTATTGGCCACGCCTTGAGTCGGTTGGGCTCTTCTTCGACCCAAGAAATATAATTTATGGGGAAATCGTGTAAAAAATTCAGCCCATCGGAGTTATGGATCTCCAAGAATTTAAGAAACGGTGAAGGGCCAGGAAACAGAAATGCGAAACAGACGAGAACAGTGAGGGAGATCCAATCTTGGAGGGGCTCCTGCCCCTCCGCTGCCATGGATGCCATGGACGAGAGGGGCAACTGTCCTCCCATCTAGGGGGAGGCCAAGGAAGAAGAAAAAGAAGGAGGGGGCTCCCTCCCCTCTCTCCCGGTGGCACTGGAGTGCCGCGGGGGCAAGGAGAGTGACGACAACCTACATCAACAGTCTTGCCGCTGTCAACACCAACTCTCTCCCCCTCTATGCAGTGGTGTGATACGTCTCCAACGTATCTATAATTTTTGATGGTTTCATGCTATTATCTTGTCAAACTTCGGATGTTTTGCATGCCTTTTATTTATTTTCTAGGACTAACTTATTAACTCAGTGCCAAGTGCCAGTTCCTGTTTTTTTTCATGTTTTTGACCCCTTTCAGAGGAGATCTTGAAACGGAGTCCAAACGGAAGAAAATCCCCGAAAAGATTTTTTCTGGAACAGAAGAAGATCGGAGAGCTGGGGGGTCAAGCCATAAGAGCCCTAGGTCCCCACAAGCCCCCACCTCGCAGCCAGGGGGGCCATGCCATGTAGGCTTGTGGGCCCCCTTGAGGTCCCCTGACCTAGATCTTGCGCCTATAAATTCCCAAATATTCCCAAAAAAATCAGGGGAACATCATAATCACTCTTCCGCCGCCGCAAGCTTTTGTCTCCGCAAGATCCCATCTGGGGCACGTCCTGGTGCCCTGCCGGAGGTGGGGATTCAGACACGGAAGGCTTCTCCATCAACACCATGACCTCTCCGATGATGCGTGAGTAGTTCACCATAGACCTACGGGTCCATAGCTAGTAACTAGATGGCTTCTTCTCTCTCTTGGATCTTCAATACAAAGTTCTCCATGATCTTCATGGAGATCTATCCAATGTAATCTTCTTTTGCAGTGTGTTTGTCGAGATTCGATGAATTGTGGATTTATGACCAGATTATCTATGAATCTTATTTGAGTTTCTTCTGATCTCTCTTATGCATGATTTCATATCCTTGTAATTCTCTTCGGGTCGTGGGTTTTGTCTGGCCAACTAGATCTATGAATCTTGCCATGGGAGAAGTGCTTGGTTTTGGGTTCATACCGTGCGGTGACCTCACCCAGTGACAGAAGGGGTAGCGAGGCACGTATCGTGTTGTTGCCATCAAGGGTAAAAAGACGGGGTTTTCATCATTGGTTTGACATTATCCCTCTACATCATGTCATCTTGCTTAAAGCGTTATTCTGTTCGTCATGAACTCAATACACTAGATGCATGCTGGATAGTGGTCGATGTGTGGAGTAATAGTAGTAGATGCAGAAAGTATCGGTCTAGTTGTCTCGGACGTGATGCCTATATTCTAGATCATTGCCTTAGATATCTTCATAATTTTGCGCAGTTCTATCAATTGCTCGACAGTAATATGTTCACCCACCGTAATACTTGCTATTTTGAGAGAAGCCTCTAGTGAACACTATGGCCCCCATGGTCTACTCCACACCATATTTTCAGCCTTACACTTTTTACTTCGTTGCACTTTCCGCCTTCAGATCTCACTTTGCAAACAATCTTCAAGGGATTGACAACCCCTTTGAAGCGTTGTGTGCAAGCTTGTTTGCGTTTGCGCAGGTACTCTGGACTTGACGAGACCCTCCTTCTAGATTGATACCATGGTTCTCAAACTAAGGGAAATACTTACTGCTCCTGTGCTGCATCACCCTTTCCTCTTCAAGGGAAAAACCAACGCAAGCCCAATCTCCGTCAACGTGTCAATTTCTGGCGCTGTTGTTTGAGAAGTAGCAGAAGGATTTCTGGCGCCGTTGCCCGGGAGGAAGATCAAGTCAAGAACTCATCCAAGTAAGTGTCGCAAACTCATCTCTTGCATTTACTTTGTTTGCAAGTTGCCTCTCGTTTTCCTCTCCCGCACTTCACCAATTATCCGTTTTCGTTCGCCCTTTTTCTCACCCGCTTTTTGTTTTCTTGTATGCTTGCTTGCTTGCTGAAGTCACCATGAACGAAAACACCAAACTTTGTGACTTCTCGAATACTAATAATAATGATTTTATTAGTACTCCGATTGCTTCCGCCACTAGTGCGGAGTCATACGAAATCAATGCCGCTTTGCTGAATCTTGTTATGAAAGAGCAATTCTCTGGCCTTCCTAGTGAAGATGCCGCATCACATCTCAATACCTTCATTGAGCTTTGCAATATGCAAAAGAAAAAAAAAGTGGATAATGACGTGATTAAATTGAAGCTTTTTTCCTTTCTCGTTGCGAGATCGCGCAAAAACTTGGTTTTCTTCTTTGCCCAAAAATAGTATCGATTCTTGGGATAAGTGCAAAGATGCTTATATATCCAAGTATTTTCTGCCGGCTAAGGTCATCTCTCTCCGTAATGATATCATGAATTTCAAGCAACATGATCATGAGCATGTTGCACAAGCTTGGGAGAGAATGAAATTCATGATTAGAAATTGTCCCGCTTATGGCTTGAGCCTTTGGATGATTATTCAAATCTTTTTCGTTGTCTTGAATTTCGCTTCTAGAAATATCTTGGACTCTACCTCAGGTGGAACGTTCATGGAAATCACATTAGGAGAAGCCACAAAGCTCTTAGACAACATGATGACAAACTACTCTCAATGGCACACTGAAAGGTCACCTACTAGTAAGAAGGTACACACTATAGAAGAAATTAACTCGTTGCTAAGGTGGATGAGTTAATGAATTTGGTTGCTAGTAGAAGTGCTCCTTTGGATCCTAAAGATATGCCTTTATCTTCTTTGATTGAGAGTAGCAACGCTAGCTTGGACGTTAATTTTGTTGGTAGGAATAACTTTGGCAACAACAATGCTTTTAGAGGAAACTATGTTCCTAGGCCTTTTCCTAGTAACTCCTCTAATAATTTTGGCAACTCCTACAACAATACTCATGGAAATTACAATAGATTACCCTCTGATCTAGAGAGTAATATCAAAGAGTTCATCAACTCTCAAAAGATTTTCAATGCGTCCATAGAGGAAAAATCTACTCAAAATTGACAATTTGGCTAAGAGCATTGATAGGATTCCTTGTGATGTTGATGCTTTGAAAGTTGGATGTGCTCCTCCCAAAATCAACATGTATGAAACTTTGAAAGCTATGCGTGTTTCCATGATTGAGAGCCAAGAAAGAACCGCCCAAATTCATGCTAGACATGAATGGCTTAAAAAGGCGTGTTCTTGTGATGAGAATCATGAAGATCTTAAAGTGCTTGGTGTGACTCCCATTGAATCTTTGTTTTCTCGTGTCAAAGCTAATGATTATGGGGCTGGATATGAATCCACTTTGGTTGAAAAGTGCCCCAATGATTCGGAGTCCTTCTGTCTTGATGCTAAAAGCATTAAAAGTGGAGTAGAAGACGTTAAAACTTTGAGTAGTAATGAAATTACTACCGTGGATTTCAAGGAATTCAATTATGATAGTTGCTGCTTGATTGAATGCACTTCTTTGATGCAATCCATGTTGAACTCTCCACACACTTATAGCCAAAACAAAGCCTTTACCGATCATATCGTCGAAGCTATGATAAAAGCTCTTGAAGAGAAACTTGAATTGGAAGTCTCTATCCCTAGAAAGCTTCATGATGAGTGGGAACCTACCATCAAAATCAAAATAAAAAACTATGAGTGCAATGCCTTGTGTGATTTGGGTGCTAGTGTTTCTGCGATTCCAAAGTCTTTATGTGATGTTCTGGGTTTTAATGAGATTGAAGAGTGTTCTCTTAATTTTCATCTTGCTGATTCTACTGTCAAGAAACCCATGGGAAGGATCAATTATGTTCTTATTATTGCAAATAGGAACTATGTACCCGTGGATTTCATTGTGCTTGACATTGATTGCAATCCTACATGCCCTATTATTCTTGGTAGACCTTTCCTAACGACTATTGGTGCTATCATCGATATAAAGGAAGGGAATATTAGATTTCAATTTCCTTTAAGGAAGGGCATGGAACACTTTCCTAGAAATAAAATAAGATTTCCTTATGAATCCATGATGAGGGCCACTTATGGTTTGAGCACCAAAGACGACGATACATGATTATATCGCTTCTATGCCTAGCTAAGGGCGTTAAACAATAGCGCTTGTTGGGAGGCAACCCAATGAATTTATCTTTTTCTTTCTGTTTTGTTGCGTCCACACTTTCAAAATTCTGTTGTGATTGTGTTTTTTGTGTTTATTTTTGTGTTTGAGCCAAGCAAAGCCTTTATGATCAGTCTTGGTAATGGTTGTTTGATCCTGCTGGAAAAAGACAGAAACTTTTCGCTCACGAGATGATTTTTCATTTTTATTCAGAAAGAGCTTTTGAGTTGATTATTTTTGCTGCTGATTGATATGTTTTTCCCCAGACCTTCGTAATTGTTCAGATTTTTTGAGGTACCACAAGTATATGAAGTATACAGATTGCTACAGACTGGTCTATTTTTGACAGATTCTGTTTTTGTTGAGTTGGTTGCTTGTTTTGATGAAACTATGGTCAGTATCGGGGGTACTAGCCATGGAAAAGTGAGAATACAGTATCCCATCATCAATATAGATGGAATTCAAGTTTGCTACAGTACCAAAAGAAGTGGTAGTTTGTTTTCTTGTACTAATGTTATCACAAGTTTCTGTTTTAGTTTTGTGTTGAGAAGTTTTCAAGTTTTGGGTGATGTTCTCGTGGACAAAGAGATAAGGAGTGGAAAGAGCTCAAGCTTGGGGATTCCCAAGGCACCCAAAGCCAAAACCAAGGACACCAAAAATCCTAAGCTTGGGGATGACCCAGGAAGGCATCCCCTCTTTTGTCTTCAATCCATCGGTAACATTACTTGGGGCTATATTTTTATTCACCACATGATATGTGTTTTGCTTGGAGCGTCTTGTATCTTAGGAGTCTTTTCTTTTTGTTGTGTCACAATCATCCTTGCTGCACACCTTTTTGAGAGAGAGACATGCACTCATCATGATTTTGCTAGATACTTTTTCTCATAGTGCTTCACTTATATCTTTTGAGCTAGATACTTTTGCTCTAGTGTTTCACTTATATCTTTTGAGCTAGATAATTTTTCTCTTGTGCTTCACTTATATCTTTAGAGCACGGCGGTGTGTGATTTGATAGTTGGTTTATGCTATGAAAGTAGTCCCATGTGCTAGGTACCCAAAGAGGATGCAAAAACCTCCATCTTCATGTGCATTGAGTAGAAAGAAAAGTTTCGATTCCTCTAAATTAGTTTTGAGACATGGAGTCGGGAATATTAAAAGCTATGTTAGTAGGGTGTTGTGAATCTATAAATACTTGTGTTGAAGTTAGTGATTCTCGTAGCATGCACGTATGGTGAACCGCTATGTTAGGAAGTCGGAGCATAATTGATCTATTGATTGTCATCCTTTGTGTTGAGGTCGGGATCGCGCGATGGTTTACACCTACCAACCCTTCCCCTCAGAGTATGCGTTTAGCACTTTGTTTCGATTACTAATAAAAACTTTTGCAACAAGTATGTGAGTTCTTTATGACTAATGTTGAGTCCATGGTATAGATGCACTTTCACCTTCCACCATTGCTAGCCTCTCTAGTGCCGCGCAATTCTCGCCGGTGCACAAACCCACCAAATTCCTTCCTCAAAACAGCCACCATACCTACCTACAATGGCATTTTCATAGCCATTCCGAGATATATTGCCATGCAACTACCACCGTTCTGTCTCATGACTTGTGCCGTCACTCTCATATTGCCATTGCATGATCATACTAGATCGTTGCACATCCCGGTACACTGCCGGAGGCATTTCCTATGGAGTCATCATCATTGTGATCTTTGAGCTTTGAGTAACTAAAAGTGTGATGATCATCATTATTAGCGCATTGTACCATGTTAGGAAAAAAAGAGAGGCCAAAGAGCCAAAAAAAAGTGATAAAAGAAAAAAGAGAGGCCTAAGAGCCCAAAAAAAGGGAAATGAGAGAAAAAGAGAGAAGGGACAATGCTACTATCTTTTTCCACACTTGTGCTTCATGTTAGCACCATGTTTTTCATAATCGAGAGCTTCTTGCTTTGTCACTACCATATGCTAGTGGAAATCTTTTATATAACTTGGCTTGTATATTCCAATGATGGGCTTCCTCAAAATTGCCCTAGGTCTTCGTGAGCAAGCAAGTTGCATGGACACCCACTAGTTTTCCTTTTGAGCTTCCACATACTTATAGCTCTAGTGCATCTCTTGTATGGCAATCCCTACTCATTCACATTGATATCTATTAATGGGCATCTCCATAGCCTATTGATACGCCGAGTCAATGTGACCATCTCCTCCTTTTTGGTCTCACAACCACCACCACACTCTATTCCACCTATAGTGCTATATCCATGGCTCGCGCTCATGTATTGCGTGATAGTTATAAAAAGTTTGAGAAAGTAAGAGTGCGAAAACAATTACTTGGCCAATTCCGGGGTTGTGCATGATTTACATTAGTTGTGTGAGGATGATGGAGCATAGCCAGACTGATGGGGTTATAGTCCCAGGGTAGGGTCATAGGTCTGCCCTATAGGTCCTACCCAAGGACTACCCTTCCTAGAGGACAAGGCCCTTAAACAGTTCCGACTGAACTAAGGACGCCCCCATCATCCAGTCGGCGACGATCCACTCGGAGCATATCCAACGTACCGTCTGGAATCCACTCTGTAACGTTGTAACCTCCCAGGAGGGCAACTGTCATACGTTTTCATACACCATAACTAGCATTTCAGGCTTACGTTACCAGTAACGCTAGTGTTTACTCGCCACTACTCCACCCCTGTCCACCGGACCATTATGAAGGGCAGCACACTCTATATAAGCCGCCCTTCACCACTCGTACAAGGGTTGGCACTGGCTGTAATCCCTTGATACACTCGACACAAAGCTCCCAAGAGCACTGAGACGTAGGACTTTCACGTCCACCGTAGAGGGGCCTGAACTCATACATCCTCGCCGTAGCTAAGGCTCTGCCCATATATTTTCGTACCCCGTACTTCTAATGTCATACTTATACACACGACAATTGGCGCCCACCGTGGGGCAGGCGTCTAAGCGACTTCCAGCGAGTTTGTGATTTCATCTTTTCATCATGTCATCCGGCGGAGATCTGTGCATGGGTCGTGAGATCCTCTTCGGTGCACTCTCCTTCATTGCTGATGATTCGGCATGGCTTCGGGATGCGCCCCTCAACATCGAGACACTTCCGAGTCGCGGGGCTACGCACTTCCGTGCCAGTTCCTGCGGCGTTCTTCTTCTCCAGCCGTCGACCCCGGTGTCGATCTTCGCCCCGGTCACGCGCCGCAACAAGCGATCCGGTCGTTCGCGGCTCCAGCGTTGGGTGCGACACGCCCTAGCGCGACAAAACATGTCCTCTCAAGTGGCGGTGCTGGAATCGGTTGTGGTCCCGCGGTCATCCCAGTGCTTGGAGTCAGTTCCGACTGAACTACCTTCCGAGTATCAGGGTCACGGGCCTGGCGCCGAAGTACTCATGGCCGATTCCCACGAAAGTCCCCCCCGGGACTGGTCGGAACGAGTGTGAGATCGGAGAATCATCCGGCGATCGTCGTCAGCACCTTCATTTTTCCAGTCGACGCACTCGCCAGAGCAACGTCGAGGTGTTCCGCACACCCATCCTCAACTTAGCAGCCGCCAGGATCGCTGATTCTCTCCAGCCGACTGATTCGGAGGCTGGTAGAGGGATCGAGCAGATCCGTGCCTTGTTACATACGGCGCAACAGCAAAACTCGGTGGTCTCCCAGTCGCACAACAAGATCCACAACAGTTCCGTTCAAGCGAACACACATCGGTCGGTTTTCAGTCCCGGCTCTCACCAGCGACGCAGAGGAGGCAGCCGTTCCAGGGACCCGAGTCGGAATTCACTTTCCATTCGGTCTCATCCCGAAGATCGTCGCCGTTCACGTACTCCTCGGAGGAGTGGGCCTTACGGACCCCGGCATTACGATGATCATCGTTCGGGCGGTGGCGCGCATGATCAAAGGCCTGATGCACGAGGGTATATCACTCAGAAGAAGGTTGATAGAAGCCGAGCCCACCATGATGGTCACGATGGAGATCGTCCGAGTGGAAGCAGGACCGTCGTTTCTAGTCCCGAGTGTTTCAGTCGGGCCATTCGCTCGGCCGACATCCCTCGCAACTTCCGATTGGCGACGGGAATCAGCAAATTCACAGGAGAGGCCAAACCAGAAACTTGGTTAGACGACTACAGAGTGGCGGTCCAGATCGGTGGCGGAGATGACCATGTCGCCATGAAACATCTCCCACTGATGCTCGACGGTTCGGCTCGAGCTTGGCTAAACCAGTTAGCTCCATCAAGAATTTACAGTTGGCCAGATCTGTCTCGAGTCTTCATCAGGACCTTCGAGGGTACGTGCAAACGCCCTGCTGGTCTCGCAGAGCTTCAGCACTGTGTCCAGAAGCAAAACGAGCCCTTGCGTGATTTCATCCAGCGCTGGACAACCCTCTACCACACGGTGGAGAATGTTACAGAACACCAAGCAGTCTGCGCCTTCAAGGCAGGCGTTCAGTAGAGAGATCTTTACCTGAAGTTTGGTCGGATAGGCGACATGTCCATGAGCAAGATGATGGAGATAGCCGCGCGCTATGCAAATGGCGAAGAGGAGGATCGCATACGTAGCGGAAAGCATAAGTCAGTCGCCGACGGAGATGGGAGCAGCAGTCGGAAGCAGAAATAGAAAGCCCAATCCACTACGCAAGCAGAGGCAGCAGTCGTTACAAACGCGAAGTTCAAAGGCAAGGGGAAACCATAGTACACCCCAAGAAGAAATAGTCAGGAAATTCCATCCTAGATCAACCGTGTCCAATCCACACGAAGACGGATGAAGAAGGTAATGTCATATTGCCGAAACATACCACTCGGCAGTGTCGCCTCCTGATCCAAGGATTTGGTGAAGGACAGCCGAGTGAGAAAGACACCGAGCAAGATGATGAGGGCAAGGAGGATCCGTTCCCTCAAGTCAATGCAACGTTAATGATTTTTGCTGATGTAGAAAGCAAAAGTCGACTGAAGCTGGTCAATAGGGAGATAAACATGGCAACCCCATCCACACCCACGTTCCTCAAGTGGTCACAGACTGCAATCACTTTTGATCAGTCAGACCACCCAGCACACGTACCCACCCCAGGGAGGCAAGCTCTGGTCGTCGACCCGATGGTGGAAGGAGTTAGGCTGCGCAAAGTCCTCATGGACGGCGGCAACGGCTTGAATATCATGTACACTGATACTCTCAAGGGAATGGGCATTCCGATGTCTAGACTTAGCGAGAGCAGTATGCAATTCCATGGAGTCGTCCCAGGAAGAAAGGCCAAATCACTCGGCCAGATTGCGTTGGATGTCGTTTTCGGCTCTGACAAGAACTTCCGCAAAGAGAAGTTAACATTCGAGGTGGTAGACTTCCAGAGTGCATACCATGCCATTCTAGGCCGTCTGGCATACGTACGTTTCATGGCCCATCCATGTTACGTATATTTGAAGCTGAAGATGCCTGGTCCCAAAGGCGTGATTACTGTCACAGGCAATCGGCAGCGGGCCGAGGAGTGTCTGCAGCAGGGGTCAAGAATTGCAGATCATCAGATGGCTGTACTCGAGTTGGATGAGTACAAGAAGATTGCCGACCCCGCCGACCTGATGCGTTCAAAGAAGCCAGTTTCCGAGTCCGCATTCCAGTCGGCGGGAGACACGAAGAAAGTAAGCATCGACCCGACGGATGCCATCGCCGCCTCAACAAACATCTCCTCCACCCTTGATCCAAAATAGGAAGTCGAGCTCATCCAATTCCTCCGTGAGAACTGGGACATTTTTGCATGGAAGCCTGCTGACATGCCAGGTGTACTCAGGGAGTTGGCTGAGCACCGACTGCACGTGGATCCTGCCGCTCGGCCCGTCCGAGAACGCCTGCGTCGGTCCGCCGCGCACAAGAGAAAAGCAATCAGAGAGGAGGTAGCTAAACTTCTGGCAGCCAACTTCATTCGCAAGGTACACCACTCCGAGTGGCTCGCTAAAGTTGTCATGGTGCCCAAGAAGGACAAGTCTCTCCGTATGTGCATCGATTTCAAGCACCTTAATAAGGTCTGTCCGAAAGACCACTTCCCGCTCCCCCGCATAGATCAAATCGTTGATTCAACTACGGGTTGCGAGCGCTTATCCTTCCTGGATGCCTATTCGGGCTATCATCAGATCCGTCTGTATGGTCCAGATGAATTATTAACATCTTTCATCACCCCATTCGGGTGCTTCTGTTACATCACTATGCCATTCGGTTTGAAAAATGCAGGAGCAACTTTTATGGGAATGATCCAAAAATGCCTCCTAGACCAGATTGGTCGAAATGTGCAGGCATATATGGACGATATTGTAGTCAAGTCACGCAAAGGTTCCAACCTGCTGACTGACTTGGCAGAAACATTCGCCAACCTACGTCGGTACGATATCAAGCTCAACTCAGCCAAGTGTTCATTCGGTGTTCCCAGCGGGAAGTTACTCAGTTTCTTCATTTCCGAACGAGGGATAGATATCAACCCCGAAAAGATCGGGACCATTGTTCGAATGGAGCGGCCGGTAAGAGTACATGACGTACAAAAGCTCACAGGTTGCCTAGCGGCTTTGAGCAGGTTTATCGCTCGACTCGGCGAGAAGGCGTTACCTCTGTACCGACTCATGAAGAAGTCAGATACCTTCGAGTGGACAGACGAAGCCCAAATCACATTCGACGACCTCAAAGCCCTACTTTCCACCCAACCGGTTCTTACTGCCCCGCTCAGTAAAGAACCCCTTCTTCTGTACATCGCGGCTACAAATCAAGTCGTCAGCACCGCTCTCATAGTCAAACGCGAAGAAGAAGGCAAAGTGTACAAGGTTCAGCGGCCAGTATATTATGTTTCCGAAGTCCTGACTCCTTCCAAGCAGAGGTATCCCCATTATCAGAAGCTTATTTATGGGATCTACATGACTGCAAAGAAGGTGGCTCATTATTTCCAAGACCACTCGGTATCTGTCATATCTGATGCTCCGTTGTCGGAAATTCTCCACAATCGGGACGCATCAGGCCGAGTGGCAAAGTGGGCAATGGAGATGCTATACTGCGACATCAAGTTCGAAGCCAAGAAAGCTATAAAGTCTCAAGCTCTTGCTGACTTCATAGCAGAATGGGTAGAACAACAGCAACCGACTCACATCTACTCGGCTCATTGGACCATGTTGTTCGATGGGTCCAAGATGTTGAATGGCTCCGGCGCCGGCGTAGTGCTCATATCCCCGAAAGGTGATAAACTCAAGTATGTGTTGCAGATCCATTTTGATTCTTCCAACAACGAAGCAGAGTACGAAGCTCTCCTTTACGGGTTGTGCATGGCCATCACACTCGGCGTCCGTCGCCTGATGGTCTATGGCAACTCAGATCTAGTGGTTAATCAAGTAATGAAGGAGTGGGATGTAAGGAACCCCACCATGAATGCATACTGCAACGCAATAAGAAAGCTTGAAAAGAAGTTCGAAGGTCTGGAACTTCACCATGTTCCTCGACTGAAAAACCAAGCAGCAGATGAATTGGCAAAACTTGGATCCACACGGAGACCTGTCCCGAGTGATGTCTGCCTCGAGCACCTACACCTCCCCTCGGTAAAAGAAGATTCTTTTATAGAGGAACCGGTGCAACCGAAGAGCTCAACAGATCAGACTGAAGTCGAGGTTCCCGTTGTGGTTGACCTGATCATGGAGATTCTGGCTGTCGTTCCCGAATGGACTGTGCCATTCGTTGCGTACATCCTGAGGCAAGAGTTACCAGAAGACGAGGTCCAAGCTAGGCAGATCGTTCGCAGGTCGAAGTCCTTCACCGTCGTTGATGACCAGTTATACAGAGAAAGTTTTTCAGGCATCCTTCAATGGTGTATCTCTCCTGAAGAGGGTCGGTTAATTTTGGAAGAAATTCACTCGGGAACCTGCGGCCATCATGCCTCCTCAAGGGCAATCGTCGCCAAAGCATTCAGAGCTGTTTTCTTCTAGTTGCAGGCGAATGAAATGGCAAAAGATATAGTCGACCATTGCGAAGGTTGTCAGTTCTATTCAAACTAGTCCCACAAGCCAACGTCCGCGCTGAAGACAATTCCCCTTTCTTGGCCATTCGCCGTTTGGGGATTAGATATAGTCGGACCATTCAGAACAGGCCAAGGAGGATTCACCCATCTGCTGGTAGTAGTCGACAAGTTTACCAAGTGGATTGAGGCCAAGCCAATCAAGAAGCTTGATGCCCTTACGGACATCAAGTTCATCAGAGACATCATCGCCAGATACGGGGTTCCACACAACATAATCACCGACAATGGCACAAACTTTGACTCGGACAGGTTCAAAGGTTTTTGCGCAGGCCAAGGTATCCGAATAGATTTTGCATCCGTTGCGCACACCCAAACAAACAGACAAGCGGAGCGGGCGAATGGACTCATTCTTCAAGGGTTGAAGCCTCGACTCCTGCGGGAAGTTGGACATGCCACCGGCGCATGGGTCACCGAGCTGCCTTCGGTGCTGTGGGGCCTCCGAACAACTCCCAATAGATCGACAGGACGATCCCCGTTTTTCCTCGTTTATGGAGCAGAGGCAGTCCTTCCGAGTGACTTGCTTCACAACTCTCCATGAGTTGAACTCTTCTCTGAAGCCGAAGCAAAGCAAGCCAGGCAAGACGGAGTAGACCTTTTAGAAGAGGAGCGCGAGATGGCATTGATCCGTTCAACAATTTATCAACAAGATCTACGGCGATTTCATGCGCGGCACGTCAGGAGCCGCACGTTCCAAGCAGGCAACCTGGTGCTTCGAGTGGATCAACAGAGACCACACAAGTTGGCTCCCGCCTGGGAAGGACCGTTCATCATTTCTAAGGTGCTGAACAACAGAGCGTATCGACTCTACAACCTCGACAGGGAGACGGACGAGCCGCGAGCATGGAATGGAGATCTACTTAAGCGCTTCTACACATAACCGCCGACAGAGACAATCTAAAGAACAAATTTCATTGAAGTAATACAAAGCGGATTAATTTCTTGCCGATTCAAAATTCTTCCCTGTTTGCAGACTCCGGTCTAAAAAACTACCTCGGAGTGTGCACCAAAAGTCACACTCGGGGACTTAGCTGCGACCTAGAGTCGCCTAAGTAAACAACTCGCTCTGAGTGTGCACCAAAAGTCACACTCAGAGACTTAGCTGCGACCCAGAGTCGCCTAAGTAAACAACTCGCTCCGAGTGTGCACCAAAAGTCACACTCGGGGACTTAGCTGCGACCCAGAGTCGCCTAAGTAAACAACTCGTTCCGAGTGTGCACCAAAAAGTCACACTCGAAGACTTAGCTGCGACCCAGAGTCGCCTAAGTAAACAACTCGCTCCGAGTGTGCACCAAAAGTCACACTCGGGGACTTAGCTGCGACCCAGAGTCGCCTAAGTAAACAACTCGCTCCGAGTGTGCACCAAAAGTCACATTCGGAGACTTAGCTGCGACTCAGAGTCGCCTAAGTAAACAACTTGTTCCGAGTGTGCCCCAAAAGTCACACTCGGGGACTTAGCTGCGACCCAGAGTCGCCTAAGTAAACAACTCACTTCGAGTGTGCACCAAAAGTCACAGTCGGAGACTTAGCTGCGACCCAGAGTCGCCTAAGTAAACAACTTGCTCCGAGTGTGCACCAAAAGTCACACTCGGAGACTTAGCTGCGACCCAGAGTCGCCTAAGTAAAAACTTGCTTCGAGTGTGCACCAAAAGTCACACTCGGAGACTTAGCTGCGACCCAGAGTCGCCTAAGTAAAAACTCGCTCCTAGTGTGCACCAAAAGTCACACTCGGGGACTTAGCTGCGACCCAGAGTCGCCTAAGTAAACAACTTGCTTTGAGTGTGCACCAAAAGTCACACTCGGGGACTTAGCTGCAACCAAGAGTCGCCTAAGTAAACAACTAACTCCGAGTGTGCAACCAAAGTCACACTCGGGGACTTAGCTGCGAACCAGAGTCGCCTAAGTAAAGAGCTTCCTCCGAGTGGGCACTCGAGTTACACTCAGAGGTTTAGTTGAGTCGCCTAAACAAAAACCACGAGAAAAACTCGTGTAAAAAAAACGCAGTGAAAGAAGAGCAAAAGATCCGGTTCGAATTCAAATTGAGTTCAACGATCAGTCGGCTCGGTGTGAATCAAGTTTATCCACACTGAGCCAGGAATGTACCGGCCAACAGCAGTGGCCAAAGTTTAATACAAACTCCACTCGGCATACCGAGGTAAATGCGCGTTCAGCATAAAGTCAATCAAGCATCGCCGGGGCTGGCAGGCTCCACGAAGGTGTCGAGGTCGATTCCATTTGCAATCCGAGTGGCCGTGTCGAGGAAGGTCTCCATGAAGTCCTCAAATCGAAGCTTCTTGGTCTTGGCGACCTGCAACATCTTCAGCTTGTCTTCGCGGGCTTCCTTAGAATGCACTCGGACCAGAGACAGCGCCACGCCGCGCCACACCGAGCGGCAGACTTCTTTCATGCCTGCACTCTGCTTGGAACATCCTCCAGTCGAGTCATCAACCCCTCTATCTCATTCCGGGAGTCATCTTCAGGCCACAACTCTTTGTCAATTCGGCCGACAACTTCTCTCAGGCAACCAATAAAAGGACCCACCTTGTTAAGGCGGGAATTCAGTCGGAACATGTCCCGATTAGCTTCATCACCGAGTGGAACATTCGGTTGCCCAAGCGACCGTTCAATTTCGACGGTTTCAGCTTCAACGTCCTGACAGAAATGTGCAAAGAAAAGACAAGGAGAAAATAAGCGCGGAGTGAACTCCAAAGTCAAAGAGCATTCGGCAAGCAACTTACCACCAAGCAGTGCGACCATCTTCTTTGCCCAGTCGCCGACGTAGTTCTCCTGCGCTTTGCACCGAGCGTTCATTAACTTCAGCTGACCCATCCATTCAGATCTCTCCTTCTTCATTTTTTCTATCTCGGCTAGCAGTGCCTTGTTAGTCCCCCGAGATTCCTCCAAAGATACTTCTCGTTCGGCGAGAGCCTTCTTCATGCCAGCCAGATCATTCGCGGCTACCTCCAAGTCGGCAGCAAGTTGAGTCTTCTCAGCCTTCAGAGCATTATAGGCCGATGCCATTTCACAAGTCTTCTGTCAAAGAGACACAAAGGGAGGATCAGCCAGGTTCAACAAGGAAAAAGTCTCGACAGATTCTTCAGACCCCTGCCGATGCAAGCAATCGACAGTGGTCTCGGGGACTACACCCAGTGGGTTCACTGAGAGTGACCCCACTGGTATGAAGCTCGAACATGTCGGTCCCATTGAGCTCCATAGCAAACCAACAATGCTATGAGATTACTCTTACTCGACCCGAGTAACACTACTCTCGGGGACTACACCCAGTGGGTGCACTCGGCGTGCCCCCACTGGTACCATTCGGGCAGATCAGCTCTGATCTGTAGAGATAATGGATAGTACATATAAAGACAACTGTTGGTGCAAGCACTCGACAGAAGTCTCGGGGACTACACCCACTGGGTTCACTCGGAGTGAACCCACTGGAAAATTAACCTACTGTATCTGAGTATCTCGCCAAAACCCCCAGTGGGCACCAAGAGGAGTGTAAACACTTACTAGCGCACTTACTCGGATATCATCCCGAAGCTCCAAGCTCTTCTTGTACAGGGACGCAACGGAGTCATATGCTCCCTTCGCTTCGCCCACCATCAGCTCCACTTGTACCATGGCGTCCTTGGCGGCTCCTACTTGATCTTCCGGGAGGCGTCATGCATCATATTGAACAGTCGACAGATCCGGCGTGGCAGAAGACGCCCTAGGTATCCCGAGCTCCCTTGGCATCCCGAGCTCTGCTCCAGTCGGTTCCACCGTGAAGACCACCGTCTCAGTCGGCGGCACGCTCATGGCGGGGTTGGCAGTAGGTTGGATAACCCCAAGGACAGGTGCCAAAGCTGGTTCCGACCTCCTTTGGTCGTCGTCGTCCAGATGGATCACCTCCGAAGGAAGCCCGACTGAACAAAATAAAAATACAGAAAAAGATCAAGATCAAAGACAGCACTCGTGAAACGGTAATACAGCTCTCGGAGTCGTGACAACGTACCTTGCTGGGACGTGGCGGCGTTATCAGTGTCCATGGGATCGTCACCCCAATGCGGCAGAGAGGTGGCGGAGGTAGCAGCTCTGTTGAGTGAAATCCATTCGACGGGTACACATGAATTCCCAAAAAGAAGAGTCCAATCGGATACTGAAGGAAGATGGAAGAGCAAAGATACTTACGCTGAGGCGACCGGAACAACGATCCTCATGTGGGGCAAAGCTTTCCGAGGTTTAGACCCGCTGGGTTTAGCCACCTTGGACGGATGATCCACGGGCTCGGCAGAAGAACCCCTGGTTCTCTTCACACTTCGAGCACTCGGGGCCGCGGGAGGAGCCGGCGGAACAACAGTGTCATGACGGTGCTTGGTTCGGTGTTCTGGTGGTGAGGGTGACGAGCTCTGCTCTTCACTCTCCTCCTCCTCCTCTTCTGTTTCCTCCTCCGTCTCCCTACTGTCAGAGACGTACTCGGCACTACCCGCGCTACCCTCCATGCTGCCTTCTTCTTCCTTGACCGGATTCCCATTTGAGACTGCAGAATGCCAGTTCGTCCACTCCTGCACAAAACACAGAAGGTTAAAAGCACTCGACAACGTGTGCTCACCTCATTCGGAGGAGGATTTTGGGCGCGGAAGGCCTTCACCCGCCGAGCTCCCACGGGGTTATCACATGTGCCCGTGATGCTGCGGACACACGCACCCACGGTCTCCTCGCTCACGTCTTCAGGATGGGACCGAGTGGTATCCGAAGGCCCCGTGTAATGCCACATTGCATGGTCTAGGGCCTGGAGCGGCTGGATGCGTCGACCCAGAAAAGTCTCCAACAGGTCCATGCCGGTGACTCCCTTCCGGACGATGGCTATAAGCGTGTCGACCAAAGGCTGGATCTGGGTTCTTTCTCCCTTAGAGAGCGCTAGCTTCCTGGGAGGGCCCGGACGGTCTAAACTGAAGGGTGGTAACCCACTTAAAACATTCGGGCAGGCAATGTCCTCGCAATAGAACCATGACGATTGCCAGTTCCTAACCGACTCGGATAGCTGAAGGGAGGGATGACTAATTTTCGTTTTCTTCTGAAATCCTAAACCCCCGCAGAGCTGGAGGATGTGTGTATTATCATCAGACCGGCTATGCTTCTTAACAGTTTGAGATCTAGCGGAGAAAACATATTTGAAGAGCCCCCAGTGGGGAGGACATCCTATGAAGCACTCACAGAGGGTGATGAATGCGGAAAGATGAGCTATCGCATTCAGCGGAAATTGATGGAGCTGCGCCCCGAAGTAATTCATGATACCTCGGAAGAAAGGATGGGGAGGCAGGGAGAAACCTCTGGCCATGTGGCTGAGCAGCAGAACGCGCTCCCCCTCCTTTGGCGCCGGCTCCATCTCGCCTTGCGGCAGCCTCCAAGACTTGTTGACGACCATGCAGTGCTCCACCAGCTCCAACACGTCGTTCTCCCTCACCGTGGAGGGGAGGAAGTCCCCTTGGATCTTGCCCGCCGGCAACACCCACTGCCGCCGCTGAGTGGAGGCCACCCCCTTCTTCTTCTTCTTCTTCTTCGCCTCAAGCTTGTTGGTCTGCCCCTTCGTTATGGCGAGGGCGATGGATCCGCAGAGGAGGAGGGGAAGGAGGTGGCTTGAGGTGTGCACGGAATTGCGGGGGGGGGGGGGGGGGGCGAGATCAATGGGAGGAGGACGAGCAACGCAACAGGAAGGTCCGCCGGGGAAGGCTTTAATAGGCCTCCGACTGAGTCACCTACAGGTGGGCCCAAGATCTTATCCTCCCAACCGGCTGCTGCAAGATTAGTGGAGAAGATCGCGGCACACGGTAATCGAGGAGGCGAAATCTACTCAATGGCGATGTCGTGACCCCCACTGAGCGCGCGAGAACCGAAATTTGAGAATCTCGGAAAATCCGGCGTTGTCAGTATGACCGGTCACGTCGAAAGATTCCGTGGAAGCAATCGGTCCCTCACGGTTCGTTTCGCTTGCATATTCACTCAGATCACTAGCTGCAAAGATAAAATGGATCGAGGCAGACAACGCTAAGATCACCTCAATACCAGTCGGCTCCAAAATCCGGACATCACTACATCGTTCCAACCCCGATCCATTCGGGGACTAATGATGGGGTTATAGTCCCAGGTAGGGTCATAGGTCTGCCCTATAGGTCCTACCCAAGGACTACCCTGCATAGAGGACAAGGCCCTTAGACAGTTCCGACTGAACTAAGGACGCCCCCATCATCCAGTCGGCGACGATCCACTTGGAGCATATCCAACGTACCGACTGGAATCCACTCTGTAACGTCGTAACCTCCGAGGAGGGCAACGGTCATACGTTTTCATACACCATAACTAGCATTTAAGGCTTACGTTACCAGTAACGCCAGCGTTTACTCGCCACTACTCCACCCCTGTCCACCGGACCATTATGAAGGGCAGCGCACTCTATATAAGCCGCCCTTCACCATTGGTACAGGGGTTGGCACTGACTGTAATCCCTTTATACACTCGACACAAAGCTCCCAAGAGCACTGACACGTAGGGCTTTTACCTCCACCGTAGAGGGGCCTAAACTCATACATCCTCGCCGTAGCTAAGGCTCTGCCCATATACTTTCATACCCCGTACTTCTATTGTCAGACTTATACCCACGACACAGACCATATGATTTTGTAGGGATAACTTTCTTTGACCTTGTTATTTTGAAAGTTCATGATTACTTTGCTAGTGTGCTTGAAGTATTACTGTTTTCATGTCAATAGCAAACTATTGTTTTGAATCGTACGGATCTGAACATTCATGCCACATGAAAGAAGTTGCAAAGGACAACTATGCTAGGTAGCATTCCACATCAAAAATTGAATCTTTATCACTTCCCTAGTCGAGGACGAGCAGGAGTTAAGCTTGGGGATGCTTGATACGTCTCCAACGTATCTATACTTTTTGATGGTTTCATGCTATTATCTTGTCAAACTTCGGATGTTTTGCATGCCTTTTATTTATTTTCTGGGACTAACTTATTAACTCAGTGCCAAGTGCCAGTTCCTGTTTTTTTTCCATGTTTTTGACCCCTTTCAGAGGAGATTTTGAAACAGAGTCCAAACGGAAGAAAATCCCCGAAAATATTTTTTTTGGAACGGAAGAAGATCGGAGAGCTTGGCGGCCAAGCCAGAAGAGCCCCAGGGGCCCCACAAGCCCCCACCCCGCGGCCAGGGGGGCCGCGCCATGCAGGCTTGTGGGCCCCCTGGAGGTCCCCTGACCTAGGTCTTGCGCCTATAAATTCCCAAATATTCCCAAAAAAGTCAGGGCAGCATCGTAATCACTTTTCCGCCGCCACAAGCTTCTGTCTCCGCAAGATCCCATCTGGGGCATGTCCTGGTGCCCTGCCGGAGGGGGGATTCGAACACGGAAGGCTTCTCCATCAACACCATGACCCCTCCGATGATGCGTGAGTAGTTCACCATAGACCTACGGGTCCATATCTTGTAACTAGATGGCTCCTTCTCTCTCTTGGATTTTCAATACAAAGTTCTCCATGATCTTCATGGAGATCTATCCGACGTAATCTTCTTTTGCGGTGTGTTTGTCGAGATCTGATGAATTGTGTATTTATGATCAGATTATCTATGAATCTTATTTGAGTTTCTTCTGATCTCTCTTATGCATGATTTCATATCCTTGTAATTCTCTTCGAGTTGTGGGTTTTGTCTGGCCAAGTAGATCTATGATTCTTGCCATGGGATAAGTGCTTGGTTTTTGGTTCATACCGTGCGGTGACCTCACCCAGTGATAGAAGGGGTAGCGGGGCACGTATCGTGTTGTTGCCATCAAGGGTAAAAAGATGGGGTTTTCATCATTGGTTTGAGATTATCCCTCTACATCATGTCATCTTGCTTAAAGCGTTACTCTGTTATTCATGAACTCAATACACTAGATGCATGCTGGATAGCGGTCGATGTGTGGAGTAATAGTAGTAGATGCAGAAAGTATCGGTCTACTTGTCTCGGACGTGATGCCTATGTGCTAGACCATTGCCTTAGATATCGTCATGACTTTCCGCGGTTCTATAATTGCTGGACAGTAATTTGTTCACCCACCGTAATACTTGCTATTTTGAGAGAAGCCTCTAGTGAACACTAAGGCCCCCAGGGTCTACTCCACACCATATTTTCAGCCTTACACTTTTTACTTCGTTGCACTTTCCGCCTTTAGATCTCACTTCGCAAACAATCTTGAAGGGATTGACAACCCCTTTGAAGCGTTGGGTGCAAGCTTGTTTGTGTTTGCGCAGGTACTCTGGACTTGACGAGACCCTCCTTCTGGATCGATACCTTGGTTCTCAAACTGAGGGAAATACTTACTGCTCCTGTGCTGCATCACCCTTTCCTCTTCAAGGGAAAAACCAACGCAAGCCCAATCTCCGTCAACGTGTCAATTTCTGGCGCTGTTGTTTGAGAAGTAGAAGAAGGATTTCTTAGAAAAGAGTCTTGATGACCCAAATGTATAGGGGATCAATCGTAGTCCTTTCGATAAGTAAGAGTGTTGAACCGAACGAGGAGCAGAAGGATCTGACAAGTGGTTTTCAGCAAGGAAAATCTGCAAGCACTGAAATTGTCGGTAACACATGATTGTGTGGTGAGGTGATTCGTAGAAAGTAACAAGTAACAAAAGTAGCAACGGTGCAACAAAGTGGCCCAATCCCTTTTGTAGCAAGGGACAAGCCTGGAGAAAGTCTTATAGGAGGAAAAGCGCTCCCGAGGACACACGGGAATTTCTGTCATGCTAGTTTCATCATGTTCATATGATTTGCGTTCGTTACTTTGATAGTTTGATATGTGGGTAGACCGGCGCTTGGGTATTGCCATTACTTGGACAAGCATCCCAATTATGATTAACCCCTCTCGCAAGCATCCGCAACTACGAAAGAAGAATTAAGACAAAGTCTAACCATAGCATTAAACTAGTGGATCCAAATCAGCCCCTTACGAAGTAACGCATAAACTAGGGTTTAAGCTTCTGTCACTCTAGCAACCCATCATCTACTTACTACTTCCCAATGCCTTCCTCTAGGCCCAAGTAATGGTGAAGTGTTATGTAGTCGACATTCACATAACACCACTAAAGGAAAAACAACATACAACATATCAAAATACCGAACGAATACCAAATTCACATGACTATTATTAGCATGACTTATCCCATGTCCTTAGGAACAAAAGTAACTACTCACAAAGCATAATCATAATCATGATTAGAGGTGTAATGAGTAGCATCAAGGATCTGAACATAAACTCCTACACCAAATAATCTAACTAGCATCAACTACAAAGAGTAATCAACACTACTAGCAACCTTACAAGTACCAATCGGAGTCGCGAGACGGAGATTGGTTACAAGTGATGAACTAGGGTTTGGAGATGAGATGGTGCTGATGAAGATGTTGATGGTGACGAGTCCCCTCCGATGAGAGGAGTGTTGGTGATGACGATGGCGATGATTTCCCCCTCCGGGAGGGAAGTTTCTCCGGCAGGATCGTCCTGCCGGAGCTCTAGATTGGTTCTGCTCAAGTTCCGCCTCGTGGCGGCGGTGAAACCACGAAAAATCTCCCGTGTGATTTTTTTTCTGGACGAAACCCTCCATATAGCAAAAGAGGGGGGCAAGTGGGCCAACAGGGTGCCCACAAGCCCTCATGGTGCGGCCTGGGGGGTGGCCGCGTCTTGCAGGCTTGTGGCCACCCCCTGGCGCCCCTCTCGCGCTTCTTCGGCCCAGTATTTTTTATAAATGTGGAAAAAATCTCCGTTGATATTCACGACGTTTGGAGTTGCACATAATAGGTATCTCAACTTTTCTCCACTTTCAGGCCAGAATTCCACTTGCCGGTATTCTCCCTCTTCATGTAAACCTTGCAAAATAAGAGAGAAAAGGCATAAGAATAGTACCGTGAAGTGAAATAACAGCCAAAGAAGCGATAAATATCAACATAAGAACATGATGCAAAATGGACGTATCAACTCCCCCAAGCTTAGACCTCGCTTGTACTCAAGCGAAAGCCTAGCTCAATAAATATGTCCACATGTTTAGGGAGAGAGGTGTCGATAAAACAAGATACGAACATGCATGCATCATGATCAAGATCAGAACAACAATACCAACATATAATCTCTCATGCTAAAGTGATAATTCCTTCACAAAGTAAAGCACGGATCAAGAACCTTACCGAGAAGTAACAACCGATAGCCTTTAGTCATTGAAGCAATTGCAATTTATCACAACATCAGAAAGAGTCAAGTAAGAGCTTGTAAAGCAAATCCACATACTCAATCATTCTTTCATTCTCTACAATTGCTACAACTCACGTGGTACTCATGAGATCAAAGTTTCAGCTAAACACAGAGAAAGATAGGGGCTTATATTTGCCTCCCAACTACTTACCTCAAGGGTAATGTCAACAATAATAATTCATGGATGCCTACCTCCAAGTTGACATATGAATATAGATCTTTCCCAAGCATGTGACGGTAGCCAAGACAAAGGCAAAATATGGAATTGGTGAAGATCACCATGACTCTTTCAAGGGCAAAAAGTAAAATTACAAGATAGGCCCTTCATAGAGGGAAGGAGAGGTTGTCATGCGCTTGTCCTCTTAGTGCGGATGAACGTCACTTTGTATTGCCCCCTGTGATAAAGAACTTTATTATGCAGTCTATCGCTTTTATGTCTTCTTCATCACAGGTTCGTACAAAGCTTATTTTCCACACACTAAGAGATCATACATATTAGAGAGCAATTTTTATTGCTTGCACCGATGACAACTTACTTGAGGGATCTTATTCAATCCATAGGTAGGTATGGTGGACACTCATGGCAAAACTGGTTTGAAGGTTTATGGATGCACAAGTAGTGTCTCTACTTAGTGCGGGAGTTTTGGCTAATGTGAGGTGGAAGCAATCGTCACATGCTAAGGGATCTCTAATCATATAACATTGTTCAGAGACAAGCAAACACAATTCATTATGTTGTCTTCCTTGTCCAACATCTACTTCTAGGCATGCAATAGTTTAGTGAGTGTTCACAATCATAGATGGTGTCAGAGATGATATATTTATATGTGAACCTCTCCTTCTTTATCACTTCCTATTAATTGCAACAATGACCAAGGTCTACGTTTGTCTACCCTCAACAAGTTTCAATCCTCATTCTTTTTATATGTGAAGCCATAACTTCCCATAAGACCATTACATGATCTTTCATGGTTTTGTTCTATTCTCACTCTTTTGATCATGGAAAGAGGCAAAGCCCTTCAACTAAGACACTCTTTATATGGCTCACGAGCAAGAATACATCGGGGGTGACACAAAGAAAAACTCAAGACTAAAGCACTAAGACTTTTAAACTACTAGAGAAAAAAGAAAACTGAAAAGGAAAACTAAAACAAAGGTAAAGGCAAAAAGATGTGATGGTGATATGATACCGGGGCAACTCCCCAAGCTTGGCAAAAGCCAAGGAGATTTCCCATACCAATGCTCAGTTGTCTTCCTTTGGTGGTGAGGATGGAGTTGTTGCAGAGGTCTTGAGCTTGTCTAATTTCCACTTGAGCATAAAATTCTGCTCTCTCAGATCATCATTTTCCTCCTCAAGCTTCAACACCCTTTGACAAAGTTCCTGCTTACTCTCCTGCAAGAAACGAGAAGGGATAAAAAAGTTCTTAGGCTTCTTCCTTGAGTCAAGGAGGCTCGACTTCTTGAACTCCACATGAGTGCGTCCAGGTTGAGGTAGAGGAGCCTCCTCTTTATCGAAACTCATTTGTTCCTTCCCCTTGGGATCATAGTCCTCTTCCTCATCAGTGGTCCAGCCATATGGTTCCAAGTCCCCATAGACCTTGGGGTTAGCAAGGTAATCAGCCACATATCTCTCTCCCTCTGAATCCTGAGAAGACATCTTGACCTAGATCTGCGGCACAAAACAGACTCGAAAGAAAATAGATGAAATATGCATGATGCAGGGGTCAGACCAAACGGAAGTATATATAATGATTTTTCCAGACCAGAAGGAGTACCCTGCACGAAAACGGAGTCCGGGAGGCGCACGAGGTGGCCACAAGCCCTCACGGCGCGGCCAGGGGGTGGGCCCGCGCCGTGCAGGCTTGTCGCCTCCTCGCGCACTTTTCGGACTACTTCCAATTTTTGTATTTTTTCAAATATTCCAAAACGGAGAAAATTTCCTATGGGGAACGTTTTGGACTTTGTTTTCTTACCGAATCACATACCTCTTCGTTTTCGGAGTCTAAAACAGGCTGATAAATGTCCCTTAGGTATTCTTCCGGAGTTATGGTATTGATGATATTGCTTTCAACATTTATGGGAGTACCTGAGATATAATGCTTGATTCTCTGCCCATTTACCACTCTCGGACAATTACCTTCCGTGTTGTTGATCTTGATAGCACCGGAATGATATACTTCCTCAACAACATAGGGACCTTCCCATTTAAAGAGAAGCTTGCCCGCAAAGAATCTTAAACAAGAGTTATATAGCAAGAGATAATCACCTACATTGAACTCACACTTTTGTATCCTCTTATCATGCCACCTCTTAACCTTCTCTTTGAACAGTTTGGCATTCTCATATGCCTGATTTCTCCACTCATCAAGCGAGCTAATATCAAATAACCTCTTCTCACCGGCAAGTTTGAAATCAAAGTTGAGCTCTTTAATTGACCAATAAGATTTATGCTCAAGCTCAAGAGGTAAGTGACATGCTTTCCCATACACCATTTTGTACGGAGACATGCCCATGGGATTCTTATAGGCAGTTCTATAAGCCCACAGTGCATCATCGAGCTTCTTAGACCAATTCTTTCTAGACCTGTTGATAGTCTTTTGCAGAATTAGTTTAATCTCTCTGTTGCTTAGCTCTACTTGACCACTGGACTGAGGGTGATAGGGAGACGCAATTCTATGGTTGACATCGTACTTAGAAAGCGTTTTACGGAAAGCACCATGAATGAAGTGTGAACCACCGTCAATCATTAGATATCTAGGGACTCCAAATCTAGGGAAGATAACTTCTTTCAGCATCTTTATAGAGGTGTTGTGATCAGCACTACTAGTGGGGATAGCTTCTACCCACTTAGTGATGTAATCAACAGCAACAAAGATATGCGTATACCCGTTGGATTTTGGAAAAGGTCCCATATAATCAAAGCGCCAAACATCAAACGGTTCAATGACAAGTGAATAGTTCATAGGCATTTCCTGACGTTTGCTAATATTACCTATTCTTTGACATTCGTCACAAGACAAGACAAACTTACGGGCATCCTTGATGAGAGTGGGCCAATAGAAACCTGATTGCAATACCTTGTGTGTGCAGTTCTATCTCCCGCATGGTATCCTCCGTAGGCCTCGGAGTGACACTTCTGTAGGATCTGTCCCTGTTCATGTTCAGGTACACAACGTCTAATAACTCCATCTACTCCTTCCTTATAAAGGTGAGGATCATCCCAAAAGTAGTGTCTCAAGTTAAAGAAGAATTTCTTCTTTTGCTGGTACGTGAAACTAGGTGGTATATATTTGGCAATGATATAGTTTGCATAATCAGCATACCACGGTGCACTACGTGAAGCATTGATGACATTCAATTGCTCATCGGGAAAGCTATCATTGATAGGTTCTGGGTCATCAAGAACGTTCTCCAACCTAGACAAGTTATCTGCTACGGGGTTATCAGTACCCTTTCTGTCGACAACGTGCAAATCAAATTCTTGTAGCAAGAGAACCCATATGACAAGTCTAGGTTTAGCGTCCTTCTTCTCCATGAGGTACTTAATAGCAACATGATCAGTGTGAATAGTGACTTTGGAATCAACTATGTAAGACCTGAACTTTTCACACGCAAACACGACTGCTAAAAACTCCTTCTCCATAGTGGCATAGTTTCTCTGGGCACTATCTAGAGTTTTACTAGCGTAGTGAATAACATTCAACTTCTTATCAATTCTTTGCCCTAGAACAACACCAATAGCATAATCGCTAGCGTCACACATGATCTCAAAAGGCAAGTTCCAATCAGGTGGTTGAATAATAGGTGAAGTTATCAAAGCCCTCTTAAGTATTTCGAAGGCTTCCTCACAATCATCGTCAAAGACAAAAGGAATATCCTTTTGCAAGAGATTGGTAAGAGGCCTAGAAATCTTAGAGAAGTCTTTAATGAACCTTCTATAGAAAGCAGCCTGACCAAGGAAACTTCTTATTCCTCTAATATCTGTGGGGTATGGCATTTTCTCGATCGCATCAACCTTAGCCTTATCGACTTCAATACCTCTTTTAGAAATCTTATGTACTAAGACGATTCCTTCATTAACCATAAAGTGGCACTTCTCCCAATTCAAGACAATATTGGTGTCTTTACATCTCTGTAAGACTCGGTCAAGGTTGCTGAGGCAATCATCAAAGGAAGACCCTTAAACGGAGAAGTCATCCATGAAAACCTCAATAATCTTTTCACAAAAGTCAGAGAATATAGCCATCATACATCTTTGAAAGGTGGCAGGTTCATTACACAAGCCAAAAGGCATACGTCTATAAGCAAAGGTACCAAAAGGGCAGGTGAAAGTGGTTTTCTCCTGATCAGATTGTGCAACTGGTATTTGGGAGAAATCAGAATAACCGTCTAGAAAGCACAAGTGTGTGTGTTTGGATAGTCTTTCTAGCATTTGGTCGATAGAAGGCAGAGGGTAACGATCTTTCCTAGTGGCCTTATTCAACTTCCTAAAATCAATCACCATCCTATAGACAGTAATAATCCTCTGTGGGATCAACTCATCCTTATCATTAGGGACAACGGTAATGCCTCCCTTCTTAGGGACGCAATGCACCGGACTCAGCCAATCGCCGTGAGCAACATGATAGATGATACCTGCTTCCAGGAGCTTTAGTATTTCTTTTATCACTACTTCTTTCATCTTAGGATTCAATCTCCTTTGACGATCAACAACTGGTTTGAAATCAGGATCAGTTTTAATCTTGTGCTGACATAGAGTAGGGCTGATGCCCTTAAGATCATCAAGAGTATATCCAATAGCAGCAATGTGCTTCCTCAGAGTTTTTAGTAACTTCTTTTCTTCCTGCTCTGAGAGGCTAGCACTAATATTAACAGGATATATCTCCTTTTCATCAAGATAGGCATACTTAAGAGTATCAGGCAACTGTTTAAGCTTGAACACAAGATCGCCCTTTGGTGGGGGTGGATCCCCAAGCAGTTCAATAGGCAAGTTATTCTTATGGATAGGATATTGTTCTAAGACAACTCTATCTATTTCATCCCTTTCATCCATATGCATATCATTTTCATGCTCAAGCAAGTATTGCTCTAAGGGATCAGTAGGAGGCACGTCAATAGAGGCTAAGGCAATAGTTTCATCCCTACTAGGCAACTCCTTTTCATGAGGTTGTCTACCAAACTTAGAGAAATTGAACTCATGTGACACTCCTTCAAAGCCAATAGTGACAGTTTGCTTCTCACGGTCAATATGAGCATTGACGGTATTGAGAAAAGGTCTACCAAATATGATGGGACAAAAGCTATCTTGTGCGGTAGCAAGAACGAGGAAATCAGTAGGATACTTCGTTTTACCACACAAGACCTCAACATCCCTAACAATTCTCACAGGGCAGATAGTATCTCTATTGGCAAGCTGAATAGTGACATCTATGGGTTTTATCTCAACAGGTGCAATCTCATCTTTGACTTCATCGTATAAGGATTGAGGTATTGCACTAACACTAGCACCCAAGTCACATAAGCCATGATAACAATGATCTCCTATCTTAACAGAAACCACAGGCATGCCAACAACATGCCTATGTTTGTCTCTAGCTTGAGGTTTAGCAATTCTAGCAACATCTTCACAAAAGTGAATATTATGTCCCTCAACTTCTTTAGAAAGAAGATCTTTGTTAATAGCAATGCTAGGTTCAACTCTAATTTGGTCAAGGGGTGTAGGTGTTCTAATATAGCCTCTACGTATCACAGTTGAAGCTTTGGAATGATCCTTTATCCTAAGAGGGAAAGGTGGTTTCTCAATGTAAGCACTGGGTACCACAGGATCATTATAGGCAATGAATTTCTCCTCAACTGGAGTGGGTTTAACTACATTGACTTCTAAAGGAGGATGAAATTTAAACCACTTCTCTTTGGGAAGATCAATATGAGCAGCAAAGGATTCACACAATGAAGCTACTATCTTAGATTCAAGTCCATACTTAGCGCTAAAATCACTAAAGGTATTTGTCTCAACAAAGGATTTCACGCAATCAAACATGAAATTCATACCTGACTCCTTACCTTCTTCAAGCTCCCAATCTTCAGAGTTGCGTTTAATACTCTCCAATAAATTTCACTTGAAGTCAATATCTCTCTTCATAAAATAACTGGTACAAGAAGTGTCAAGCATGGTGCGATCATCATGAGAAAGCCGAGCAGAATGATAATTTCTCTCGAGAGCTCATGATTGGGGCATGAATATAACATTGATTTCAGCCTCCCCCAAGCTTGAGTGATACTTTCTCTGTCACGAGGCCAAAAATTGTAAATATAGTTTCGATCACGATGTACTAAATGCATAGGATAGAACTTTTGATGAAATTCCAATTTCAACCGATTGTAGTCCCATGATCCAGTATCATCACATAGCCTATACCATGTCAACGCCTTATCTGTCAAAGATAAAGGCAAGACCTTCTTCTTGACCTCATCCTCGGGCACACCTGCAAGCTTAACTAAACCACAAACTTCATCTACATAGATCAGATGCAAGTCTCGATGTGATGTTCCATCTCCTGTAAAAGGATTAGCCAGCAGTTTCTCAATCATACCCGAAGGAAATTCAAAGCAAATATTTTCAGTAGGTGCAGCAGGTTGAGGGCAACCATTCGTGCTTCCATTCGAGGTGAATATACCCCGAACAAGCCCCTCAAAGGATTAGTATCCATAGTGACAGGTCACAAGAAATTTCAGCACACTATATGAATGTTTCCTTACCAAGTTCCACTTACCAAAGGCGCTTCACTCCCCGGAAACGGCGCCAGAAAAGAGTCTTGATGACCCACAAGTATAGGGGATCAATCGTAGTCCTTTCGATAAGTAAGAGTGTCGAACCCAACGAGGAGCAGAAGGATTTGACAAGTGGTTTTCAGCAAGGAAAAATCTGCAAGCACTGAAATTGTCGGTAACACGTGATTGTGTGGTGAGGTGATTTGTAGCAAGTAACAAGTAACAAAAGTAGCAACGGTGCAGCAAAGTGTCCCAATCCCTTTTGTAGCAAGGGAAAAGCCTGGAGAAAGTCTTATAGGAGGAAAAGCGCTCCCGAGGACACATGGGAATTTCTGTCTTGCTAGTTTCATCATGTTCCTATGATTCGCGTTCGTTACTTTGATAGTTTGATATGTGGGTGGACCGGAGCTAGGGTACCGCCCATACTTGGACAAGCATCCCACTTATGATTAACCCCTCTTGCAAGCATCCATAACTACGAAAGAAGAATTAAGACAAAGTCTAGCCATAGCATTAAACTAGTGGATCCAAATCAGCCCCTTACGAAGTAACACATAAACTAGGGTTTAAGCTTCTGTCACTCTAGCAACCCATCATCTACTTACTACTTCCCAATGCGTTCCTCTAGGCCCAAATAATGGTGAAGTGTTATGTAGTCAACGTTCACATAAAACCACTAGACGAAAAACAACATACAACATATCAAAATACCGAACGAATACCAAATTCACATGACTATTATTAGCATGACTTATCCCATGTCCTCAGGAACAAAAGTAACTACTCACAAAGCATAATCATAATCATGATCAGAGGTGTAATGAGTAGCATCAAGGATCTGAACATAAAATCTTCCACCAAATAATCCAACTAGCATCAACTACAAAGAGTAATCAACACTACTAGCAACCTTACAAGTACCAATAGGAGTCACGAGACGGAGATTGGTTACAAGTGATGAACTAGGGTTTGGAGATGAGATAATGCTGATGAAGATGTTGATGGTGACGAGTCCCCTCCGATGAGAGGAGTGTTGGTGATGACGATGGCGATGATTTGCCCCTCCGGGAGGGAAGTTTCTCCGGCAGGATCGTCCTGCCGGAGCTCTAGATTGGTTCTGCTCAAGTTCCGCCTCGTGGCGGCGGAAAAACCACGGAAAAGCTACCGTCTGATTTTTTTTCTGGACGAAACCCTCCATATAGCAAAAGAGGGGGGCAAGTGGGCCAGCAAGGTGCCCACAAGCCCCCATGGCGCGGCCTGGGGGGTGGCCGCACTGTGTAGGCTTGTGGCCACCCCCTGGCGCCCCTCTGGCGCTTTTTCGGCCCAGTATTTTTTATAATTTGGGAAAAAACTCCGTTGATTTTCACGGCATTTGGAGTTGCGCAGAATAGGTATCTCAACTTTGCTCCACTTTCAGGCCAGAATTCCAGTTGCCGGTATTCTCCCTCTTCATGTAAACCTTGCAAAATAAGAGAGAAAAGGCATAAGAATAGTACCATGAAGTGAAATAACAGCCAAAGAAGCGATAAATATCAACATCAAAACATGATGCAAAATGGACGTATCACGGTATAACACCTCTTTTCCCACTGTAACTGCCTACTTAAACAAGGTGCTATACTTTGATATGTGGCTATGTGTCTATCCTATGATGTTTGAGTAGATCTATTTTGTCCTACGGGTTAATTGTGATATGATGTTATTGATATGTTATGTGTATTGATATGGTGCTGTCCTAAGGTGCCTTCTATGAGGCGCAAACGTGAAGGATACATGCTGGAGGGTTTGCAATATGTTCATGATTTGCTTATAGGGGGTGGCGAGAGTGATGGAAACTTACACCCGAGTAAGGGAGTTGTGCGCGTGTGGGAGTAAAGAGGACTTGATGTTTAATGCTATGGTTGGGTTTACCTTAATGAATTCTAGTAGTTGCGGATGATTGCTAGAGGTCCAATCATAGGTGCATATGATCCAAGTACGGAAAGTATGTTAGCGTATGCCTCTCCCTCATTGCACATGATAAGTATCTATCATGTTATATTCAATGGCCTATGGTCAATCTTTTTCCTGCGTTACACAAAAAGCTTTCTACTAAACATCCCCTAACTTTTATTTCCACGCTCTTTATTTTCTTGCAAAACAACAGCTAACTTTTATTTACTTGTTCTTTGTTATCTTGGAAACCTATCTGTTTCACCTACTAAGTACTTCTAGTTTTATTTTTGTTTTAGGTAAAGCAAACGTTAAGTGTGCATAGAGTTTTATTGGTGTCGACAGAAGTTGAGGGATTATTTGTTCTACCTTTAGTGCCTCATTGGTTTCAACACTCTAATTTATCGAAACAGGCTACAAACGATCCCCTATACTCATGGGTTATCAAGACCTTTTTCCGGTGCCGTTACCGGGGAGCAATAGCGTAGGGTGAATATTCCCGCCTGTGCTTGTTTGCTTTATTACTAAGTGATTTTTTATTAGTTGTTTAATATATTTAGTTATGGATATGGAACACGAAACACTAAAAGAATTTAGTTGTACTTGCTACTCATGGAGATGGGGAACCTCCTGAAACCCACGATGATGGTTATGTGGAAAACATTAAATACTACTTTGATAATCCTGAGAATTCCCCATTCAAATTGATGAAGGGATACACATCGGATCAATGTGAGTATTTTAGGGATTATCGCTTGACTCAAAAAGTGAAACACTTATGGGATCAAATTAAAATGTTGCGTTGGTATGCTTGGAATTTATGCTTGGGGTGTGATTATACTGGTTGCTCTAAGATGGAGACTTCACACCTTTCCTTTCAATGTGAATTTAATGATATTGAAACTTCGGATTCTTATGCTAATGGTTTATATTATTACTACTATGTGGAACAAATAGAACAATTTGTTGCTTTTAAGGGTGCTTATGAAATTGCTTCTTTGATTGAAAAGTATGATGCTATTCTTTAGAAATCTAATTTTTTTCCATACTTCAATATTTCTATGAGAATTATGAATACAATGCCCATATTAATGAATTTATTGAGAGAATGTCTGGTGCCTTGTAAGAAACTATTATTTTGCAGGAATCTGTGGAAGACGAAATTCCTGAAACTATGAGCTCATTAGATGAAAAAGATGAGGAGCAGAGCGAAGAACAAAGGGACAAAGAGCGGATTAGCTACCCGTTCCTACCTTCTAATGAGATTAACTCTTCAACTCATATATTGTTTAATTTCCCTTCGTGCTTACCGTAGGATGAATGCTATGATGATTGCTATGATCCCTTGGATTCGTTTGAAATATCCCTTTTTGACGAACTTGATGCTTTCTATGCTTCTGGCCATGATGCCAATATGAATTATGCTTATGGGGATGAACTTGGTGTAGTTCCTTATGTTAAGCATGAAATTCTTGCTATTGAACCCACACACGATAGTCTATTATCTGTTTGAATTCCCCCAATTACACCATATCGGAGAAGTTTGCACTTATTACATATTATATTGATGGGTTGCATTTAACCATTACACATGATGATTTGGATGGATATAATATGCATGTGCTTGCTTCTCCTACTTGCAATTATTATGATAGAGGAACTACATTTCCAACTCTTTATGTTTCCAGCACGATAAAATTGCAAGAAAATGCTTAAGCTATGTATTGGCCTTTACCTGATGTGCTTGAATTGTTCTTTTATGACATGCCAATGCATAGAAAGAGAGTTAGACTTTGACATTGCATGATATATGTTGCTTTGTGCTCAGTACGAAATTACAAATCATTGTTAATTAAAATTGGCTTTGATATACATTGGGATCGAGGTGGATCCATCACTTGAGCACTTTATGCCTAGCTTAATGCATTTAAAGAAAGCGTTGCTAGGGATACAACCCGAAAGTTTTAAAGAGTCATTTATTTATGTTGAGTGCTTATGAAAGGTTTAAAAACAAAAAATATATAGACAAACTTAAAACGTTTTCTAAAAGAGAAGCGATTGGATGGTTATGCATTGGAGAAGTGAGGGTTGACCGTGAACACTTGTGTTCATGCTCATGGAAACAATGTAGATTTATCATGAGTTTATCACAAAAATATTTATCCCCTTGTACAAATCCATTGTGTTATAAAAATAATGTTCCAAGATTTGCCTTTAGGATGATGTGAAAATAGAAACTTTCGCTGTAGTGCATGAATTTACATTGTTTACTGGAACGTCAAAAGATTCTAAAAGTGTTACACGGTAATTCTATGCAAATTTTTTAGTTCATGCTGATTTTTCAGAGTTTTTTAATTTACAGAAGTATGGTCAATGTTCATATTACTACATACTGTCATGTTTTTGACAAATTCTGCTTTTGATGCATTATTTTGCTCGTTTTGATGAAATTATCGATTGTATCGATGGTATAAGACATGGAGAAATTGTATTACAGTAGCTATAATGCAAAAACCAAAATATGAATTGGTTTGCAATAGTACTTAAGGTATTAATTTGCATTACTATACTAATGGATCTCACAAGTTTTCTGCTAAGTTTTGTGTGTATGAAGTGTTCGAAGTTCGAGGATGTGTCATTATGAGGAGATGGAGGAGAGGCAAGATTTAAAGATTGGAGATGCCCAAGCCACCACAAGTAAATATACAAGGAGAATCAAGCATCTAAGCTTGGGGATGCCCCGGAAGGCATCCCATCTTTCTTCGACAAGTATCGGTATGTTTTCTTCTTCTTTTCGTTCACGTGATATGCGTAAATCTTGGAGCATATTTTGTGTTTAGTTTTCACTTTTATTTTATGCACCATTCTGGCATGAGATAGTCCATGGTTGGTTCATAGTATGCTCATTGCACTTCACTTATATCTCTTAAATATGGCTTTATAAAATGCTTCATGTGCTTCATTTATGTCATTGGAAGTTTGGATTGCCCGTTTCTCTACATATAGAAACCGTTATTGGTAGAATGCTCTTTTGCTTCACTTATATTTATTAGAGCGTGAGCTTTTTTAGAAAGAGTTAAACTCTCATGCTTCACTTATAAATATTTAGATAGTCAAAAGGAATTTTTCATTTACTTGGTTAGTCATAAAATCCTACATAAAACTTGTAGATCATTGAGTATGATATGTTTGATTCCCTGCAATAGTTTTGCAACATTAAGATAGTAATATGTGGGTGAACTAGTTGATGATTGTGGATTAGTAATAATATTTATGTTATAGTTTGTGATTCCCGAAGCATGCATGTATAGTCCGTGGTTATGCCATGAAGTTGGAGCATAATTTATCCTTGATTGAAATCCTTTGTGTTGTTATAATCGGAGTCGCGCGATGGTTAGCTCCTCCCACACCTTCTCCCTAGGGGAATGCGAGTAGTTCTTTTCTTCGAGAGAGAAAATGAAATCTTTCAATAACTATATGAGTTTTTTATGACTAATGTGAGTCCATGGATTATACGCACTCTTACCTTTCCGCAATTTGCTAGCCTCTACGGTACCGTGCATTGCCCTTTCTCACCTCGAGAGTCAGTGAAAACTTCGCAGGTGCATCCAAACCCCATGATATGTGATACAGTCTATCACACATAAGCCTTATTATATATTCCTCATAACAGACACCATACCTACCTATTATGGCATTTCCATGGCCATTCCGAGATATATTGTCATGCAACTTCTTCCGCTTTCGTTTTGATGACTTGGGCATCCATTTTCATATTGCTTTGCACGATTGTAGGATAGCTAGCATGATATTTACATGGCTTGTCCATTTTTTATGTCCGTGCTACACTAGATCATTGCATATCATGGTACACTTTGAGAAGCATTCATATAGAGTATCATGGTACATTTCGAGAGGCATTCATATAGAGTCATACTTTGTTCTAGGTATGGAGTTGTAATATTGAGTTGTAAGTAAATAGAAGTGTGATGATCATCATTATTCATTATTAGAGCATTGTTGTAGGATCGAAAGTATGTCTATAGGGGGGTTGATTAGACTACTTGACCAATAAAAACTTAGCCTTTTCCCAATTTTAGTTGTGGGCAAGTTTTAGCAATTATGGCAAGTCAAGTACACCCTACACATGCACATCTAAGAGTATAGTAGCGGAATGTAAAACATGAAAGTGTGAAGAAAATGAGTAAGGTAGGGAGATCAAACGCAAGAGGTTGACACAACGCTTTTTGGCATGGTTCCGATAGGTGGCGCTATCGTACGTCCATGTTAGTGGAGACTTCAACCCACAGAGGGTAATAGTCGTGAGAGTCCATGAAGGGCTCCACCCACAAGGGGTCCACGAAGAAGCGACTTTGTCTATTCCACCACGACTTCCGTCCACACATGACTAGCCTTATTCACGGTAGACCTTCATGAAGTAGTCGATCTCCTTACCCTTACAAACATCTTGGTTCAATTCCACAACACGAAGTAGGAGGCCCGCAAGCGACACCTAACCAATCTAGGAGGCACCACCCTCCAAAAGGTAATAGATGTGGTAGAATGGTGAACTCCTTGCTCTTGTGCTTATAAAGATAGTCTCCTCAACACATAATCATTCTCTCACACAATAGTCATGGGTAGGAGAGATTGATTTGGTGGAAAGCAACTTGGGGAGGCTAGAGATCAAGTTTCAAATGAATGGATTGGAATATTTTGATCTCAACACATGAGTAGGTGGTTCTATCTCAGAAAAATGAATCTTGCAATGAAGTGTGTGTTCTGAGTGCTTCCTCTATGAAGTAGAGGCAGGTGGAGGGGTATATATAGGCAACACCCAAAATCCAACCATTACACCTAAAGTGACAAACTCGGTGACACCGATGTCATAAACTCGGTGGTGCCGACTTGCACAAACGGGGAAACATTAGAATCTCGGTTAGACCGATATGCAAAACTCGGTGGAACCGAAAAGGTGGCTAACAGGCAGAATCGGTTGTACTAAAATGGTAGGTTTGGCTAGGGTTCAGTGTGGGTTGAAAATCGATAAGGACGAATCTGAAAACTTGGTGGCACCGATTTTGGACATTTGGCTTTGGACAGAAATGTTATGTGGGAAAATAACTGAGTATTTTTGGTGGCTATCTCTAAGCACTTGAGCAACCAGTTCATTTTAATACCTCACCCCCTTTTAATAGTACTGGATTTCCTGTGGACTCAAAAGTGATTTCTCACAAATATTAAATGAAGAGTCTTCTTGCTTGAATCTTGAGCCAATCTTATCCCTTTCTTGCATCAAGGGGCATCTCCACATAAGCTTTTAGCCAATGCATCTTTTGAATTTTTCTGAAATATACTTGGATAGAATCATTATCCCAATGATGCACATGTTGTGATCAATTATCAAAACCACCTTAGGGAGCAATTGTGCTTTCTATCTCCCCCTTTTTGGTAATTGATGACAACATATAGATGAAAGCTTCGACAAAATATATAATCAATGATTAGCATCGACACTTTGAGAAGTATGTGAAAAGAAAGATCTCCCCCTAAATTTGTGAATTATTTATAATTTACGTTTGAATGTAAATGCACAATCGATTAGGATCATGGGTCATTCTTCCATGTCACATACATCTTGGTGGTGCGCATACATGATATGAATGAATAGTAATGCACATGACACCAAAAAGATAAGTGAATGATCATCATATAGATAGCTCAAAGATAATAATGTACTAGCATCAACCAAGCAAAGCTTATGATCAAACACAGGTAACTGGATAAAGTCATCCAACAAGGCAAAAGTTTTGTAAAAACCAAATGAATGCAAATAAAGTCAAAAGCTCTCTCTCTCTCTCAAAGCCCTATGATCTATACATTTCTTCCCCTTTGGCAATTTTTGTCTACTATACAACCTTCTTCTTGTAGATTCGTGTTGGGCTTCCAAGCGCAGAGTTTTGTAGGACAATAGCAAGTTTACCTCAAGTGAATGACCTAAGGTTTATCAAACTATGGGAGGCATAGGATGAATATGGTCTCTCTCAAGTAACCCTGCAATCAAATAACAAAGAGTCTCTTATGTCCCTAACACACCCAATACAATGGTAAATTGATAGGTGCACTAGTTCGGCGAAGCGATGGTGATACAAGTGTAATATGGATGGTAGTTATAGATTTTTGTAATCTGAAAATATAAAAACAACAAGGTAACAAATAGTAAACAGCGAGCAAAACATTTTATAAATGCTTGGAAACAAGGCCTAGGGTCCATACTTTCACTAGTGCAAGTTCTCCCAACAATACTAACATAGTTGAATCATATATAAATCCCTCACGTGCAATAAAGATTTCACTCCATAGTCACAAATAGTGGAGAACAAACAAAGAAATTATTGTAGGGTACAAAACCACCTCAAAGTTATCTTTTCCGATCAATCTTATGAGCTATCCCTATAAGTGTCACGAACAACCCTAGAGTTCGTACTAAAATAACACCTTAAGATACACATCAACCAAAACCCTAATGTAACCTAGATACTCCAATGTAACCACAAGTACCCAAGGTCTTGATTATACGATATGCATCACACAATTTCAGATTCGTCATGTTCAATCCAACACAAAGAACTTCAAAGAGTACCCCAAAGTTTCTACCGGAGAGTCAAGACGACAACATGTGCCAACCCCTATGCATAGATTCCCAAGGTCACAGAACCCGCAAGTTGAGAACCAAAACATACACCAAGTAGATCAATAAAACACCCCATTGTCACCACAGATATCCCATCGCAAGACATACATCAACTATTCTCAAATCCTTAAAGACTCAATTTGTAAGAAAACTTCAAAGGGAATGCTCAGTTCATCACAAGAAGATAGAGAGGGGAAAACTCCATATGATTCATCTATAATAATAGAGCCCTCTATACATCAAGATCATGCCATCTCAAGAACACGAGAGAGAGAGAGATCAAACACATAGCTACTGGTCCATACCCTCAGCCCCGAGGGTGAAGTACTCCCTCCTCGTCATGTCGACCGCCGGGATGATGAAGATGGCCTCTCTTGATGGTTCCCCGTGTGGCAGGGTGCCGGAACGGGCTCCCGATTTGTTTTTCGTGGCTCTGGAGGCTTGCTGTAACATCCCAAAATTTCAAATTTTGGAATGTTAATATTATTATTAGAATGATTGTTTGTTTGTTTGCTGAGTGACTGAAACTTGCGTGAAATTTGAAACTTTTCAAAACTTTTGAATGAGAGGGAATAAAATTATTTTCCCCTTCTCCGGTGAATTCAAATTCAATCTTTTAAAAACAAAGAGAGAAGATGACATGACTTCTTCAACTATGAATAATTTGAACGGAGATGTTTGCATTTGAATTCTTTTGCATTTCCATTCGTTTTCTTCACGCGAGAGATGCCGGGAAATACATTCTGTCAAACAGAAAAGAGCGGAGGAACATGACCCTCAAATACCCGGGCATTTTTGAATGTTATTTGCACCCTAAAACTTAGAGGGTCATTTGAAAAATTATTTGCAAAAGAAAATAAACCTATTTGGAAATTTTGTGAAAATAATTTTTTCTGAAGTTTTTATCTTTGCCGTGGAAAAATGCCCATCATCTATATTTTATTTTTCTGATAATTTTAATATATAAAAACTCTTTATTCCGAATTGATTTGATTTCCTTTTTATAGTTTTAGTTTCCTAGTTTTAAAAATAGGAATAAAATCACTTTTATTAGGAAACTCCTGCTGGCCCATTAAGAATTTTCCTATTTTGGCCCAACAGGAGATCATCTCCTTCCTCTGCTTGTCCCTCACGTCACAGGAACCTTCCCTCCCATGGACAGGGAGATCTTCACCTCCGGGATTCGCGAAATCCTTACCCTCCTGGCACCTCCCGCCACCTCTATAAGAAGCCCCTACCTCTCCTAGTTCTATTCCCGTTGAAACCGCCGCCTCTCCCCACCCCCTCCTCCCCCTGTGGACCTCGCCGGAGTTCATCCCCGGGAGAGCCTTGCCGGACTCCTCCTGCCTCGACCAGCCCCACCTCGCCTCCCTGGCACCCATGCTGCACCGCCCCACCCCTCCTCCGCCGATTCCCCACCCCGCCGGCGACCTCCTCACCTCGCCGGAGCAGCTACCTCGCCGGAGTTCTTCCTCTTTGTCACCCATGGTGAGATTCACGAAATCCCGTATTATAGTTTTTTCAGAAAATTGCAATCTTAGAAAATTCATATCTATTAGTCTGTAACTCCGAATTAGGTGATTCGTTTTGCGTTGGATCACAAATTTTATGTAGTTTCTGCATATATATAATTTGTCTATGTTTGGATTCTGAAAAATTGAGTTAGATCAGATTTGAATTAAAGCTTGTTTTGCTTATTCCGGGAGTATAAAAATAGATTTTAATTTGATTCTTTTTGCTGCTGCTTCCTATTGATCACATATTTCAGTAATTTAAGTTTCAATTTTTTTAAAATATTTTTAATTGGGTTTTTTACCAAAACAGATTCTGTTTTAGTTCTTTTAGGATTATAGCTATTTCTTTTCTATATTTGTTTTTAAATTAGTTTCTTTTATATTTGAGAAAGTTTATATTTGGTTTTCTGTTAGATTACAGTAGGTTTGCAACAAGTTTTGATTTTTATTTTTATATGTTGTCATGAAATCAATTATAGTTCTCTAATAACTTGCAATTGGTTTCTCCACGGTTTCAAATCCCGTTTGGAAATACTTTCAAATAGTTTTGTGAAAAAAATACTTTATTTTATCTTAGTTAAATTTATATCTTAGTTCCCTGTTATTTAAGTATTTTCTTTTCTGTTAGACAAAAACTATTTAGTGTTGATGTAGTAGAAGACTCCCTAGTTTTATTTGAAGTTTCTTTCGGATTCTTTTTCGCTCTCTCTTTGGTTTTGATTGCTAGAATGTTTTCTAGTATGAGTGCTTATGTGAATGATATGTTTGTTATATAGATTTCATCGGAGAGTGACGAGTAGTCTATCAAGTTATTTCTCGAGAAATTCTTCTTCGTCAACATCGCCAGGCAAGTCACTTTGATCATACTATCACCTATGTTTTATGCATTGTAGTTCTACCATCCTATGCCCAATTGCATGCTGCTTATGTACTTGGAAATTTTAGTATAGATTGTAGTATCATGTGGTAAGCACACAACAACCTCGATACTTGGCCCCGGGACGACAATTTTCTTATTGCTATGCTTGAGTAGACGAGTTTTCGGTTGAGTGCTTAATACGAGTTATGCGAGGTTGAATAAATAATCAAGACCTGTTAAGACAAGATTTTCAAGACCTCGGACGCAATGCAACTCTGGGTGAAGGACGGTTGATCGGCTCCCTGGAGAACCCAGTGGATGCCCGGGATGCTGGGGACGGCCATGACATCTTGCGAAAAGCTTCACCCTGGCTCAAAGAGACGGACGGATATTTTCAAGAACCAAGGCTTACCTGCACAGCCACAAGTCATTATGGGCTCTGGCTTGGTTGGACAACGCGGCGACTCTGGACAGGCGGTGCTAGCAGATGTAGAAGAACGGTAGGAATGGATGGGCACCGACAGGGATTCAGAGGGACCCGTTGAAAGACCATGTTTTGATCATCCGGTCTTCAAACACCCTGAAGTGCGAGGACATACACGGAGGCGATCAAATCTTGTGGGGAACGTGTGCAAAACTCTGCAGAGTACTCAAACCTAATCGATTAGCCATGTCCACGTTCATGGACAACTTGAGCCAAAGGAACTGGAGTTATCTGGATTTCTCAACACCATTATATATACTTGATGAGGGTAATTATTGACAACTCGGGTACGTGGATTGGTTGGCGGAACCATCTCGTTAACAACCAACTTTTGTAGTAATATTTTTCTTTTAGCCCCTCTTGTTGTAGGAGAAAATTTGCTTTACGCTAAAAACTTATAGCCCCACCTGCCATATATGCATATAGTATAGATGACATTTTACCCCTCTCTTTTGTGACTTGCCGGCATATTCAATATGCTGACCTACACGGCTGCAACGTCTTATGTTGCAGGTATTTTTCTTCGACGAGTAAGACTACGATTCAGGGTTACGGTCTACACTCAACTTGCCGTTGGTGTTTATTGGGACTCCACTCCCTTGACTGCTTCCGCTGAAATATTTAAGGTATATATCAGTTTTACGCTATTTACATGTGATTGCACTTTGATATATACATTGATGTACTGTGTGTGCCAGCATACTGATCCAGGGATGGCACAGAAACACAGAGGCTTGACTCGTTTTGAGTCGGGTCGCTACAGAAATGGTATCAGAGCACATGTTGACTGTAGGACGTGACCCTAGAAACTGGAAATTTCTTATGAAAGGATCTCTAAATTTTTTTATTTTCAACAACACCTTTTACTTCTCATCTCTTCTGATTTCATCAAACGTTCTCTCTCACCTCCAATAGTTAGACAATACACTTACCCCTCGACCTCATGAAGAATCAACGGAGTTCTACTTCAAAGTAAAGAGGATTTCACCACGCGTTGAAGAATTGAAGCTACACCAACAGAGGACTCTCAAGACCCGAAGAACTCGAAGACCCTGAAGTGTTCGAATAATTATATGACCATTAGAAGACCAAACCCCTTTTATATACTCACGTTAGATACGATGATTTGTGAGCCGTCATTGGTGTGTGTTTTCCGACGGCCACAAATAAAACCTATTCTCAAAAATATTGTTTGTATTGTGTGTATCTCCCTTCCTCTCTTACCCGTCTCATCCCCAAAACCTCAACCCTACCAGATGGAGTATGAAGCTGGAACTGTAGTCTCTGGACCAATGACCCAGTTGGAGGCTGATATATGGATTCAAAACATGGAGAACCACTTCGGGAGTAACTTGATCTCAAGGAAGTATGAAGTGGAACACGCTCTTCAGTACTTTACACAAAGTGCTGCAATCTGGTGGAAAATGCACCATGCCATACAAGGATTTAGTGGGGCAGAAAGTTGGGACAAATTCAAGAACACTCTGTTAAGATCCCGACTTATTCGGAAGTGCTATGACAATCCGAAGGAGAATACTTGTGCATGCAAGATCTGTGGAGAAATAGGACACACCCAGGAAGAACACAAGGATGGATGCACTCATTGTGAAGAAAATCACCCAGCTGAGGAGTGCCCAAGTAGTCAGGTGACTTGTTTCCTTTGTGAAGGAACCACCCACTACCCAGCTCAGTGTCACATTTACCGCAAGGTGCAACAAGTTGTCAAGCAGCAGAAAGATGCAGTGAAGGAAACCCTCAATAAGAAGATTCTAGAAGAACCGGTGATGAACGAAAATATTGAAGACCCTGACGGACAAGGTCTGACCAGATTTTACTCCAATGCATGCTACTCATGTGGAGAAGAAGGACATTATTCACAGGATTGCACGAAGGGAAGCCAAGAGTATCTGGGAAACTTCCCGACGGAAAAAGTGGAGTTTGATCCACTTGAAATAGAAGAACTGGCCAAAATAAATGAGTCCGGAAAGAAAAAAAGGTACCCTCGGAAGAGCCAAATCTCTGTAGATATAGACCTGAGTCATGTCAGATGTTACAAGTGTATGGAATTTGGCCACCACAAATACATTTGCACAGGAAGGAAGCCAGAAACCCAAGGAGCAAAAGCAAACACTAAGACACCTCGAGAGTGGTCAGAACTCATTTGCTTTCGTTGCAAGGCAGCATGACATTTGGCTAACGATTGTCCACAAAGGAAGAAAGCTAAAATGGAGTAGCTATGTTTTGACCGCGGCAATTAGTGTAATCTGAAGAACTCTTGTTTTTCATGAGATCATGGAGTAAATTTTTTGTAACACAAGTCCCTGAGATTGTAATAACAGATGAATAAAGTTGGCAGAAATGCTCGATCATACCGAACAATGTGGATGGCAGCATTTGTAATAGAGTACTTTTGAATTGGAGTTTTTGAGGAGAAATTAAGGATGTAATAAAGGATTGATTATGAAATGAGTATGATTTATGGATGAACAAATACATTTTCATGGTAAACACACCAATGGAAAGTATCTCACAGAGTGGCGTGTGTACCAAAAATAAGTCTGAGGATTATTATTATATGATGGTTACCCCAAGAATATGATGGATCGAAACACTATGGAAATTTAAAGGCGGAGTAATTCCAAGTATGCCTGAAACCGACAGACCTCGGGACTAATAAGGATCAAGTACTACCTTTTTGGAGGAAAAACTTGGAAGAATCTATGATGGATCAACAAACATTTTCTTAGGAGCATACGAAAGCTAGAGAGTTGTGAAGATACGATAGATGTTTTGTTCAGCTTGCAGAACCAATGGATTATCCGAACTTCGTTCGTGGACAAGAGATATTCTGCAATGCTTGTGAGGATGCCCAAGTGTTAGAATACGAGATTCACTAAGCCTTATACAAGGTAATGATTTCAGTGCGACATGGCTTGGCCACCATGACGACTTACTGTTATCATTCTCTTGCTATTCGGAATGGTAAATCTGAGAGACTTACCCATAGTGAGAGACGACGTTCTTTGAAGCTTTTGTTTAAGCCCTAGAATGGTATGATGAACGCCCCATGTACATGGCATTTGTTGTCACGCGTAGAAAATTTTACGGTGAGGATGAAACCAAGACTCCTCTCTCTGCAGGATAACCACAAATGGTAGACCACCATGAGAACCATTGATAGGTTATTTAGAATTGACCACGAGACTGTCAGTTAAGAAGACCCAGTAACGGAAGAAGCTTATATCAACGGTAGAGCATCACCAAAGTATTTAATATGGAGACTGTGCGATGTCAGTTGCCAAAACCCCAGAGGATCGTTAAAGCATTTTGAGGGACCAATATCTCTCATTTTAAGTGTGGTAGCATCCCACCTTGCCGGAGATTGGAATTGTTAGAAGACCCCCAAACCCTAACCTTTCTTTCTAGCCTCTTCGAATCTCGAGGACGAGATTCATTTTAAGTGTGGTAGTTTGTAACATCCCAATATTTTAAATTTTGGATTGTTAATATTATTATTAGAATGATTGTTTGTTTGTTTGCTGAGTGAATGAAACTTGTGTGAAATTTGAAACTTTTCGAAACTTTTGAATGAGAGGGAATAAAATGACTTTCCCCTTCTCCGGTGAATTCAAATTCAATCTTTTAAAAACAAAGAGAGAAGACGACATGACTTCTTCAACTATGAATAATTTGAACGGAGATGTTTGCATTTGAATTCTTTTGCATTTCCATTCGTTTTCTTCACGCGAGAAATGCCGGGAAATACATTCTGTCAAACAGAAAAGAGCGGAGGAACATGACCCTCAAATACGCGGGCATTTTTGAATGTTATTTGCACCCTAAAACTTAGAGGATCATTTGAAAAATTATTTGCAAAAGAAAATAAACCTTTTTGGAAAATTTGTGAAAATAATTTTTTCTGAAGTTTTTATCTTTGCCGTGGAAAAATGCCCATCATCTATATTTTATTTTTCTGATAATTTTAATATATAAAAACTCTTTATTCCGAATTGATTTGATTTCCTTTTTATCGTTTTAGTTTCCTAGTTTTAAAAATAGGAATAAAATCACTTTTATTAGGAAACTCCTGCTGGCCCATTAAGAACTTTCCTATTTTGGCCCAACAGGAGATCATCTCCTTCCTCTGCCTCTCCCTCACATCACAGGAACCTTCCTTCCCATGGACAGGGAGATCTTCACCTCCGGGATTCGCGAAATCCATTCCCTCCTAGCACCTCCCGCCACCTCTATAAGAAGCCCCTACCTCTCCTCGTTCCATTCCCGTTGAAACCGCCGCCTCTTCCCACCTCCTCCTCCCCCTGTGGACCTCGCCGGAGTTCATCCCCGGGAGAGCCTCGCCGGACTCCTCCTGCCTCGACCAGCCCCACCTCGCCCCCCTGGCACCCCTGCCGCACCGCCCCACCCCTCCTCCTCCGATTCCCCACCCCGCCGGCGACCTCCCCACCTCGCCGGAGCAGCTACCTCGCCGGTGTTCTTCCTCTCTGTCACCCATGGTGAGATTCACGAAATCCCGTATTGCAGTTTTTTCAGAAAATTGCAATATTAGAAAATTCATATCTATTAGTCTATAACTCCGAATTAGGTGATTCGTTTTGCGTTGGATCAAAAATGTTATGTAGTTTCTGTAGATATATAATTTGTCTATGTTTGGATTCAGAAAAATTGAGTTAGATCAGATTTGAATTAAAGCTTGTTTTGCTTATTCCGGGAGTTTAAAAATAGGTTTTAATTTGATTCTTTTTGCTGCTGCTTCCTATTGATCATATCTTTCAGTAGTTTAAGTTTCAATTTTTTTAAAATATTTTTAATTGGGTTTTTACCAAAACAGATTCTGTTTTAGTTCTTTTAGGATTATTGCTATTTCTTTTCTATATTTGTTTTTAAATTAGTTTATTTTATATTTGAGAAAGTTTATATTTGGTTTTCTGTTAGATAACAGTAGGTTTGCAACAAGTTTTGATTTTTATTTTTATATGTTGTCATGAAATCAATTCTAGTTCTCCAATAACTTGCAATTGGTTTCTCCATGGTTTCAAATCCCGTTTGGAAATACTTTCAAATAGTTTTGTGAAAAAAATACTTTATTTTATCTTAGTTAAATTTATATCTTAGTTCCCTCTTATTGAAGTATTTTCTTTTCTGTTAGACAAAAACTATTTAGTGTTGATGTAGTAGAAGACTCCCTAGTTTTATTTGAAGTTTCTTTTGGATTCTTTTTCGCTCTCTCTTTTGTTTTGATTGCTAGAATGTTTGCTAGTATGAATGCTTATGTGAATGATATGTTTGTTATATAGATTTCATCGGAGAGTGACGAGTAGTCTATCAAGTTATTTCTCGAGAAATTCTTCTTCGTCAACATCGCCAGGCAAGTCACTTTGATCATACTATCACCTATGTTTTATGCATTGTAGTTCTACCATCCTATGCCCAATTGCATGCTGCTTATGTACTTGGAAATTTTAGTATAGATTGTAGTATCATGTGGTAAGCACACAACAACCCCGATACTTGGCCCCGGGACGACAATTTTCTTATTGCTATGCTTGAGTAGACGGGTTTTCGGTTGAGTGCTTAATACGAGTGATGCGAGGTTGAATAAATAATCAAGACCTGTTAAGACAAGATTTTCAAGACCTCGGACGCAATGCAACTCTGGGTGAAGGACGGTTGATCGGCTCCCTGGAGAACCCAGTGGATGCCCGGGATGCTGGGGACGGCCATGACATCCTGCGGAAAGCTTCACCCAGGCTCAAAGAGACGGACGGATATTTTCAAGAACCAAGGCTTACCTGCACAGCCACAAGTCATTATGGGCTCTGGCTTGGTTGGACAACGCGGCGACTCTGGACAGGCGGTGCTAGCAGATGTAGAAGAACGGTAGGAATGGATGGGCACCGACAGGGATTCAGAGGGACCCGTTGAAAGACCATGTTTTGATCATCCGGTCTTCAAACACCCTGAAGTGCGAGGACATACACGGAGGCGATCAAATCTTGTGGGGAACGTGTGCAAAACTCTGCAGAGTACTCAAACCTAATCGATTAGCCGTGTCCACGGTCATGGACAACTTGAGCCAAAGGAACTGGAGTTATCTGGATTTCTCAACACCATTATATATACTTGATGAGGGTAATTATTGACAACTCGGGTACGTGGATTGGTTGGCGGAACCATCTCGTTAACAACCAACTTTTGTAGTAATATTTTGCTTTTAGCCCCTCTTGTTGTAGGAGAAAATTTTCTTTACGCTAAAAACTTATAGCCCCACCTGCCATATATGCATATAGTATAGATGACATTTTACCCCTCTCTTTTGTGACTTGCCGGCATATTCAATATGCTGACCTACACGGCTGCAACGTCTTATGTTGCAGGTATTTTTCTTCGACGAGTAAGAGTACGATTCAGGGTTACGGTCTACACACAACTTGCCGTTGGTGTTTATTGGGACTCCACTCCCTTGACTGCTTCCGCTGAAATATTTAAGGTATATATCAGTTTTACGCTATTTACATGTGATTGCACTTTGATATATACATTGATGTACTGTGTGTGCCAGCATACTGATCCAGGGATGGCACAGAAACACAGAGGCTTGACTCGTTTTGAGTCGGGTCGCTACACTTGCGGTGGCAGAACTCCCGATCTAGGTTTCTATCTGGAGGTTTCTTGATTTATAGGAATTTTTGCCGTCGGTCTCACGTCAAGGCGGTGCCCGAGGGGCCCACAAGGCAGGGGGCACGCCTGCTTGTGGCCAGGTGGTGGCCCCCTCCGGTTGATTAGTTCCCCAATATTTTTCGTATTTTCGAAAAATATTGTCTGTAATTTTTTAGCTCATTCCGAGAACTTATATTTCTATACAAAAACAACACCACGATAGTTCTGCTGAAAATAGCGTCAGTCCGGGTTAGTTCTAATCAAATCATTCCAAAATCATATAAAATTATTTTAAACATGGCATGAATACTTCATAAATTATAGACACGTTGGAGACGTATCAGCATCCCCAAGCTTAATACATGCTCGTCCTCGAGTAGGTAAATGATAAAAGAAATAATTTATGAAGTGTGAATGCTAGCAAGTGCACAAGTTTGATCAATGATACTTCCAATCACTTTTTCTAGCATCAATATAAACCATAAACAGTAGCTCATCTCATAAAACGTCTGATGATCAAGTAACAAGCTATTCACATGTTAAAGTATAGACCAAAAAGTTTCTTGAAAACTAACAAACCATAATCCCAGTCATCGAACAATTGCAATTCATCTTATTTTCAGGAAGGGTCTATGTAAGAGCTTTGATTTAGCGAATTCCACATACCCAACTATCATATAGTATTCCATCATTATTGACACTCAAAGCATATTTTAAGAACAAAGAGCATCCATCGAATACAGAGAAAGATAGGGGCTTAATGTTTCGCCTACCAACTTATTTATCATATAGATAATTGTCAACAATAATAATTCAAGATCAGATATTGGTGTGAATATATATGTCTGGATCATTCCCCAACACATGACGCTTGCCAAGAGAAAAAGGTGAAATATAGGAAGTGGTGAAGATCACCATGACTCTTGCATAAAGGTAAGTACTAGAAAGTAAAAGATAGGCCCTTTGTAGAGAGAAGCAGAGGTTGTCATGCGCTTTTTGTTTTTGGATGTGCAAACCCTTAATGCAAAGGAACATCACATTGTATTTCCCTTTGTGATAGCAACCTTTATTATGCAGTCTATCGCTTTTATTTCTTTACCATGACAAGTTCATACAACGCTTATTTTCCCTTACAATAAAAGATCAGACATATTTAGGAGCTATTTTTATTGTTTTTTGCACCGATGACAACTTACTTGAAGGAACTTACTCAATCCATAGGTAGTTATAGTGGACACTCATGGAAAAACTGGTTTAAGGGTGTTTGGATGCGCAAGTAGTATTTCTACTTGATGTGGAACTTTTGGCTAGTATGAGGTGGAAGCAAGCACCACATATTGGAGGATCCATAACAATACAACTTCTATACAAATATACCCAAACATGACTCATTAAGTTGTCTTCCTTGTACAATTTTAAATAATTTACTCGAGTTTGAAAATAATTAATGTGCTCACAATCATAGAATATGTCCAAGATAGTATATTTATATGTGGAATCTCTCTTCCTTCAAAATTCTTTCATGAATTGTTCAAGTGACAAATGCGGTGTTTGCTAAATTTAATAAATTTTACCACCTATACTTATTATGTGTGAAGTCATTACTCCCCACGGGATAAGTATATGAAGCATATTTAATTTCATATATATAATATTCAATTCATTCAACCATTTACTCATAAGATATAAGTGAAGCACGAAAGTAAATGACAAGACCTCTCCAAAACATATAAGTGAAGATCAGTGAGTAGTCAAAAATTAAGTAGCTATGTTAGGACTTTCTCACTCTCTCTTAATAAAGATTTTCAGATCTTATTATTTTATTCAGACTGCAAGAATTTAGGCTCAACATAGGCTAACCGATAGTTTACGAAAAGAGGTGGGATGCGTAGCATCCCCAAGCTTAGATGCTTGAGAGTTCTTGAAATATTTACTTGTGGTGCCTTGGGCATCCCCAAGCTTGGGATTTTTTATCTTGTTCAATCCCCTCGGGGCCCGAACCCACAATAGTGCATAACGCTCCATTTTGGAGTTACAATCTACTACTTGGCCAAAGCAATAAAAAGAAACAGAGAACATGCATGAATCACTAAGGAACATAATATAATAGGATAATCAAATATATAACTCATAACAATCTGAACATAATCTCATAATCCATCGGTTCCCAACAAATCGAGCATAGCAATAGCAAGAGAATTACATAGATGCCTTGATCATGTAGGGCAGCTCACAAGGACTAACCATTGAAGCACAAGATTAGAGAGGAGACATCACATAGCTACTCGTCATGGACTCATGGTCCAAGGAGGACTACTCATGACACGTCCAAGAAGCGTCCATGGCGGTGGAGAAGCTCCCGGAGGTCAATCCTCCCTCCGGCAGGGTGCTGGGAAGAGGTCTCCTAACGCTCCCGATCTTGGAAGCGCTGCGGCGGTGGAATGATGGAGAAATTCACGATTCGAGAAAGTATGCGAGGGTTTCCTCTCGGGACTCTAAATATAGGCCAAAGGAGGGCACCGGAGGAGGTGGGAGCCACCTAAGCGACCTCCTAGCGCGACCTAGGGCCTGGCCGCACCAGCAGGCTGCGTGGGAGGCCCGTGGCCCCCCTCTGGCCCTCCTTCAGTTATCCGGAAGCTTCTGTTTCGCTGATTTTATAAATATTTTTTTCTTGATTTTTTTGTGCTTCGTATTTTTTTTGTAAAAGCCCCTGCAAAATAGACATCAGCAGACAGAAACTGGCACTAGGTGCATTGAGTTAGTATGTTAGTCCAAATATGTGTAAAATGATATAAAAGTGTAGGAAAACATATACCAATGTCACCCAAAAGATCATGGAACAAGCAGAAATTATAGATACGTTTGGGACGTATCAACATCCCCAAGCTGAATTTCTGCTCGTCCTCGAGTAGATAAATCATAACACAATAATTTATGTGGTGACATGCTAACACACATATAAAAATTTCAAAGTAAAGCAAGTGAGATATGCAATACAAGTCAAGATAATAACAAGCAAGAGTCTATATCTAGTATTGAATTTAGCAAAGTAAGAACATAAAGGTGCAAGAGCTCTCGCTATCCGTGTCTCGAATGTCTCCAAATGGTGTTTGCGTGCAAGAAGTGGGAGATGGGTTCACAGATAAAATATTTTTTAATTGAGAACTCAATCTACTAAACCTCACACTTAGTCTTCTTCAGAATCTTATTTTGAATAATCCCCAGATCACTTGTCAGGTAGAAATCAAAATGATCCTCTCCCTTTTGATTTTGAGCACTCATGCAATGGATGAGCGTAAGCAAGATATGTGGGCACTTAGGATGGCATATAGAATAATGATGGGGAAGGAAGACAAAAAGGTGTAAAATGCTCACATCAATGAGGAGAACCGTAGGCGAGAGAAAGCCAAATGGTAGATATGATGTGAGGAGTAGGGATTGCCATGTAACGGATGCACATATGGTTTAAGGTAATCTCTCCAATGGAACTTGTGGGGTTGCATCCAACTTGTTTTCTCATGAAGACCTAGAGCTCATTTGAGGAGGCTCATCATTGGAATATGCAAACCAAGTTCTATGGTGTAAGTGTCCCCACATAGTTATGCATGAATGATAATCTCTATGTAGTACCAATATAGTAATAGAGTACGAGTGTGGATCTTTCAAAAGGAATAGTAGTGTTGCCCCCTTCTCTCTTTTTATTTCTTTTTTTTGTGGCCTCTATAGCTCTTTCTTTTTATCTCTCATTTGTCCTCTCTGGGATCTTTTGTTTGTCCTCTTTGGGATCTTTTCCTCTCTTAAGGGCAACACTCTATGTTTTACATGAATAGAAAGAAAAATCATCACACTTTATAAGAAGTACTCAACATAAAGACAAGTAAAAACTATCATGATGTATGCAAATATATGCCTCTGCCAGTGTAGCAGGATATGCAATTTTACTAGCGCGCCATGTAGCAGTAATGAGGGCAATGCCCAACTATCATGCGGCTCTAAGATCAAGCAAAATCATGTATGGCATGAAGATCAAGTCATGAGATGGTGGATGTTGCATGGCAATGTATCTCGGAAAGGCTATGGAAATGCCTTAGTAGGTAGGTATGGTGGCTGTTTTGAGGAAAGATATAATGAGGCTTATGTATGACATAGTGTATCATGTCATGGGTTTGGATGCACTGATGGAGTTTGCACCAACTCTCAATGTGAGAAAGGGCAATGCACGGTACCGAAGAGGCTAGCAAAATATCGATGGTGGAAGTGCCAACAATCGAATACTCACATTAGTCCGAAGAACTCATACACTTATTATCGATAACTCTCTATCTAGTTAGGAAATTCACAAAGAGACAAGTACCCCGAGGAGGAGTGTTTGGGGGTTTGGTTATGCTTGCGCATCCTCGACTCATAGTAATGTGAGGGTACTCTATATATTCCAACCCCTCCAGAGGTTAGCGGTCAATTTAGTAGCTAGAGTTCTCAACTAATTTTAGATTTTTAAAAACACACGGATTTCCCAAAATACGACACCTATCACTAATAGGCTCAATCTCTTGGCACCAATAGTCCAAACATTACTCAAATCAATACCTCAAAACTATTGCAAGTTACTAGTATACTTAAATAGCAACCTCAATTACCTACTCATGCAAGACACACAACTCAGTGAAATGAGCCAACTCTCTAAACAAGATAAGCATGGTAACTCAAGACAGTTACAAAATCAACCTAAATAATAGCTCTTAAAAGATAAGCATGAAAACTAAGAGCTAAGCATGACAGTAGCTACGAAAAGATGAAGAATACACAAAAAAGATAAGCATGCAAACTATGTTGTGTTCTAGAATGGAATGGAGCGTGTCTCTCTCCCAAACAAGGTAGGCTAGGTTCCGACTTGTTATGAACAGCAAGAAAAACAAAAGAAAACTAAGAAGTGAATAGCGGGACGCTCCAAGCATAGCACATAACATATGAAGTGATAAAAATATAGCATGAAGATGGACGAACTGATGATTGTTGATAGAGAAGAGGATGCATGGGGGCAACCCCAAGCTTAGACACTTGAGTCTCCTTGATTACTTCTTGGGGTGCATGGGGGCATCCCCAAGCTTGAGCACTTCACACTCCTTTATCTTCTTTCTTCATTTCTCCCATTGCATACTTGAAAACTCCCTTCATACGAAACTCATCATAAGTTGATTAGAGTGGTTAGTTCCCTTAATAAAATAATTCATTACCTGCTGGAAATAAATATTTTCATGAAAAGCTCTTCTCATGATTGCCAAAAGATTTTTGCAAATAAAAAGCAAGATTAGGATTCGCAAAACAATGGAAACATAAAACATGGCAGAATCTGTGAAAACAGAAGAACACGTAGTAAATAATTTATTCGGGGCACTTCTGCAACTCAAATTAAAAAACTCAGAACAGATGCAAGAAAGGAAATTATAATGAGCATGCTGTCAAAAACATTCAGATCAAAAAGATGATCTGGTGATGTTTGCGATTTTTTCCGTCAGGCACACAAAATCTGTTTTTGGACAGCATGCCATAATTTTTGAACTTTCTTGCAATCAGAGGCTATAACTTGGCACAAAGCTTAAAAATAAGATACAATGATGTTTCTACAGTAGTAACAAGCATCAAGACCACTGAAACTGAAAATAAAAAATTCAAAGTAAAGATAACAAGGGTTGTCTCCCTAGAGCTCTTTCTTTATAGCCATAAAGATAGGCTTAAGATTTTATTGATGCTCTTGTAGGAATAAGAGTTGTAGAACAAAGGAGAGCATCAAGAAGCAAATACCAAACACATTTAAGTATAACATGCTTCCTATGCATAGGAATATTGCAATAGACTAATTCACTGAAGCACAAAGCAATAAGCATAGGAAGGCAAAACAAGTGCAGCTTCAAAACCTTCAACATACAGAGAGGGAACTTGATATTATTAAAATATCTATAAGCATATGTTCCCTTCTCATAATAATTTTCAGTGGGATCATGAATAAAATCAACAATACAAGTATCACATAAAGCATTGTTACCATGTTCCACATGGACTTCATGAAGAGGATAAAACTTGGAGTAAAAGAGAGACTGAATGTCTTCCCAATCCCGTAGGTGAGAATCATCTAGTAGCCTATACCATTCCAATGATTTTCCTTTCAGTGACAAGGCAAATAATTTCCCCATGACTCCATCTCTTGTCAAACCTGAAATCTTAAACAACTCACAAAGTTTTATAAATTTCAACAAATGAATACTAGGATTGACTGTTCCATCTCCTGCATAACAATCATTCCTAATTATTTCAATTATCCCAAGTGGTATTTTCAATGGGATACATTCAGTAGGTGGAGGAGACTTCTCTACCACTGGTGTGGTAAAGCGGCCTTCCCCAAGCAGTGAACTAAGAGTGCTGTTTTCCATAAGCCTAACTAGTGGAGTCACACAACTTAGTGTTCTCAGTGGAACCCATAGCAGCAACAACAAGCAAGAACAAAGCAACTAATTTTTTGTGGTTTTTGGTATAAGACTCGAAAGCAAAAACTAGAAAGCAAACTAACAAGATTAGGAAGCAAAGGTAAAAGATAGCATGCAACTCCCCTATCTTGAAGACTGGAGTCCCCGGCAACGGCGCCAGAAATTGGCTTGATGACGAGTTGATGTATATAGTTCTCTCCCCTCGTTGGATACCCCAAGTGGAAGGTGGAGATGTAGTCAGCAGAAAATTTCCCTCATACAGAGGACTCCTAGGATCAACAATTAGGTGTCTTCCACACTGGCGCTAGCAGAAGACATGGACCTGCACACACAACAGATAACTTTGCTCCCAACGAGTACAGAGAGGTTGTCAATCTCTCTGGCCTTGTAGTTTGCAAAGGATCAAAACACAAGCGGGAAGGTAATAGTGATTGCAACGGAAAAGTAAATGAAAGCGGTAAATGATGAACGTGTAAACAATAATGGTGATATGGCCCGGAGTCACATGATGTTCACTAGTGATGTCTCTCTCCCAAAAGACGATAAACAACTATGCTAGGGTAAACAAATCACAGTTGGGAAATTGACATTATGATGATCGCACCACAACTAATTATGCTCCTTGATAGTTAGAGGTTCAATAGTAATGGGCAGTACGCCAAGACAAGTAGACCGTTTATTCATCAACATCTACTTACTAATCATCCACCTTGAGATATCTATCTAGAACATCCCTCCGATATTAAGTTGCGAGCCCCACCGAAAGTGTAAACTCAAAGCAACGGACAACTGCATTAACAAACTATGCATAAGGTAAACAATCCTTGCAACCGTGGTCACAAGCACCGTTGTTTTCTCCCTGATGGCAACAATCACATCCCCTAGTCTCATGTTTCTGTCACTCAAGCTAGACATCGAGGGGCCCGAACACACAATCATGCATAACGCTCCCGCTTGGAGTTACGATCTACTACTTGGCCGAAGCAATAAAAAACAACGGAAAACATGCATGAATAACTAAGGAATATAATATACAAGGATAATCAAATATATAACTCACAACAGTCTGAACATAATCTCATATTCCATCGGATCCCAACAAACCGAGCATAGCAATAGCAAGAGAATTCCATAGATGCCTTGATCATGTAGGGCAGCTCACAAGGACTAACCATTGAAGCACAAGATTGGAGAGGAAACATCACATAGCTACTTGTCATGGACTCATGGTCCAAGGAGGACTACTCAAGGAATGTCCGAGAAGCGTCCATGGCGGTGGATAAGCTCCCGGAGGTCAATCCTCCCTCTAGCAGAGTGTCGGGAAGAGGTCTCCTAACGTTCCCGATCTTGGAAGCGCTGTGGCGGTGGAACGATGGAGAAATCCGCGATTCTAGAAAGTCTGCGAGGGTTTCCTCTCTAGACTCTAAATATAGGTCAAAGAAGGGCACCGGAGGAGGTGGGACCCACCCAGGTGATCTCCTGGTGCGGCCTAGGGCCTGACTGTGCCAGCATGCCTCCTGGGAGGCCCGTGGCCTCCCTCTGGCCCTCCTTCGGTGATCCAGAAGCTTCTGTTTCGCTGATTTTTTATATATATATTTCGGATTTTTTCGGGCTTCGAAAAATTGGATAAAAGCCCTTGCAAAATAGACATCAGTGGACATAAACTAGTACTGGGTGCACTGAGCTAGTAGGTTAGTCCAAATATGTGTAAATGATATAAAAGTGTAGCAAAACATATAACAATGTCACCCAAAAGACCATGGAACAAGCAAATATTATAGATACGTTTGGGACGTATCAGTGCGCATAATAATAAATCAACTCTTTATGTACTGCCAAGACAAGTTTCATAATAATTGCAAACATCATCTACTGTTTACCAGCATTTCCACAATTTATATCTATCAATATAGGCTATGGAAACTATAGGATAAGTAGAAAATGAAACTATGATAGCAATCTGTCCAAACAGAACAGTGTGTAGCAACTTATGAAAACAGTGTATTTATGTAACTCAAACAATTATTAAATTTAGGACATGCTATAAAATATATATGACAACAATGTGTAAAATTTCTGAAACATTTCACGTTCTAGTAAAATATGAAAATTCAAACACTACAGGACCAGTCTCTCTTTTTATACATCACCAATCAAAGCATGCAATGCAAGCATCCTAATGCAATTTTTGGAACTTTTTATTGGAAAACAATATTATCAATAGCATCTAACAGAGAAAAACAAAATAAAATTATGCCCAAAGCAAAAAAAAATCATGTGACGAATAAAAATATAGCTCCAAGTAAGATATACGGATAATATTGAAGACGAAAAAGGGGGTGCCTTCCGGGGCATCCCCAAGCTTAGACGCTTAAGTCTTCCATGGATATTACCTTGTGGGGGCCTTGGCAATCCCCAATCATAGGTTCTTGTCACTCCTTATTCTCCTCATATCGGTATCTCACCCAAAACTTGAATACTTCAATCTCACAAAACAGAACGGAACTTCGTGAGATGGGTTAGTATAGTAAATAATGATCATTCACTTAGGTACTGTCAAGACAAGATTCATAATTGTTCCCACATGATACCTACTGTATTCTACTATCTCCATAATTTATACCACTGAACATAAGCTATGTGAACACTAAAACAAGCAAACTATACATGCAAAACAGAATCTGTCAAAAACAAAACAGTCCGTGAAGATCTGTAGTGTAACCATACTTCCCTGTCTCTCAAAATTCTGAAAATTGGGAAACTCAAGGAAATTTGTATATAAATCATGTGTAAAATATTCATATCAAAATCACGTTCCAATGAATTTACAAAATTCATGGAGTGAGAGAAAATGTTTATGTTTTTGCACAGAATCTAATCAACTATCATCCACACTATCCGAAAGGCTTTACTTGGCACTTCATTGAAACAAAAGGCATAAAACGTGATTACTATAGTAGCTTAATCATGTGAACACAGAAAAAGTAAAAGTGTTGGGTTGTCTCCCAATAAGCGCTTTTCTTTAAAGACTTTTAGTTAGGCATGATGATTTCAATGATGCTCACATAGGAATAATAATTATAACATGCAAAAGAGCATCACGAATCTCATGACAAGCACATTTAAGTCTAACACACTTCCTATTCATTGGGATTTTGTGAACAAACAATCTATGGGAGCAATAATCAACTAGCATAGGAAGGCAAAACAAGCATAACTTCAAAACTTTGAATACATAGAGAGGAAACTTGATAATATTGCAATTCCTACTAGCATATGATCCTCCATCATAATAATTTTTAGTAGCATCATGAAGGAATTTCACAATATAACCAGCACATAGAGCATTCTTTTCATGATCTATAAGAATAGAAATTTTACTACTCTCCACACAAGAAAATTTCTTCTCATGACTAATAGTGGGAGTATCAAAAAAGAATTGAATACTACAAATTGGTTCCACATTAAAAGAGTAATATTCAGTAAAAGGATATTCATAATTATGACAAGTATCATAATAGTAATCATCATTTTTTTCATCGCATAAGTATCATCACAATAGTCATCATAAGTAGGAGGCATGCAATCATTATAAAAAAATTGATCATTCAAAGTAGGGGGAATAAAAAGATCATCTTCATTAAGCATAGCATCCCCAAGCTTGGGAAAAACATTAATTGGAGCAAATAAATCCTCAAACATGTCATTTTCATCAAACATAGCATCCCCAAGCTTGTGGATTTGTATATCATAAACATAATCACTCTCATCATTAATAGTATGAATATTACCAATAGTATAGCAATTATTATCATCATCCTCCAAGTTGGTTCCATAAATATTTTCAAGATTATAAGAAGTATCATTATCTTCCCAATTATAATTATTACAACAAGCAATAGGCATAACAAAATCATTCTCAAGTGTATCATCTTCCACAACTATTTTTGATTCATTCACATGAGGCCTATCTATAATGGGAGCAACATTATTTGGGAGAGATACCTCCTTACCTTTACTTTTCCTTCTTTTCTTCTTCTTCACCGCATTATGTGTGGGTTTATTTGATTCCTCCAAGCTTCTTTGTGAAGAGGTTGGTTGAATAAAAAGCTCCTCCTCGTTACCTGATTCATTATAAGAAAAAATATGAGGATATTGGGAAACCTCTTCCCCTTTATTAGTATTTTATTCATCATCTATTTGTTTTCTTGTCTTTAAGTAATTGGTAATATAAGGATTCTCAATGCAATTTACCATGCAATACATACATATTTCATTTAGATCAAAATCAATCATTTCCATGAGAACCCAAGCTGGAACATCCTTAGTTTTATGTTTCATTTCTTCATACCCCAAAAATCGACTAAGTTCATTATGATGCTCAAGGGTGATGAGGTTATCACAATTTTCGGACACAATTCGATCATGAAATAATCCAGATTGGAAATTAAAATGACCACTTTCATTGCAAAGTTCACAAGGACGACGAGAAATATTAAGTCTTGGAGCACAAACATATAGCCTCTCTTGCAACCATTTAGTTTCTAAATACTTGTGCATCTTACAAAATCTATCTGCCATTTTAGGCATGTCTTCACCAACTCTATGCACTCCTCAAAAAATGACATGCTTATAAAAATATTTTTTATCATGACTAATGTAATCATCATTAGTACTATGGATATTCATAGAATTCATAATAACAACATTGCAATCATGCTCATCACACAAATATTTAGTGCCAAACATTTTAATAACTTCTTCTTCTAACACTTGAGCACAATTTTCCCTTCCATCATTTTCACGAAAGATATTAAAAAGATGAAGCATATGAGGCAACCTCAATTCCATTATTTTTTGTAGTTTTATTTTATAAAACCAAACTAGTGAAAAAGAAGAAACTAAAAGATTTAATTGCAAGATCTAAAGATATACCTTCAAGCACTCACCTCCCTAGCAACGGTGCCAGAAAATGGCTTGTTGTCTACTACACAACCTTCTTCTTGTAGACTCATGTTGGGCCTCCAAGCGTAGAGTTCTGTAGGACAATAGCAAATTTCCCTCAAGTGGATGACATAAGGTTTATCAATCCGTGGGAGGTTGATACGTCTCCAACGTATCTATAATTATTGATTGTTCCATGCTATTATATTATTTGCTTTGGATGTTTTATATGCATTTGTATGCTATTTTACATTATTTTTGGGACTAATCTATTAATCTAGAGCCTAGTGCATGTTTCTATTTTTTCAACGTTTTTGAGGATTGTAGATAAGGAATATTAAATGGAGTCGGAATAAAATCTCCGGATTGGTTTCTCTTGGACCAGAAGAAACGCAGTAGACTTGGAGTAGGGGGCAGGGCATCTGCCAGGAGGCTACAAGCCTGCAGGGTGCGTCCTAGGGGGGTGGCCGCGCCCTTGGCTTGTGGCCCCGCTGCAGGTATCCTAACCCTATTCTTTGGCCTATAAATTCCCAAATATTCCCGTATCACCAAAGGGATCGACGAAAATACCTTTACGCCGCTGGGAGCCTTTGTTCCCGTGAGATCCAATCTGGGAGCCTTTTCCGGTAATCTATCGGAGTGGGAATTGATCACGCAGGGCATCTACATCAACTCCATTGCCCCTCCGATAATGTGTGAGTAGTTCACCACACACCTACGGGTCCATAGCTAGTAGCTAGATAGTTTCTTCTCTCTCTCTGATCTTCAATACCATGTTCTTCATGATCTTCATGGAGATCTATCCGATCTAATACTGTTTTGCGGTGTGTTTGTCGAGATCCGATGAATTGTGAGTTTATGTTCAGATTATCTATGAATATTATTTGAGTCTCTTCTGAATTATAATATGCATGATTTCATATCTTTGCAAGTCTCTTGGAATTATTGGTTTGGTTTCGCCAACTAGATTGGTAATTCTTGCAATGGGAGAAGTGCTTAGTTTTGGGTTCAATATTGTAGTGTCCTCACCTAGTGACATAGTAGCGGTAGCGAGGCACGTATTGTATTGTTGCCATCGAGGATAAAAAGATGGGGTTTTTATCATATTTCTTGAGTTTATTCCTCTACATCATGTCATCTTACTTAATGCGTTACTCTGTTATTCATGAACTTAATACTCTAGATAGAGGCAGGAGTCGGTCGATGTGTGGAGTAATAGTAGTAGATGCACAATCGTTTCGGTCTACTTGACACAGACGTGATTCCTATATGCATAATCATTTCCTTGCATATCTTCATAATTATTCGCTTTTCTATCAATTGCTCGACAGTAATTTGTTCACCCACCGTATTATTTTCCTTTATGAGAGAAGCATCTACTGAAATCTATGGCCCGCGGGTCTATTTTCCATATTATATTTTCAGATCTATAAAACTAAAATACCAAAAATACTTTGCTATGATTTATTTACTTTTGTTTCCGCAATCTTTTATATCCATCTCTATCATATCTCATCCTTGCAAATAACTCTGAAGGGATTGAAAACCCTTTTATAGCATTGGGTGCAAGTGTTCGATTGTTTGGGTAGGTACTACTATTCGGGCCTTGCTTGTTCCTCCTACTGGAATGATACCTTGGTTCTCAACAAACTGAGGGAAATACTTATCTACTTCGCTGCATCACCCTTTCCTCTTCAAGGGAAAACCAACGCAAGCTCAAGAGGTAGCAGAGGCGTAGGATGAAGATGGTCTCTCTCAAGCAACCCTGCAATCAAATAACAAAGAGTCTCTTGTGTCCCTAACACACCCAATACAATGGTAAATTGTATAGGTGCACTAGTTCTGCGAAGAGATGGTGATACAAGTGTAATATGGATGGTAGATATAATTTTTTGTAATATGAAAATATAAAAACAGCAAGGTAACAAATAGTAAACATCGAGCAAAACGTTGTATAAATGCTTGGAAACAAGGCCTAGGGTCCATACTTTCAGTAGTGCAAGTTCTCCCAACAATACTAACATAGTTGAATCATATATAAATCCCTCACGTGCGACAAACAGTTCACTCCAAAGTCACAAATAGCGGAGAACAAACGAAAAAATTATTGTAGGGTACGAAACCACCTTAAAGTTATCTTTTCCGATCAATCTTATGAGCTATCCGTATAAGTTTCATGAACAACCCTAGAGTTCATACTAAAATAACACCTTAAGATACACATCAACCAAAACCCTAATATCACATATATACTCCAATGTCAACACAAGTACCCATGGGCTTGATTATACGATATGCATCACACAATTTCAGATTCATCATGTTCAATCCAACAAAAAGAACTTCAAAGAATACCCCCAAAGTTTCTATGGGAGAGTCAAGATGACAACATGTGCCAACCACTATGCATAGATTCCCAAGGTTACAAACCCGCATGTTGACCACCAAAATGTACATCCAGTGGATCAATAAAACACCCCATTGTCACCACGGATATCCCATGGCAAGACATACATCAAGTGTTCTCAAATCCTTAGAGACTCAATCTGATAAGAAAACTTCAAGGGGAAAGCTCTATTCATCACAAGAAGATAGAGAGGGGAAAACTCCATATGATTCATCTATATTAATAAAGCTCGCGATACATTATGATCGTGCCATCTCAAGAACATGAGAGAGAGAGATCAAACACATAGCTACTGGTACATACACTGAGCCCCGAGGGTGAACTACTCCCTCCTTGTCATGGAGACCACCGGGATGATGAATATGGCCTCCGGTGATGGTTTCCCCCTCCGACAGGGTGCCGAAACGGGCTCACGATGGGTTCTTGATGGCTCTAGAGACTTGCGACAGTGGAACTCCCGATCTAGGTTTCTTTCTGGAGGTTTCTTTATTTATAGTAATTTTTGGCGTCGGACTCACGTCAAGGCGGTGCCCGAGGGCCCCACAAGACACGGGGTGTGCCCCTGGCTTGTGGCCAGGTGGTGGACCCCCTCCGGTTGATTTTTTCACCAGTAGTTTTTTGTATTTTCCAAAAATATTCTCCATAAATTTACATCTCATTTCGAGAACTTTTATTTATGCAAAAAAAAAACAACACCATGGTAGTTCTGCTGAAAACAACGTTAGTCCGGGTTAGTTCTAATTAAATCATACCAAAATCATATAAGATTATTGTAAACATGGCATGGATACTTCATAAATTATAAATACGTTGGAGACGTATCAGGCAAAAAGTTACCAAAAAGTTCAAAAATATAGAGCTAATCGTCTCTTTGGGCTCTATCTCCTCGGACAGTCGATGATGGAGAAAACAGAAGAGTGTTGGCGAAGGCTTCAGTAGAATGTCCTGGAGCTGGAGGTGTCGATACTGGAGGTGCCGGAGCTGGGGCTGAAGCTGTTGGTGCATATGCTTGAACTAATGAAGTTGGTCTTGCTTCTGATACTGGCACAGCTGCTGACCTGGGTGTGGTGCTGAACTAAGTGGTAGTGCGAGGAGGCGACTCTTCATCATCACTAGTTGAACTGGGTGTCCTCACACCATCGACTTGATGCTTGAGCTGATCAACACTAGCAGATATCTGTGTCACTGTGACGTCCAATTCATGGAATTTGGTTTCCACGATCCTCTCTAAGCTCCTTTGGTTTAGCAGAATCTCCGAGATGTTCTTCTCCACACCCTGGATAGTGCTCACTAGAAATACCACTTGCTCATCTTGAGTTCTAAGTTGTGGAACTGGTGGTGGCACATTTCTAGTATGCTTTGTTGCTGCTGCCTGTGCTACCTCTCTAGCTATCGCTGAGCTGGGATCATTGTCATCCATCACAACCGCATTATCTTCGAATTCAGGCTGAAGGGGCAAATGGGGACAATCAAGTAGATATGCATGCTTGCCTAGCTTGGCATTGATAAGCATATGAATGTATGGGGCATATCCACAAGATCTCTCTTGATCTGCAGCAGTCCTTCTATTAGTCTCTATTATCAAATCCATCACTTTAAAGCGAGTGTGGGTGTCTAAATGGTGCATCATGTTGATGAAATAGCCTCTAATCATCTTGTCATCACCTAACTTGGGCATCAAGGTGTGTCTCATAATGGTATTGGTAGTGGGTATTCCTTCTTGCAAGAAATAGACAAAGCCAAGCTTGTGTGTTGCAACAAACTGGTGAGGAATTGTCTTGTACATATTAGCCATGGAGTTGTGGTTCATCTTCATCTCAAAATAGACATCCTAATCACCTTCATTCTGCCGTGGGGCACCAATGATAGTGGCCCACTCATCAATTGTGGCTTCATACTTGTGACCATCAGTCATCCACACAATTGACCCATCACCATAGAAATGAATACTCGAATATAATTGCAAGATTAGTTCATCATTCCATGGAGTCATCTCTCTCCCAACAAATTCTTCGATATCCAGTGAACTGAAATTTTCTTAAACACAGGGAAAGAAATCTTCACTGGCTTTGAAATAAGCCTAGTCAACATATCTCATGTCATTAACAGCTAGACTCTTGTCATACATAATAGTCTCATAAAAGTCTTGTTGTTCCTCTGGGTGGAATATAGGATAGCAACAGTCCTTCTCCCGATAGCATATGGATCAATAGCTCTCCACTTCCTCAGCCCCGCGTCCCCTCTTCTTCATGTCCTCAGCTACTGGGTGAGTAGCATTATGAAGTGGGAAATGAGGTCTGAGCTTCATAAGAATGGGTGCATCCTCTTCTTCCTCTCCAGCAAAGGCACTAGAAGCATGGCCTTTCTCCATGGTAGCTACGTGTATATGCTTCGTTGTCATCTTAGGAGCTACAACCTTCTTAGCCTTAGTAGGAGGCTTTGGAGCAGATTGCCTGGGACTGGCATGAGCCATGAGCTTCTTCTTCTTTGGAGGAGGGGCTTCAGCTAGGATCTCTTCTTGCTCAGCAACTTCTGGGTCCTCATACATAGAGGTTTGTCGCCCAATGACATGAATCACGCTCTTTCTGGCTCTCTTCACAACTAGCTTCTTAGTAGGTTTTTCAGTGGTGATTGCCATACCTTGCCTTGCAGACTCATGGGCTCTAATATCAGCATGATTTGCGTACTCTTTCCTGACATTTTTCTTGGCAGGACCCTTTTTCTTCCGTTTCTAAGGAACGGAAGTTTCCCATGACACAAAGTCTGAATCTTCTTCATCAAAATTAAGCTTCCTTCTTGAATTGGTAGCTGCCTTGGGCAAGCCATGGGAGCAGGGGGTACGTGGGTCAGAAGGTGTCCTCTCAGGACTTGCGCCTGAATCCATCTCAACACTGTCTTCCCTGAAGTTATTCAAGCTATCCTCAGAATCAGACATCCTCGCAGTCAAACCAGACAAACAACCAACAGACCAGCAGACAAGCAACCCTTCGAAATAGATATAGAAGAGAAAAAGGGTTGATCATCACATAACACACAAGAGTATTTTAAATTTTGAATTCAGAAACTAAGAATATGATCTTCTGTAGAATATAAATCTGTAGAGCCGGTTGGTCATCTCAGAGTGAACGATATCAATCACTCACATAACACAGACTTGGCAGTCTTTTAGGTGTCACCAAAAAGAACTACCCGGTCTCACGAAGATGTTTCTCACAAACCCTAAAAAATAAATCGGTGGAACCGATTTAACCAGCTCCGTATCACCGAGATGCATGCTGCGGGGAATCAAATCCACAATTTCATTGTTCTTCTATGCTACGAGATTTTCTGGTGGAGAGGAGGAATTACACACGATGGATTGTAGATAATTTCTTCTAATGTGCATGAATCAGAATAAAAGAGCGCATGAGAAGTGCAGAGTCGTACCCTAGCTTGGTGGCGATCCGACTACGGCGACGACGGTGACGAAGAATACGTCGATGGTGGAGAATCCCAATGGTGGAGTACTCGGGGATGCAAAGGCGATGACCAGGGTCCAGGTGTGGAAAATTAAGGTTTGGGGATATCGAAATTCTCGGTCCGCCACACTTTATACCCGTCACTATCGGTGTCATCGATATTACAATTTCGGTGTCACCGAGTTCCTCTGCTGTCAGTTTACACGGAAACTCGGTGTAACTGAGATGATGATATCGGTGGTATCAAGATGGAAAACACTGATCTGCTTTGGGAATTTGGTGGAACAAAGTTTGTGGTGTTGGTTTCACTGAGATTCTCAAAGGGGTTTTCGAATGCAGCCTTTATCGATATGGAACTCCGAGTGCTCCTTCACACAGAGGGATCGAGATGTGCTTGTTCAAGTTCTGTGATGAAGCATGAATAGAACTTGAGACGAGAAACCATAGATAGCTAGAGGAGGGTCCTAGGCATTCTTGTCCATACAATTGGCAAAATATAAATCAAAAAGCCAAATAACAACAATTGGATGTCCTCGAATGAGGAAGATATGCAGGCCAACATGCTCACACAATAAGATGATCGGTAAAGAAGAGTGAACATGCACAAACATCCTAGCATCTATCAAGCACTTTGGCGATGACGAAGTCATCTATATATGAGTATATTGACATATGATTCATGTAATAATACTTGATCATAGATCATACTCATCGATTAAGCACAAGTGGGGTCACCACTTTTACATAAAGCATTAATGCGTTCATATCCTTAGGAGATGCTTATACTCAAAATTTATACTAAAGCTCCCCCTTGATATGACATACCCCTAAGAGGGATAAACTAACCTTGGGTTTTGTCGTAGAAAACTTCAAGTAGGTGAAGTAGTGATGGATGCTCAATGTTGATGAATATCATCTTGAGTTGGCAGCAATCCTTGTTGTTTCTTACTCTTCTCACCTACATAGGTTAGTCCCAAACACAAGGAACATATGCAAGAATATCTATGGACATGGAGTGAAGCACATATGGGATGATGTCCAAAGATACATTAATTACCTTGTCCCTTGCTTACCTTTGAGGGAATATGTGACTCCTTGAATTAATGCATATGGTTGAGGTTTATTGCATATAGTTCTTGCACAAATGAATAAGAGTGAATTTCATTGGTGGAGTCACCCCTCAAGAACTTTCTAGTTCTTCTTCTTGGGGATCCACATCAACTTGATGGGAATCCATGGAGTTGTGGTAGCACTAGATGAGGTAGTGCTAGAAGTGTCCATGGGAATGGACTTGACCTTGGCTTGGGGTTCCTCTTCAAATAAGTCAAGCTCCTCTTGAAGATTCCCTTTGCCCTTGTGGTCTTCTGGTAGAAGGCCATCTTGTGAGCTTGTTCCCTTGTGAGGAGTACGATCATACTTCTCCTATTGAGGAACATATTTGGGAGTGGGATATGGACCTTCTTCCCAAACATCTCTGTTAACGTTGAAGTATCCAACACCTTGCTTCTACCGATGTCCTTCTTGCTTGCGCACAATTTCCTCAAATTGCTTACTTCCGGCAAAACTCTTGAAGATACCTCTCTCTATAATCCCTTTCAATAAGTCGTTTTCTTGCTCAAGTGCAACTTGGCTAAGATAATCATTAGGGGAACCAAGAGAGCTACTAGCAGCAACATCCACTACTGGAATCAGAGAATTTGCCGTCTGCCTGGTCTTTGCCGTCCGCTGGTTGATGGCAAAGAAGCTCTTTGCCGTCAGCTACCAAAAACTAGATGGCAAAGATCTGACAGATAGCAAAGAAGTGCTTTGCCATGAGTCGCTTCTTTGCCGTCAGCTAGCGGACGGCAAAGATGGCCCACGCAGACGGCAAAGAAAATCGCAGTTGTAGCCATTACATTTGCCATCGGCCGTGTCTTTGCCGTCCGCCAAAAGCCCCTTTGCCGTCCGCCTTGGAGCACGGCGGACGGCAAAGAAATCAACCCCCGGCTGCCCACTAACGCTCCAACCGCCGTGTCTTTGCCGTCCGACAAAAGCCCCTTTGCCGTCCGCCTTGGAGCACGGCGGACGGCAAAGAAATCAACCCCCGGCTACCCACTAACGCTCCAACCCCACCTCGTTGTTTAAAAAGAAAAGAAAAAACCCACCTGCTCGTCGCCCTCCTCCCGCACGCTCCCTCCCTTGCGCCCACCGGCCGTCGCCTCCCAGCCCTCCCCACCGGCCGGCGCCTCCCCCACCGGCCGGCGCCTCCCCGCCCTGCACACCGGCCGGCGCCTCCCCGCCCTCCCCGCCCTCCCCACCGTCGCCACCTCCTCCCCCACCGGCCGGCGCCTCCCCGCCCTCCCCCACCGGCCGGCGCCTCCCCGCCGTCCCCCACCGGCCGGCGCCTCCCCGCCCTCCCCACCGTCGCCATCCCCCTCCCCATCGGCTCCCCCCTGCAGGCCGAACCTCTCCCCTGATCCGGCCACGCCGTCAGGAGCACGAGCAGCCCCCCTGACGCTCCTCCTCGCCCCGGACGCCCTGGAGCCTCGTCGCCACCCCCCTCCGTCGCCCGCACCCTCCTCCTCCGCCTAGCCGGAGCAGCCAGCAAAAACGGTGAGATTATTTCCTTGTAAAAACGGTGAGATTATTCTGTATAGGAGAAAATGAAAGAAATGAGTTCGTACTGCTATTTACCATCAATTTGGTAGTAATTCTTGGACACATGACACATCATACCTACACAAAAAAAATATTCTCATGCTAATATCTATTCTCTTTGAATAAATGATACAAAATAAAGGAGGTGACACCTTCGAATATGTAGAATGGCACAATGTTGTTATAGAAATTATGCAAATACAAATATCTTTTTGTCTGCTGTGGAAATATGATTAACATATAAATGTCAGTTTTACTTAATTCTGAGACTACTGCGAATAATGGTGCGTGTCTGCATGTGGAGCATGTCATTAGCCCTCCATACCCTAGGGCGCTTAGTTTGTGTCATGGCTCTATGTTTGGCCGTTTTGATATGCGCGTGTTAACTTCCTGTTGGTTGTATGAATATCAATTATATAGACCCTGACATCGACTCTCTATATTTACACCAACTCAATTTGATGTTAAGATGGGTAAAAGTGCCCCTAATATGTGATGTTATAGAGTTATACACTCATCGCGCATGTAGAGGACATCAAGTACTATCCATGCATCAATCCGAGCAGATGCACGTGCCCTGAATTCAGGAATCTAGTGAACAAAACCAATGTATAAGTAGAGGTCATGGAAAAAAGTGCATCATATATACAATAGAAGACTGAGTAAGTAATCTGGTTTATGAATAAAATAATTTAAAATTACTACCACGTCACATCTGAAAAGATTAGGAGAACATGGTTGGAGCTGGTTTATGTATATGTAGAGGTCACATCTGAAAGCACGACACAATGGCCCTGTTTGGATGCCACCGCTAGAGCTAGTTTTAGCTAGTTGGAGCTGGAAAGTTTTATAGGTGACCTGGAAAGTTTTATAGGTAACCCCGACCCCCGACCTCCGACAACACTCACCCTCGACCCCCGACCCCCGACGCCACTGACCCCCGATCCCCGACGCCCGACGCCACTGACCCTCGACCCCCGACCCCCGACCCCCGACAACACTCACCCTCGACCCCCGACCCCCTACCCCGACCCCCGACGCCACTGACCCCCGACCCCTGACCCCCGACCCCCGACAACACTCACCCTCGACCCCCGACCCCCTACCCCGACCCCCGACACCACTGACCCCCAACCCCCGAGCCCCGACACCTCTTCGGCCTCTTGTTGACCGAAAAGACCCCAATCCCCGACGCCAGTGACCTTCGACCCCCGATGACACTGACCCACATAGTTATGAGTTAGGTCATATAGTTATGTTAATTATAAAAACATCGTATTTGTGTTGATCGGGTGAATTTCAATGTGCAGTTGTTCGACGACCTCCACGTGCGTTGGACGAGCTCCGCCCTTGCGTTTGTTGGTGAGCACAAATGACTTCTCCTCCTACCCCCTTAATTTGCTCTGTCCCGGTCTTCGTGCCGATGAAACTTGCTAGCTATAGGTTTCTTCAATCATGAGTATGCGTGACCAGTATGCGTCTCCCATTCGAAAGGGCGACATCTATAAATATGCATTTCTTTGCATATTTATAACCGCCATCCTTTCGAATTGTCCAACATTATCCATGGACAGCCCGAGTATGTGTAGATTGGGTTTGTTTTCCCGTATGCTGTGCTCCTGATCCGATGCGGAATTTCGTCAGTGCCTCCCCTATTGTTCTCCGGGTACACATCCTCTCTGCTTATTGCCGAGACGTGTATCAGGAGAACAGCGGGGAGGTGCTGTCGAAATTCTGCGTCGCATCTGGAGCAGAGCATGGGAAAACGAACCCAGTCTACACATACTCGGGTGGGATTAGGACCTATCTTTACCTATTAGCGTGTAGGTTGCATGGACGTAATAAAACTGACAAACTTGATTAGCGTATGAATATAGATGATGAATTATATATTTATTTCTTGTGCCCCATAGGTAGCTAGGCAACATGAGTGATCGTGCTTGGATGTACACTGGTCACCCTAGTCAGAAAGACATGACCCATGAATGGTTAACAAAAACCAGGGGGTTTGTGAGAGCCGCATTTGCAAATGGCCAGCATAAAACTTGGTGCCCCTGTCCCAACTACGACAACTGGAAAAAGCAGACAGAGTTTGAAATGGGTAAACACCTGCAGAAGTGGGGTTTTACGCCTAATTATACGGTGTGGACTTTTCATGGTGAGTCTGACCAACGTGCCAGAGCTGAGGTGATTCGTCGTCGCACCGACGAGCATGGTACCGGGATTGAAGACATGGTGCAAGACTGCGATGATGCTCGTGATTCGGACGATGAGATGGAGGAATCTGCAAAGGCCTTCTATGAAATGCTGGAGTCTTCAAAACGTCCTCTCCACGAGCAGACTGAGCTTTGTCAGCTGGATGACATCGCGCAAGTAATGGCTCTGAAGGCTCAATTCAACCTAGGCAGAGAATGCTACGACGCGATGATGACGATATTTGGACGCTTTCTACCCAAAGGCCATGTACTGCTTGCAAACCTGTACCAGTCAGAGAAAATCCTCCGTGTACTTAAGATGCCCTATGAGAAGATACATGCCTGTGAGAATGGATGTGCCTTATTTAGGCTTGAGTATGCGGCCTTGAACTATTGCCCCATTTGCAATTCTTCCATGTATATTGTGGTAGACAACGGCATGGGTGAGAAGAATCAGACCAAAATCCCCATTAGTGTTCTTCGATATCTGCCAATCGTACCCAGTCTTCAACGTCTTTTCATGGTCGAAGAGACGGCCAGACAGATGACATGGCACAAATTGGGCAAAAGAACCGAACTAGATGCGGATGGGAACAAGATGCTGGTACACACTTCAGATGGTTTTGCGTGGAGGCACTTCGATGCATTACCTAAGGATAAATCGGAAGATCCAAGGCAACCTAGAGTTGCCATCAGCACGGATGGGTTCAATGTGTATGGTATGACGGAAGCACAATACAATTGTTGGCCTGTATTTGTCATTCCACTAAATTTGCCACCCGGAGAGATTATGAAAAGAAAGAACATTTTCCTGACGTTGATAATTCCAGGGCCCAACTATCCGGGGAAGAATATGAATGTGTACATGCAGCCGCTTAAGGATGAGTTGCAAGAAGCCTGGGATAATGGGATCAAGACCTACGACGCGGCTACCAAAACAAATTTCAAAATGCATGTGTGGTACATTTACTCGACGCATGATTATCCGGCGTTTGCGCTATTCGCTGGCTGGTGTGTGCATGGAAGGTTCCCATGCACCACATGCAAGGCAGCTCTTCAGTTCCGTTGGCTGCAGGCTGGTTGCAAGTATTCTTGCTTCGACATGCATAGACAATTCCTGGATCCTGACCATAAGTTCAGAAAAGACAAGAAGAATTTCATCAAAGGTAGAGTTGTCAAAAACACTGCACCAGCTGCGTTGACAGGCCAACAGACCCTTGATCAGTTAAACGCTCTCGAGCCCGATCCTTTGCGTCCAGGATACTTCAAAGGGTATAATACGGAACACGCCTGGACTCACAAGTCATGCTTATGGGATCTCCCTTACTTCAAAGACCTCCTTTGCCCACACAACATTGACGTGATGCACACTGAAAAGAATATTGCGGAGGCCATTTTTGGTACATTGTTCGGCATATAGGGGAAGTCAAAAGATAATCCTAAGGCTAGAATCGACCTGGAGGCTCTATGTGATAGACCGTTGCAAAACTTGCGACAACGGAAAGGAAAGCAAAGCATAGCGAAGCCAAAGGCATGGTTCAATCTTGAAAGGCCAGCTATGAGGGAAATGCTATTGTGGGTGAAAATGCGGTTGATGTTCCCCGATGGGTATGCTGCGAATCTAAAGAGGGGAGCGAGTCTTGAGAAATTGAAAATATTTGGGCTCAAGAGTCATGATTGGCACATATGGATTGAGCGGGTAATGCCGGTGATGTTGCGTGGCTTTATCCCTGAGGATGAATGGCTAGTACTGGCAGAGCTGAGCTATTTCTTCCGTTCTCTTTGTGCGAAAGAACTATCGCCTGGCGTGCTAGATGAAATGGAAGAGTTGGCGCCGGAGTTGGTCTGCAAATTAGAAAAGATCTTTCCACCGGGCTTCTTTGATCCAATGCAACATTTGATTTTGCATCTCCCGACCGAGGCAAGAATGGGGGGGCCCGTTCAAAATCGATGGTGCTACTCAACTGAGAGGATGCAGAAGACGCTTCGAGCTAAGTGTAAAAATAAACGTAGAATTGAAGCATCGATGGCCGAGGCATTCATTACTGAGGAGGCGGCAAACTTCGTGACAGCACACTACGAAGCCAAAAATCATCATTTGCATAACCCGAAGCCTCGGTACAATGATGGCGATCGAGAAAAAGTTCGATCCAACCTCAGCCTATTCAAAGGTAAGCTCGCACCATCCGGTGCTTCGAAAGGGAAATCGTTGGATGTCGAAGAATGGCAGACCATTTCATTGTATATCTTCACCAACCTAACAGAAGTGCGGCCGTACATCGAGTAAGTTCTCGGTAATTTATTGTTCCTCAACTTCTAATTGCTTTGAACCACTCTTATTCCCGGATATTTGATATAGTCGATACGTCACCGAATTCTCGGATGGAGCGGTCATCGAAAAGGATTCCGTCAAAGAGTATGAGCTTCTCGCAAAGCATGGAGGCGACTATCCTGGTTTCATCTCTTGGTTCAAACAAAGGGTAATTAATTACCATTAAGGGCCCATTTGACTTATTGGTCTAATTTGCGGCTAATGCATCCATTCTTTCATATTAAACTTGTAGGCTGATGCAGAGTCTATGGACGCCGAGTTGAGACAAGTCGCTAATGGTTTTGACTATAAGGTCCGTTCATTTGACAAATACAACATCAACGGGTATCACTTTCGTACCTTTGGCAAAGAGCTATCTATGCCCGACCTAAAGACTACAAATTGTTCTGTCTCTGCTATCGGCGAAGGAGACACCGAGTATTATGGAAGGGTTGAAGCAATTTATGAACTTCTATTCTATGGTGAAAACCCACCGACCGTCGTAGTCTTCAAATGTTATTGGTTTGAGCCGAGGGAGACTAGAAGGACTCATGAACATATAGGACTAGTCGAAATCAACCAAAACACCCACTTAGATGTTCACGATGTCTATATTACGGCTCAACAGGCGACACAAGTTTTCTATCTATTGTGGGCCTGCCAAACTGATCCAAATCTCAAAGGTTTGGATGTCGTTTATGAAGTGCCACTACATTTTAGACCACCTACCCTCAATGAAGAGGATTACGAACCTCACATTAACCCAGACACATATGAAGGAGAATTCTTCCAATAAACACGTATGTCCAAGAAACGTTTCAAGAACCGCTCTACTTCACCCCAGAACATTGAAGTAGACAGCGACAGCGAATCCGTCTTAACCCCTGAGCCCGAACAGGAAGAGCTGGAAGAAGAAGAGGTTACTGCTGCGGATGACCTGTCACTTCTTGACCGATTACATAATGGTGGCCTTCCACATGTTCTTCTAGATAGTGATGATGATGATGCATTTATTGATGATAGTGATGATCATGATGCATTTATTGACCCCGAAGCATATATAGACGAGGACGATTGTTATTAGTTCATGTCAGGTATTCAACTATTATACTATATATAAATTTTGAGTTCATGTTAGGTATTCAATTTTTATTAGTCATGTTGGTATTTATGTTGTACTAATTTCATTTACTCTTTGTCATGACAGGTGTTGAAAGATGGTGGGAAAGGGTCGAAAGCACGCCGCGACTGCTTCTTCATTGGCGGGTGATGGGATGGGTACTTCCATTCCTGCCTCGCCTCTTCGGAGAGTGTTGCTCTCTACTATGCAAGGAGCGGCCCCCGTGAGAGGAGGTCGACCACCCGCGAAGCCGAGAGGCACTAAAGGTACACGTTGTATTCATGTTGGTATTTATGTTGTACTCATGTTGTATGCATATTGGTATTTATATACATTTTATTACTCATGTTGGTATTTATGTTGCTCCCGCTCCTTCTCCTTCTTCTTCTCCTTCTTCTCCTTCTTCTTCTCCTTCTTCTCCTTCTTCTTCTTCTCCTCTTCCTTCTCCTTCTCCTCCTCCTCCTCCTCCTCCTCCTCCTCCTTTTTCTTCTTCTTCTCCTCTTCCTTCTCCTTCTCCTCCTCCTCCTCCTTCTTTTACTTCTTCTTCTCTTTCTCTTCTCCTATAGTTAGCTAGGGTTCCACCTAAATGACATAATTAGCTTAGTTAGCTCCTAAATGGTCTATACTTAGCTAATTTCTCTCCGAAATAACCTATATATACACTACTTCATCTAGTATTATTTTTCTAACTTTCTTATTTGTCATTTTGCAGATTACCTTCACTTCACGGGAAGCTTGGTTGATGGAATGCTTGAAGATGATTTCTTGTACCATGGGTTGTATTGAAACTATTGTAGTATATGAATATATGAAACTTTGTATGCACGTGGATGAAACTGGTGTAATATATGGTTTGGTACGGATGTAACTTCCATAATATGTATGCACTATGGATGAGAGTTATTTTAATATGGTTATGAGTACGGAAAGAAATTTATTTATGTCAAATATATATATATATCCTGATTGTTGTTAAAAATGCTGGATATAACAAAAAAATAAATAAAAAAGGGGCTGGTTCTCCTCTTTGCCGTCTGCCAACACATGGCAAAGGGGGGAGGCACATGGCAAAGGGGGAATCTGCCCCCTCTCTCTCCCCTCTTTGCCGTCTGCCAACACATGGCAAAGGGGGGAGGCACATGGCAAAGGGGGAATCTGCCCCCTCTCTCTCCCCTCTTTGCCGTCTGCCAACACATGGCAAAGGGGGGGAGGCACATGGCAAAGGGGGAATCTGCCCCCTCTCTCTCCCCTCTTTGTCGTCCGCCAACACATGGCAAAGGGGGGAGGCACATGGCAAAGGGGGAATCTGCCCCCTCTCTCTCCCCTCTTTGCTGTCCGCCAACACATGGCAAAGGGGGGGAGGCACATGGCAAAGGGGGAATCTGCCCCCTCTGCCTCCCCTCTTTGTCGTCTGCCCCCACATGGCAAAGGGGGGAAGGCAGACGACAAAGAGAGAATCTGCCCCCTCTGTCTCCCCTCTTTGCCGTCTGCCCCCGCATGGCAAAGGGGGGAAGGCAGACGGCAAAGAGAGGAGGCCTGCCGTTAGCACTTAATGGGGACGTTGCAATATATGCCGTCCCATTTATTTTGCCGTCCGCCCCCTCATGGCAAAGATTCTTTGCCGTCCGCTTTGTGAAAGCAGACGGCAAAGAGCCTCTTCACCGGATTTTTTTTACCGTCTACTTTGCCATGAGGGGGCAGACGTTAAAGCCTTTGCCGTCCGTGGTTGCCCCCTTTGCCGTCCGCCTTGGCAGACGGCGAATTTCTGAATTTCAGTAGTGATCATCAGATTTAACTTCTTGCCTTTGTTACTAGTGTTCTTAGGCTTAACTTGTGGAACGAAAGTGGACAAGAGTAGTCATTTGGCTAGATAAGAAGACCTCTTCTTTCGAAGATCATCATTGATTTCTTTTAGGAACTCATGCTCTTGCTCCATGTTGAGCTTCTCGAAGCATAGCTTCTCATGAGTTTTTGCAAGCTCTCTATGATCTGCTAGAGTAGATTCATGAGCTAACTTAAGAGTATTTAATTATTTAGTTAGTCGTTCAATTTCTTACTTATCATTGTCATCCGACTTCTCTTGACTAGCATGATAATTAGCAAGTTCATTTTCAGTGTTATCACTAGTTTTATACAAGAGCAAGTCATCTTCTACTAACAAGTCATCCTCATCACTTTGAAAATCAAGATATTCGGGGTGTGAAGTCCTTTAGCCATGAAGGAGTTTCGAACCCCTACTTTGGTGAGTCAAATATGTCATAGGAGTTGGAGGAAACGAGTGCAATGCCCGCAACACCTTCATCTTGACTGTAGTCGCAGTGGGAGTGGTAGCTTCTCTCGGATTGGTTGTCAGACTCGGAGCCAGAAACCCATTCTAGAGATGCTCTTGGTGTATTTGTCCTTCTTCTCCGATTCCTTGCCTCTCCGCGAGTGTATTCATTCATAACAATCTTCTCTACTCCTTCTCTCTCTATGAGGTGACTCATCTCTTGAGCTTCGTCTTTGAGGTGACTCTTCTCTTCGTTTGTATGGAGCCGAGCACTCATTAGAGTAGTGTCCGGGATTCCCACAGTTGTAGCAATTTCAGTCGCGATGGACAAACACTTCACATCATGTCTTGAGCATGAGCTTCTCTCTTTGCCTCTACTCTTGTAGAACTTGTTGAATTTTTTGACCACGAGGCTTATCTCTTCATTGGTAACAAGGTTGTCCTTTGAAGTAGCGGGAGCGCAGCTTGAAGCTTTGTAAAAAGTGCTTGACTCCTTGTGCAACTCATCTTTGTCCTTGAACGACACCTCATGAGCAACAATCCTTCAAATGACTTCCGTTGGCTTGAGATATTTGTAGTTTGGCATCATTTGGATCAATGTGCACACGGTGTCATACTTCCCATATAGAGCTCTAAGTATCTTCTCGATGATGAATTTGTCGGTCATCTCTTCGCTTCCTAAGGCGGCAATCTCATTTGTGATGAGAGCTAGCCTAGAGTACATTTCAGCAACTCCTTCACCGTCCTTCATCTTGAACTTGTCAAGTTGACTTTGAAGCACATCCAACTTCGATTCTCTGACAGAATCAGTACCTTCGTGCATATTAACCAATGTATCCGAAATTTCTTTTGCATTCTCAAGGTGGCTAATTTTGTTGAATTCTTCGGGGCATAGGCAGTTGAAGATTATGTCACAAGCTTGTGCATTAAATTGCAACATCTTCAATTCTTTCGCTGTCGCATCTCGATCTGGTTCACGCCCTTCTCTGAAGAAATCACCTTGCACACCAACACGAAGAACAACCCATACGGCAGGATTATAACCAAGAATATGCATTTTCATCTTATGCTTCCAACTAGCAAAATTAGTGCCATCGAAGTATGGACCTCTACGGTGATAACTTCCCTCACTAGACGCCATACTCTCCTAGGTTGTTAAACCAATGCAATGGAACCAAAGCTCCGATACCAATAGTAGGATCAAAACTATGTCTAGAGGGGGGGTGATCGCACTACTTCACCAATAAAAACTTAGCCTTTTCCCAGTTTTAGTTGTGGGCAATTTTTTTGCAATTATGGCCAGTCAAGTACACCCTACACATGCACATCTAAGAGTATAGCAGCGAAATGTAAAACATGCAAGTGGAAAGAAAAGGAGTAAGGTAATGAGATCAAACATAAGAGGCTGACACAACGATTTTGGGCATGGTTCCGATAGCTGGCGCTATCGTACGTCCATGTTAGTGGAGAATTCAACCCATGGAGGGTAACGACTGCGAGAGTCCATGGAGGGCTCCATGTAGCGACCCGACTCAAAACGAGTCAAGCCTGTGTGTATCTGTGCCATCCCTGGATCAGTATGTTGGCACACACAGTACATCAATGTATATATCAAAGTGCAATCACATTTAAATAATATAAAATTGATATACACCTGAAAATCTCAGCGAAAACAGTCAAGGGAGTGGAGTCCCAATAAACACCAACAGCAGGTTGAGTGCAGGCCGTAACCCTGAATCGTACTCTTACTCGTCTAAGAAAGTATCTGCAACATAAGACGTTGCAGCCGTGTAGGTCAGCATATTGAATATGTCGGCAGGTCACAAAAGAGAGAGGTGAAAATATCATCTATACTATATGCATATATGGCAAGTGGGGTTGTAGTTAAAGTTTTGCGTAAAGCAAATTTTTCCTACAACAAGAGAAAGGTAAAAGAAAAATTTACTACATTGTTGGTCGTAATAAGAAGGTTCCACCAACCATTTCTCATCCCCAAGTTATCAATATTACCCACATCAATAAATAATGGTGTTGAGAATTCCTGATAACTTCAGTTCCTTCGGCTCAAGTCGTCCATGACCGTGGACACGGCTAATCGATTAGGTTTGCGTACTCTACAGAGTTTTGCACACATTCCCCATATGATTTGATCGCCTCCGTTGAAGTCCTCGCACTTCAGGGTGTTTGAGAACCGGATGATCAACACATGGTCTTTCAACGGGTTCCTCTAAGCCTCTGTCGGTGCCCATCCAATCCTACCGTTCTTCTACATCTCGTAGCATCGCCCGTCTAGAGTCACCACGTTGTCCAACCAAGCTAGAGCCCATAATGACTTGTGGCTGTGCAGGTAAGCCTTGGGTCTTGAAATATCCATCCATCTCTTTGAGCCTGGGTGAAGCTTTCCGCAAGATGTCATGGCGCTTCTCCATGCATCCCGGGTCCTCCAGTGGTTTTCCCAGGGAGCCCATCTGAACCGTCCTTCACCCAGAGGTATATTTCATTCTGAGGTCTTGCAAGTCTTGGAGTCTAGAGGTCTTGATTATTAAGTTTCTCACAACACTCATGATAAACACTCAACAAAACCCCGTCTACTAGGAGCATAGAAAATTAACGTCGCGGCCAAAGTAACAAGGGTTTTGGGGTGCCTATCATAAAATACTACTCAATAACCAATGTTTACAAGTACCTACTTGCATGCAATGGGTGAAGAAGGTTGAAACTAATGCAATAAAACCATAGGTAAAATATGATCAATGTGAACTTTCCTCGTATTAATTGATGAAGATACTCACTCTCATAATCTTGATAATTCTACTCGTCACACTCCGAGCAATCTATCGTAATGAATAGCATTCAGTAAACATTCATGCCAAAAGGAAGAACCAAAAGAACATAAGAAGAAAACATGTCTTGTTGCAAAATAACAACATATCACTACAAGAAATATGTTAATCCATGACGGATTTCTGATGATGTTCTCGTAAACTGTCATGGAAACCGTCACATATTAAGAAGATGCAAATGGGCTACAAAACGGTAGCCCATTTACGACGAACATCAAGGGAATGTTATGGAAACCATCATGGCTCGGTCTACTCGAGCATATTGTTTTTCTACACCATTGGTCCGTCATGGCTCGGTCTACTTGAGCATATTATTTTGCTACACCATTAGTCCGTCATGGATCGCTCCTGCTGGTGTATCATGCATGTCCTTTTGTTTGCACCCACATATTTGTTGGATCAATAATATATAAGGGAGACAAAATCCTCAAAAAGGAGACCAAAACTAACATAGCACGCGCGAGACAGAAAATTTTAAGTCGCCACCGCGGGGAGCCAAATTTTTGAGCCTGTCCAGTATTAACCCTAATTCCCCTTTCCCCTTCTCCCATATCCTCCCATATGAAGCATCAGCCGCCGCCACTCAACCTATCCTCCTCGTGTCGCTTTGTCGTCCACTCCCGCGGCGCCGGCGCCGGCGCTGAACCACCCCACACCAGACACCTCCGATCTATCCAGCACCGAAACCTCCTTGTCTATCCCACGCCATGCCCCGCGCCATTCATATCAAGCTCTCGAGGTATGGCATCCCAGTCCTACCCCTCGAGCTGAGGCGAAACAGTGCAGGCTGGGCTGAAGATACCACCGGATTTGGAAGGCACCTAGGTCACGGTGGCGGCCACAGATCCAGATCCATCCGGCGGCAGGCATGGATATAGCTCAACCCGTCCGAGATCCAACGTGAGTAAGGAATCACGCACCCCCACATCCTTCTCCTCTGCTATTTGTTCGTCGGGATTGAGTTCCTACACAACTTCGTATTTGCTTTTGGGGGTCTGCATGTCAGTATCGTGGGGATGGTCAACGACAAGGTGTGGCTGAACACGCAAGTGTACTTCACACTTGACGATGGCACCGGCCGCTCGGTTTCATCAGATGGTGAGTGCAACTCGACAATGGCTTGCGTGTACGAGAGTTCAAGATGTATTTTAGGGGTAAAATTTTAGATTTTTGTTTGGATTCCATTGCTGGATGCTAGTTGTGGGATTGTCCAATGCCGCCACTTCAATCTTCACTAGATTGGAATGATGTTCTTGTTAGTACGAAAATGCAAGAAATCTAATAATGGGAGTTAAACCTGCAGGTTGTTAACCCTCTCGAATTAATTTAGTAACTCAGTTCCAAGCTGATTGTAGTCTCCTACAAATTGGATAGACGGGTTGAAACTGCACACCACTACCTGCCTGGCCTTGCACTCTTGTCTCCCAACGCCGAAAACATTGATCGTCCTGTTGTGATGTGGTCGCCGCTGTTGTCACAGAGCCACACCCCCGAGAGAGAAACATGTAAAACTGATGGAGGTATACAGTTAAATTAACTGGATCTAGTCAGGGTCATGTCATCGGCGTATACAGTTTTTTTTTGCGGGAACGGTGTATACAATGACGGTACTGTTTTTGCAAGGGATAAATTGACTACAATTGTGTCTACCTCTTTATACGTGAAAGGTGAAATCCCCATATCATCGTCTCCAATGTGTGTCCATCTTCTTCCTCAAATTTGTTTCTTCATATCACTGTAGGTTGCTAGAATGTGCTAGTCAAATACGTAAATCTGTTTTGAATAGAAGGTGTGTATATATGCTGAATTTCACCGTAATGCTAGATTTTTTCTTTTTAACATTGAATGGCTCTAGAAGAATTTCATACATCCTTTTTTACTTTAGAAAGTCAGACAAATAAACACCATGATGTTTATTTGTGTCATATAAATGTTTTTCTTGACCGTCCATATTTCTGGATATTTTTGCAAAAAGTTGAATATCTTCAAGATATAGAAAAGGAAGCGAACTTTAAAGAAAAGCCTTTATGGAGAGTCTCAAAAAGACTGCATCATAGTTATCGAAATGGCCCAGCAAAAGAGTGGCTTCCGTATGCACTTATCTAGTTAACATTTGTATGGACTACATTACAACAGTTGCCTGGTTTGATTCCATAATGTTTACACTTTATGGTATATTTGCAGGTATTTCCTCGTGCTCCTCCTCAAGACCAGGTGAGGCTCTGCTTCTCTCCATCCCCTCTGTTACACAATGTTTTTTGTTCTTCATTCATGCACTGGTTCCAAACAAAATATGTAATGCATTTCTGTGATAAAGATTTGTGAAGAACTACCTGCCATTGAAAGATGTGTGATATTTTACTCAAACTCTTTTCTTGCGAGTGAAAGTTCTACGTTTTTTGATATTTTGGACATATATGGTACATCAAAACCACATAAATCTATTACGCACTAGTTCTTTTGTTGCTTAGATAAATCAAAGCATACTGGAATGTCGACTTCTTTGTTTCATATGATTATATATTGTGGTATATGTTATGTTAGAAAATGTCCTTGAGAGATCTACGATTCAGTAATATGATTGATGTTTGTGATATAAAAGCTTTTCTACCCGTCCTTGAATATAGACCACTAGATTACAAATTTTGTTTTTCATCTAATAATAAGTACGTAGCTTAATGTTTTGTGAGGAAGCGTGGGAGATTTCTCAAGGAAACTGTATCATATTCTTTGTTGATATTTTCCATGCCGTTTGTAGTAATTACCCTATATTTGTCAGCGCTTTGAGATGTACCAGCAACATAAACGTTGAGTTTCATGTCGCTGCTCGTCGAATGTCCACTTCTGTTTCATTACTTTCTTACTTATAGGTTGACTTGGTTTGACCTTCGTGTCACACACTTTTCATGGATTAGTATTAAGGAACCTCCTATTTACTCTTGTTACATAGTAGATGTAATGTTATTCTCATTTGTAGTAACAATAAGATTAAGAATTTTGGACATGTAATTCATTTTTACCTTTGTTCTAATTCTCTTGTCTCTACTATTTATGGATCTGCAAAAATCTAATGTTCTCTTAAATATGCGAGGTATGATTGGGTAGAGGGCTACTCGGTGCTACCCATGATAATCCATTACAACATGCTAGTTGCCATCAGGAGTGTCGACGACAAGATCCTGAATAACACCCTTGAAAGTTTATTTATTTTGTTATGTAAGCTGGATTGTACTGCTTCTTAACCTTGTTGTGTGATATATTTAGTGAATCTATGTTGTAAATTATCACTACATGATGTGTAAACTAATAAGAAAAGATAGGGACTTATGTTGTTGTAAAAGGAAAGGTGAAAGGGGTCAACTCAAAAGAGTCAAAGGATGATCAACTATCGCTATATAAGCTCGACTTGCATACACTATGGGAGATGATAAAAAATATTGGGAGAAGAACATGAATGTAGTTTGACAAATAGTATAAGACATAAGAATTTATTTGTAGAAATAATTTCTTGAAATGGAGCACTACAACTACAACACAAGTTATAGCGAATTGAAGTATGTATTGAGTTTGCATTCAGAAGGTCAAAAGAAGTTGAACTGAAGTACGATGGTTATGTACAAAAATATATGACATTAGTATTTAGGGGTAAAAGGAATCAATTAAAAATGTGTTACGATTTGCAAGATAAGATCAAATGAATGTTCGAATACAAATTTGAATCGCTCAAATTTGCAAGGTTCAAAGGTCGAAACTAATGATGCTACTGGATAGAGGAGATCAATATGAACATGTAGGAAAAAAAGAATTACTAGATTTGAAATAGCGGATCAAAAGATACAAATACTTCAATATAACATTGAATCAACTTAGAACAATGTGAACACTTTTCGGCACTAATAGATAAATCTGATTTGATCAAAATTATAAGTCGAAAAGTTAAAACTAATGATACAAACGAGAAGGTTACTTTAATACGAATCCGACGCAATTGGGTTAATCTAAAACGGAGCTACGGATAAAAAGGTATGATCAGAAGTAGTTTGAATATGAGTGTGAACAAATTTCGAAATTTGAAAATTTCAAAAGGCTGATATAATGGGTTCACCAGATAGGTGGGCTCAAGACAAAACTCTAGGCGTTGGTTTAATCTAATTCAGATAAACGAGTAAAAAGTTATGATTATTTGAAAATTAAGGGCCAAGCTGTTTTACGGAAGAAAAATGCTATGTCTAAAAGAATTCTAGGACTAATGTGTAAATCCAGAGACTAATTGATAAATCTAATTACTCTACCGTATACTAGTGTAGGAACACTAGTCTAGAAATAATAAACTATGGGAGTATAAAAGAAAAATACGAAGAGAAATACCTTTAGAATGCAGAGCAAGAATTAATTCCAAAGAGGAGACCACTTCCAGAAATCCCGTCGGAGAGAAGAAAATATTTTTATTCAATAGACCTAGTCAAACCAAAAGATTGATTTAACCCGAAGTAGATGATTTTTGGATGCTCCTTTGGATCTATATTTATAGGTAGAAAGAAGGTCTAAAGGTCCATAGATAGGCAATGTGGGACTAAACATAGACGAAAAGAGGAGAAAAAAGAGCAAGGTGTCGCATGGGCCAAGTAGGATTCGGTCGGCCATGAGGCAAATCCGGCCAGCCTTTTTTTCGAATGAACAGTGTGTGTCGTGAACAGTGTTTCAATTTTTGTTTTTTGTTTTTTGAAAAAAACAACAAAGAAAAATATATAAACAAAATTAAGAAAACATTTTATATATCAAAATTTTCAGAAAAAGATTTCCTATAGCATCAACAAATTTCCAAGACCAAAAAAAATACTTTAAAAAAATTATTTTTTTGCAATAACTATAAAATGAAAAGGATTTTGAATTTCAAATAAATTACGAATACTTAAAATTTGAATCAAGACATTGTGTCTGATTTTGGAGTGTCATTTTCCTCCTCTCGTTTAATTTTTTTTATCACAGAGTTTTGAAAATATTCAAACTCAAAACTTGAATATGGATTCAAAATAGAAAATTTTGGGAAAGTCATTATACTCACTCTCATTATTTTTTAAAAGTTTCAAATTCCACTCAATTTTTAACAATTAATCACACATCATTCAAGCAAAAAAATCCTAATTATTTATTTTTTATAATATTCCAAAAATTATAATTTTGGGATGTTACACTCCACGCACAAGGGGTCCACGAACAAGCAGCCTTGTCTATTCCACCGTGGCTCCCGTCCACACAGGACTAACCTCACTCATTGTAGATCTTCACGAAGTAGGCAATCTCCTTGTCCTTACAAACATCTTGGTTCAACTCCACAACAAGAAGTAGGAGGCTCCCAAGCGACACCAAACCAATCTAGGAGGCACCACCCTCCAAAAGGTAATAAATGTGGTAGAACGATGAACTCCTTGTCTTGTGCTTCTAAAGATAGTCTCCTCAACACACAATCACTCTCTCATAGGCATGGGTAGGACATATTGATTTGGTGGAAAGCAACTTGGGGAGACTAGATATCAAGTTTCAAATGAATGGATTGGAATATCTTGATATCAACACATGATTTGGTGGCTCTCTCTTAGAAAAATGAATGTGGCAATGAATTGTGTGTTCCGAGTGCTTCATCTACGAATGAGATATAGGTGGAGGGGTATATATAGGCAGCACCCGAAATTGAATCGTTACACCTAAAGTGACAAACTCGGTAACACCGATACTCAAACTCGGAATTTATGATTTTGTGTACCGACGCAACACAAAGTTGGCCACCTAAACTCGGTAGCACCGATGCAGAATCGGTCGTATCGAAATGGTAGGTTTGGCTAGGGTTCTGTCTGGGTTGAAAACCAGTAGGGCCGAATCTGAAATCTTGGCACCACCGATTTTGGATATTTGGCTTTGGATGGGAATGTTATGATGGAAAATGGCTGAGTATTTTTGGTGGCTATCTCCGAGCACTTGAGGAACCAGTTCATCTTAATGCCTCACCCCTTTTTATAGTATTGGCTTTCCTATGGACTCAAAAGTGATTTATCACAAATATAAAATGAAGAGTCTTCTTGCTTGAATCTTGAGCCAACCTTATTCCTTTCTTGCATCAAGGGGCATCTCCACATAAGCTTTTAGCCAATGCATCTTTTAAACTTTTCTGAAATATACTTGGATATAATCATTAGTCCAATGATGTATATGTTGTGATCAATTATCAAAACCACCTTAGGAAGAAATTGTACTTTCAGTTGTCCTAGTGAGGAAAGGATGATGGAGATTATGATTCCCCCACAAGTCGGGATGAGACTCTGGACAAAACCTAAAAAATGGGGGGGGGGGGCAAATGAGCCCACCACAAAAAAGGAGGAAATGCGGGAGTCGAAAAAAAACACCATGAAAAAATGATAGAAAAGGGAGAAGGGGCATGCTAATTACCGCACGTGTGCCTCAAAGTGGGACCATGTTCTTTCATATAGAGAGTATCTTGTTTTGTTACTTCCATATGCTAGTGGGAATTATTCATTATAGAAGTTGGCTTGTATATTCCGATGATGGGATTCCTCAAATGCCTAAGGTCTTCATGAGAAAGTAAGTTGGATGCACACCCACTTAGCTTGAGTCGAGCTTTCATACACTTATACCTCTTGTGCATCCGTTGCTTGGCAATCCCTACTCCTTGCATTGATATCTATTGATGGGCATATCCATAGCCTGTTGATATGTTGAGTTGATGCAAGATTTTCTTCTTCACTTTTACCCCTTTGAAACCTACCACGATATTCTATTCCACCTTTATGCTATATCCATGTTTCACGCTCATGTATTGAGTGAGTAATAAAAAGCAGAAGTGTGCTAAAAAGTATGATCCAATTGCATCATTTCGCACCAGGGTGCTCATGATTTATACATTATGCTAGGAAGACCAAGCATGAAAAGTTGTATGGTTTTCTAGGGATAACATTCTTCAAGCATTGTTATTTTGGAAGGACATGATTGCTTGCTAGTAAACCTGAGTATGGATGTCTTTTTGTCAAATGATAGACTACTGCCTTGAATCACTTGTATCTTAATATTCATCCCATAATTAGATATATGATCAAGATTATTGCAGGTAGCATTCCACGCCAAAAATAATTTTTTCTATCATTTGCCTACTCGACAATGAGCAGGAGTTAAGCTTGGGGATGCTCATACGTATCCGTTGTACCTACAATTTTTATTGTTCCATGCCAAGATTAGACAACTTTCACATATTTTTGGCAACATTTTATATGATTTATTGGATTAACATATTGATCCAGTGCCAAGTGCTAGTTCCTCTTTGTTGCATGTTTTTTGTGTTGCAGAATATCCATATCAAATGAAGTCCAAACACAATAAAAATTTACGGAGAATTATTTTCAAATATATGTGATTTTGTAAGGTGGAATCAATGTAAATACAGATCCACGACTTCCAGTACCGACGAGGGCGCGACCCATATCCTCTAGCGCGCACTGCGCTCTAGTGGCGACACCGTCAGTCGGTTGGGGCTCTTTTTCGGGCGCAAGAAAGATAATTTATGGAAAAAATCGTGTAACAATTTTCAGCCCGATCGGAGTTACAAATATCCGGGAATTTGAGAAATGGTGAATGGCCAGAAAATAGGAATGCGAAACAGAGGAGAACACAGAGGGAGATCCAATCTCGGAGGGGCTACTGCCCTCGGTCGCCATGGATGCCATGGACCAGAGGGGGAACTCTCCTTCCTTCTAGGGGGGATGCCAAGGAAGACGAATAAGGAGGGGGGCTCTCTCCCCTCTCTCCCGGTGGCGCTAGAGTGTCATCGAGGCAAGGAGCGTGATGACGATCTACGTCAACAATCTTGCCCCCGTCAACACCAACTATCTCCCCCTGTATGGAGTGGTGTGATACCTCTTTTCCCGCTGTAACTCTCTAATTAAATATGGTTCTAAACACTATATACTATTTCCCAACGATATGTGGCTTTCCTGTGATGTTTGAGTAGATCTGTTTTGTCCTACGGGTTAATTGTGATATGATGTTATTGATATGATTTCTCCATTGATACGGTGTTGTCCTAAGGTGCCTTCTGTGAGGCGCACATGTGAAGGATCCAGACTAGAGGGTATGCAATATGTTCATGATTTTCTTATAGTGGGTGGCGAGAGTGACAGAAACTGACACCCGAGTAAGGGAGTTGTGCACGTATGAGAGTAAAGAGTACTTGATGTTTAATGCTTTGGTTGGGTTTACCTTAATGATTTCTAGTAGTTGCAGATGCTTGCTAGAGGTCCAATCATAAGTGCATATGATCCAAGTACGGAAAGTGTGTTAGCGTATGCCGCTCCCTCGTTGCACAAGATAAGTATCTATCATGTTATATTCAATTGCCTATGGTCAATTGTTTTCTTGCGTTACACAAAAAACTTTCTACTAAACAGCCCCTAACTTTTTTTCCATGCTCTTCATTTTCTTGCAAAACAACACCTAAATTTTATTTACTTGTTCTTTAGTATCTTGCAAACCTATCTATTACACCTACAAAGTACTTCTAGTTTTATTCTTGTTTTAGCTAAAGCAAACGCTAAATGTGCTTAGAGTTGTATCCGTGGTCGACAGAACTTGCTGGAATATTTGCTCTACCTTTAGCTCCTCGTTGGGTTCGACACTCTTATTTATCGAATAGGGCTACAAATGATCCCCTATACTTGTGGGTTATCACCTTTCACAAGATGAAGCCCAATGATCCTAACTTTGATAAATGTCTATTTGAGCTTCGTGACCTCATGTGTGCTAAAGGAGATGTCATTACCATTAATAACATCATTGTTGAAGCCATTCACATGCATAAACATGAACATTGTCATAGTCAAAATTTTGATGAAATTCTTGATTCTTAGGAAGAGGATATTCCCTCTAAGGATGAGAATGTGGAGCATGGGTACTACGATGAAGACCAAGAGCTGGACATCGAGTATGAGAAGACCATGAGAATCCCAAGTCTTATGGAAAACCTTAGAGACTTCATGGCCGGAGGAAAGTAGTGGATACTTGACAGTGGATGCGTCGATCACATGACCAGAGATGGAGACATGTTTCATGAGATCACACCAATCCATGGACCACGAAGGTATGTGACCTTTGGAGACAACTCCAAGGGTAAGGTACTTGGTCTCGCTAAGATGGACATATCTCATGATAGTTCCAATCCGAATGTCATGCGTGTTTAATCCCTAGGCTACAATCTTCTTTCCGTATCAAGACTTGCAGGCTTTGGTTCCAATGTGCTATTTATGGAAGTTGATTGCCAAGTGTTTCATCGAGACAATGAGAACATGGTATTTACTAGTTTTCATAGAGGTGATCTCTTCATTGTCGATTTCAGTAAAAAAATCCAAACCACGTACATGTATTATTGCAAAATCTTCTAAAGTTTGGTTATGGCATAGAAGGCTAGGACATGTTGGTATGCGTAATCTTGACAGGCTCATCAAAGGTGATCCTATTCTTGGTGTTAAAGATTTTATCTTTGACAAACATAGACTTTGTAGTGCTTGTGAAGCAGGAAAACAACTCGGTGGAAGTCATCCCGTGAAGAACATCATGACTACAAGAAGGGCATTCGAGATGCTTCACATGGATCACTGTGGTCCCGATGCTTCCAAGAGCCTCGGTGGAAATTCTTATGGTTTAGTTATTGTTGATGATTTTTCCAAATTCATGTGGGTATTCTTTCTTGATGACAAGTCGGAGGTACAAAATATCTTCAAGAACTTTGCTCGGAAAGCTCAAATTCAGTTTGAAGTGAAGATCAAGAAATTTGGAGCGACAACGGATCAAGAACACAACCGTGGATACTTTTCTTGATGAAGAAGATATCTCACATGATTTCTCGGCGACGTACACACTTCAACAAAATGGAGTTGTTGAGAGAAATAACCGTACTCTCATAGAGATGGCTAGAATGATGCTTGACGAATACAAGACACCAAGTCACTTTGAGCTGAAGCCATGGAAACAGCTTGCCATGCCACGAACCAAATCTACTTACACAAGCTTCTCAGTAAAATGGCATACGAGCTACTCACCGATAACAAACCCAAACTTGGATACTTTCAAGTATTCGGCTCTAAGTGCTACATTCTTGATAAGCATCATAGTTCTAAATTTTCTCCTAAATCTCATGAAGGTTTCCTACTTGGTTACGGATCAAACTGTCACACTTACCGTGCCTACAACAACTTCACTCGAAAAGTTGAAGAGACGGTAGATGTGAAGTTTGATGAATCTAATGGTTCGCAAGTCGAACAATTGCCAAATGATGTAGGAGATAAGGATCCTTCGGAAGCCATCCAAGGCTTCCCCATCAGCAAGATTCGTCTCGTGGAGGTGAAGGAGAGTACTTCATCAATCCAAGTGGAAGATCTTACTTTGCATCCAGGCGAACCATAGAATGACATGGATGCATCCACAAGCGGTACATGACATGATGAAGAGGATGAAAAAGTACATCATGATGATCCACCTCAACCTTCTTCACCACCACCTCAAGGAGATGACACCTCCAACGATAACAAAGAATAAGAAGATAAGGAAGCTCCACCACCCAACAAGAAAAACTGTCACGAGTTCGAGCAAGAGTGGACAAAGATCCTCTGTTGAATCAGATCTTCGGTAACATACAAACCGGGATAATCACTTACTCTAAAACTCGTTCAGCTAACTTTTCGTGTATTACTCATTTATCTCTAGCATTGAGCCTATGAATGTAGAAGAAGCACTTCAAGCCCCAAATTGGGTGAATGCGATGCACGAAGAGCTACATGATGACCCACAAGTATAGGGGATCAATCCTAGCCCTTTCAATAAGTAAGAGTGTCGAACCCAACAAGGAGCGGAAGGAAATGACAAGCTGTTTTCACCAAGGTAATTTCTGCAAGCACTGAAATAGTGGTAACACGTTGTTTGATAGCTAGATAATTTTAACAAGTAATGAGTAGCAATAATAAAAATAAGTGCAACGAGGTAGCCCAATCCTTATTTGTTAAAGGATAGGCTAGAACGGTTTCTTATGATAAGCAAAGCGCTCTTGAGGGCACACAGGAGTCTCATATAGTCACTTTCGTCATGTCACTACTAGAAAAAGGGCTATAGCTAATATGGACATTAATGGCGCACCATGTATGTGGTGCGCCACTGCTATATAGCAGTGGCGCACCAGATATAGGTGTGCCATTATTGTCCATATTACTAATGGCGCACATGTTGTGTGGTGTGTCATTACTTGCTTTGTCGTGGCCCCACACCCTTCCTAGACTTAGAAGTGGCGCACCAAGGGGAAGTGCGCCATTACTAGTTTTAACTAGTAATGGCGCACCACATCCACGGTGCGCCACTACTAACAATTTTTTTTCAGTTTTTTTTTCAAAACTAGTCATCGAGCATTCTTACCAGGTGCGCCATTAGTAACCCTAGTTACTAATGGCACATTATTTGGTGGTGCGCCATTGGTAACCTGAGAGCAATAGATATTTTTGACAACCACTTCACACTCATTTCCCCCCCACTTCATTCTCTCCACCTCTACCAACCTTGTTGGTCTCGGCTGCCTCCTCCTACTCACCACATTTGCACCATAGATTCACCCAAATTAAGTGGTTAAATTTCCTTCTTTTGATAGGTAAGTAAAGGGAAAGCTTCCTTTATGTACTAGATCTACTTTTTTGTCCTTCCAACGTGTACACACTTTTTATGGCCTAGATCTATGTATGTTTGTGGTGTTGCATATGTTTGTGTTTGCAGGTACCGGTATTTGAAATGCGATAGTTACCAATATTTTTCCGGAATGTTGATTCATTTCCGTTTCGGCGAGAATTTGGCACTATGCATTCTTTTTGGTCCTATTTTTAGGCAAAGTCATGCCAAAAATTTTTTTGGTTCTAAAGTATCGTTTTGCTCTACTCCGTAGGCGACCATGGTCCGCATGATGACCGGTGGCATCGTGAATAGGTCTTTGAGCTCTGCGAAGGCCGAGATGCTTCAAAAGAACGAGACGGAGATAAGATGTCTGTGTCAAAGATGCAAGATGAAGAGCCTTATGGACACGGATTCTAGACAGGTGCGGGACCACCTGATCGTGTGTGGTTTCATGGATGGCTATCGGTGGCAAGGTGATGAAGATGATTATGAAGTCGTCCATGGGGGCCGGGCAAGAAATAAGGAAGGGCAGCAAGACAATAGCGGCGAGGGCGGGCAAGAAGACGAAGAATCTCCAAGACATGATCACGAAGTATATGCAGGACACAGTCATCATGTAGAAGATGCCGGACATGATGATGAGGAAGATCAAGACAAAGGGCATGATCATGAAGATGAAGATTCCGGAGGAGACGACGATGGACCATCGATGGGCTGGGTGCAGGACCCTCATATTCAAGAGCTGCTTCTCAAGCAGACGGGTAACGCAAGAGCTGTCGCCCAAGAGAAAGCCAAGCTGGATCAACTGGAGATAGACGCGGTTACTCCATTGTATGAAGGATGCAGGACCGAGGATACCCGCGTGAAAGTAACGCTCATGGCTCTGGAGATGAAGGTAAAACACAAAATTACCGACACATGCTTCGACGAGAACATGTCATTCTGGCACGAACGTCTTCCCATGGGGAACAAGTGCCTGGCCAGATTCGAGGAGGCAAAGAAAATCGTGTGTCCTCGATACAAGAAGAGGAAGAAAGCTCCTCGAAAAGTGGTGTGGTACTTTCAGATCACTCCTCGTGTGCAGCGGTATTTTGCGGACCCTAAGCAAGCAGAGCTCCTGCGTTGGCACGCGATAGGGAGGAGAAGAAGCGAGAAGATGATGGAAATGATCCAGAGATAAATAAAAATGACAAAATGTTGAATCACCCTAAGGATGCGAGCTTGTGGCAAGCGTTGAACTTTGTGTTGGAAATATGCCCTAGAGGCAATATTAAATTAGTTATTATTATATTTCTTTGTTCGTGATAATCATTTATTATCCATGCTATAATTGTATTGATTGGAAACACAAATACATGTGTGTATACATAGACGAAACATTATCCCTAGTAAGCCTCTAGTTGACTAGCTCGTTGATCAAAGATGGTCAAGGTTTCCTAACCATAGACAAGTGTTGTCACTTGATAACGGGATCATATCATTAGGAGAATCATGTGATGGACAAGACCCAAACTATGAACATAGCATATTGATCGTGTCGTTTTATTGCTATAGTTTTCTGCGTGTCAAGTATTTGTTCCTATGACCATGAGATCATTTAACACACAGGCACCGGAGGAATGCCTTTTGTGTATCAAACGTCACAACGTAACTAGGTGACTATAAAGGTGCTCTACAGGTATTTCCGAAGGTGTCCGTTGGGTTAGTATGGATCAAGACTGGGATTTGTCATTCCGTGTGACGGAGAGGTATCTCGGGGCCCACTCAGTAATACAACATCACACACAAGCCTTGCAAGAAATGTGACTAAGTGTAAGTCACGGGATCTTGTATTAAGGAACGAGTAAAAAGACTTGCTGGTAACCAGATTGAAATAGGTATGCGGATACCGACGATCGAATCTCGGGCAAGTAACATACCGAAGGACAAAGGGAATGACATGCGGGAATATATGAATCCTTGACAATGAGGTTCAACCGATAAGATCTTCAGAGAATATGTAGGATCCAATATGGTCATCCAGGTCCCGCTATTGGATATTAACCGAGGAGTACCTCGGGGCATGTCTACATAGTTTTCGAACCCGCAGGGTCTGCACACTTAAGGTTCAGCGATGCTTTAGTATAGTTGAGTTATATGTGTCATTACCAAATGTTGTTCGGAGTCCCGAATGATATGACGGATGTCACGAGGGTTTCCGGAAAGGTCCGGAGACAAAGATTGATATATAGTATGACCTCATTTGATTGCCGGAAGGTTTTCGGGCATTACCGGGAATGTACCGGGAGTGACGAATGCGTTCTGGATGTTCACCGGGAGTTGCCAACCCACCCGGGGAAGCCCATAGGCCTTAGGGGTGCCGCACCAGCCCTTAGTGGGCTGGTGGGACAGCCAAAAAGGGCCCTATGCATAGGAGATAGAAAATCAAAGAGAAAAAAAGAAGGTGGGAAGGAAGGGAAGGACTCCACCTTCCAATCCTAGTTGGACTAGGATTGGAGGTGGACTCCTCCACCTCCTTAGCCGGCGGACCCTTGGGCTCTTGGACCCTAAGGCAAGCCTCCCCTCCCCTCCTCCTATATATAGTGGGGTTCTAGGGCTGATTTGAGACAATTTTTGCCACGGCAGCCCGGCCACAAACACCACGGGTTTTCCTCTAGATCGTATTTCTACGGAGCTCCGGCGGAGCCCTGCAGGAGTAGATCCTTCACCACCACCAGAGCGCCGTCACGCTACTGGAGAACTCATCTACTTCTCCGTATTGCTTGCTGGATCAAGAAGGCCGAGATCATCGTCGAGCTGTACGTGTGCTGAACACGGAGGTGTCGTCCGTTCGGCACTAGATCGGAGCGGATTGTGGGACAGATCACGCGACGGTTCGTGGGACGGTTCGCGGGCAGATCGAGGGACGTGAGGACGTTCCACTACATCAACCGCGTTTCTTAACGCTTCCTGCTGTGCGATCTACAAGGGTACGTAGATCCAAATCTCCTCTCGTAGATGGACATGACCATGATAGGTCTTCGTGCGTGTAGGAAAATTTTTGTTTCCCATGCGATGTTCCCCAACACTTCGAAAACCCAGAATTTGGGGACGATCCAAGGAACATGATGCTGGGCGCGAGCACCGATGGAGTCAATCCGCTTGGCAGCCAGAGAAGCACACGTAGCACCTGGCCTGTGTTTGTGTGGATGTACAACCTTCCCCCCTGGATGTGCATGAAGAGGAAGTACATTCACATGAGTATGCTAATTGCAGGGCCGAAACAACCAGGGAATGACATCAATCTGTATTTGGGGATGCTGAAAGAGGAGCTAGACACGTTGTGGAAACCGCCAGCCAATACGTGGGACGCCGCAGCGAAACAATATTTCCCTATGAGAGCCGAACTGCTCACGACTGTGCACGACTATCTCGGTTACAGATATGTCGTCGGGCAGGTGGTCCACAAATTTTGTGCATGCTTCAACTGCATGGATGACACAGCGTACCGCCAGCTAGACAAAGATCCTGGGTCTTCGAAAACCATGTTCATGGGACATCGAAGGTGGCTTCGCGACGATGACGCCTGGAGAAAACGCAAGGATTTGTTCGATGGTGAAACCGAACCCCGAAGACGCCCACGTACGAGGAGCGGCGAGGAAATAGACGAGCTGTTGAAAAATTGGAAAGAGTGCCCACCGTCGGGAAAGAAGCGAAAGGCGCCAGAGCCACTGCTGAGGGTATGGAAAACAAGGTCTGTTTTCTGGGACTTGCCATACTGGAAGATCCTGTGTGTGCGTCACAGCCTTGATGTCATGCATATCACGAAGAGCGTGTGAGAGAGTCTGCTTGGTACCCTGCTCAACATGCCAGAGAGGACCAAAGATGGGCCTAAAGCATGGGCAGACTTGCAATCAATGGGCATCAGGGAGGAGCTTCACGCAAAACGCTCTAATGATGATGATGATGATGAGGCGAAGGACACGGAAAGTCATCGCAAAGGCAAAAAGGCCAAGAAGATCGAATATGACTGCCCTCCCGCGTGCTTCACTCTAAGTCAAAAGGATATCGAGCAGTTTTTCACCTGCCTCGTAGGAGTAAAACTTCCTTACGGTTACGCGGGGAAGATAAGCAGATACCTAGACTCAGCGAAGCAGAAGTTCAGCGGTATGAAGTCTCACGACTGTCACGTGCTGATGACGCAGATACTTCCAGTTGTAATCCATGGGATCATGGACGCGCACGTCCGTGATGTGCTATTTGGCCTATGCAACTTTTTTGACGTCATCTCTCGGAAGTCAGTTGGCGTGAGACAACTCAGAAGGCGACAGCAAGAGATCGTGGTGATACCATGCGAGCTTGAGATGTACTTCCCGCTCGCATTCTTCAACGTTATGTTGGATCTGCTGGTCCATATTGTGGAGGATATCATCCAACTAGGGCCGACGTTCCTGCACAACATGATGCCATTCGAAAGGATGAATGGTATCATCAAAGGATACGTTCACAATAGGGCTCGTCCAGATGGAAGCATAGCCCAGGGCTTTCTGTCCGAAGAGTGCATCTCCTTCTACACGAATTATCTAGGCATCAAGAACCCCGTTGGTCTGCCCGTCATAAGGCACTATGTCAGGGCCCGGTACAAGGTGGACCCGGTAACAAAGGAGCTTACCACGGATCTGAAGGTGAAGGAGCTTGAGCGTGTTCTGGTAAGGAATACACCACCGCGTAATTAGCTCCATATGGTTCTATTCTAATTAATGAAGCCAAATTTCTAAATGGTTCATGTTCCTTCCGCAGGAAACTGAAAGCAGTAGCGCGGGGTCTCAGAGCTCCCCGCCTGCCGCTTGGGACACCACTTTAAATAGGGCGTTGAACGTAATGAAACACAAGGATAAGCTCAATAAGCCGTCGTCAGCTGGTCGTGTGGCCTGCGAAGGCTTGTCCACGAAATGGTATGAATACTATAAGGCTAGGCGAAAGGAGAGCAAGACCAGCTCAGAAAGCCAGGACCGCGAGGTTAAAGAACTCAAGGCACAAGTGGGGCGGATTCCGGAGATAGTCCAAGAGCAAGTGCAAGACCAAATGGGAGCGAGGATCAGCGCCATTATGCCTTCCTTGCTTGAGGGGTTGTGGGGGTGGATTGCGGGCGGCCAACAAGGGCCGCCCCTGATTCCCAGCTTCACGAGCAGCAACTCGCACAACACACCGGCCTTGGTGTCTCCGGCGGAGGAGGCATTGCAGGTGCCTCCGGCGTCTTCGCCAGTATTGGAGCTTAATGCACCCGTGCGTTGGAAGAATACGCCGGCCGGCACCTCGGCAGCAAGCGGCCCCTCCGTCACTTGCACGCCCACCATTGGCGGTGCCTCGACATTAGCCGAGCTCAACGCCATCACGGTAACTAAGCATCGGCCGATGACTTCATCTCCTTGCCTTTGATTGGGCATCCCTGACGCCCTACATGTTTTCGCACGGCGCCGCCAATGTTCCATGCACTCTCCTGCACTTCATGGACGGCGAGTTGATCGATGTCGCCAAGGCCAAAATCGTTGAACCGGGCAACCGTGTGTTCCACGGTAATGCGATGCCACCCACCATGTATAGGGTTCAACTGGTTCGGGTGCTGCGGGGCTGCGACGACTTGTTACCTCCGTATCGACTCCCTAGGGTCGACGAAGATGATGTGATGACCCTCAGCGTCTGCTTAAACTGGTCCATGCTTTGGACGAAGAGCCAGATTCGTTTGGGGGCAGGGGACACCAACCCATAGACAACACCGCTAGTCGTGTCGGCGCCAAGCCATGGCAAGACCGTCGCAATGCTACCACCGTCAGCTGATCCGAACATGCATATGGCACAGGATCCGGACGACGACGACGATACATTTTCCAACGTCGATAAGTACATCAACAAACATGGGTATGGTGACGAATTGTTTGAGCCTCCTTCTCAAGAACCCAACCCTGCAAAAGACGATGGCGATCTAGCTGGTACCACGGAGAAACCCAATTTCAACACGCGTCGTTTGTTCAGTTCTCAGGAGACGCCTCCAGCTGCCGCCTTCATCGAGACTCAAATAGCCGAGGTGCGAAATATTATCAGCCCCAACACACTCAAGAAGGTGGGCTCTGAGCAGAACTTGAGCCCATTACAGCATACGAAGCAAAAGGGATGAAAAATAAAAAATAACAAGGGTGCGAGCCAGCCGGCACCGAGTACGATCCGTGCTCAGGATGGGCCACTGTAGCGACCAGACCTCAATCAGTCCGGTCTCTATGCATCTGTATCATCCCTGGAAAGGTATGCTGACACACACAGTACTTCGATGGGTATTATAGCAGAGTAGCAATCACACACATATTACATCGAATGTCTCAAAGAGAACTTATTACAATAATATGGCCTAAGGCCATCTAAATATGATAACAACGGAAGGCTTGGAAGATAAAGTAGGTCCATTTGTTGGAAATATGCTCTAGAGGCAATAATAAAATGGTTATTATCATATTTCCTTGTTCATGATAATAGTCTATTGTTCATGCTATAATTGTATTAATAGGAAACAGTAATACATGTGTGAATAAATAGATCACAATGTGTCCCTAGCAAGCCTCTAGTTGGCTAGCTCGTTAGTCAATAGATGATCATGGTTTCCTGATCATGGGCCTTAGATGTCATTGATAACGGGATCACATCATTGGGAGAATGATGTGATCGACAAGACCCAATCCTAAGCATAGCACTAGATCCTATTGTTCGTATGCTAAAGCTTTTATGATGTAAAGTGTCTTTTCCTTCGACCGTGAGATTGTGCAACTTCCGGATACCGTAGGAGTGCTTTGGGTGTATCAAACGTCACAACGTAGCTGGGTGACTATAAAGGTGCACTACGGGTATCTCTGAAAGTGTCTGTTGGGTTGGTACGAATCGAGATCGGGATTTGTCACTCCGTGTGACAGAGAGGTATCTCTGGGCCCACTCGGTAGAACATCATCATGAGCTCAATGTGACTAAGGCGTTAGTCACACGATGACGTGCTACGGAACGAGTAAAGAGACTTACCGGTAACGAGATTGAACAAGGTATAGGTATATCGACGATCGAATCTCGGGCAAGTTCTATACCGACAGACAAAGGGAATCGTATACGAGATTGATTGAATCCTTGACATCGTGGTTCATCCGATGAGATCATCGTGGATCAAGTGGGAGACACCATGGGTATCCAGACCCCGCTGATGGTTATTGGCCGGAGAGGTGTCTCGGTCATGTCTGCCTGTCTCCCAAACCCGTAGGGTCTACACACTTAAGGTTCGATGACGCTAGGGTTATAGGGAATTGTTATACGAGGTTATCAAAAGTTGTTCGGAGTCCCGGATGAGATCTCGGATGTCACGAGGAGCTCCAGAATGGTCCGGAGGTAAAGATTGATATATAGGACGGATGGTTTCGGACACCGGAAGTGTTTCGGGCATCACCGACAACGTACCGGGACCACCGGGACCATCGGAGGTGGCCCCGGGGGTCCACCGAAGGGGGCAACGACCCCGGGAGGCAAGATGGGCCAAGTGGGGGAGGGAACCAGCCCCTAGGTGGGCTGGTGCGCCTCCCCACTCAGCCCAATGCGCAGGGGAGAGGGAAGGGGGGGGGGCAAACCCTAAGCCAGGTGGGCCTAAGGCCCACCAGGGGTGCGCACCACCCCTCCTCCCCTCCTGGCCGCCACCTCCTGGCGCAGATGGGGCTGCCGCACCCCTTGGGGTGGGAACCATAAGGGCTGCGCCCCCTCCCTCTTCCCCTATACATAGTTGAGGTTTCGGGGCTGTTTCGCACACGATTTTCTCTCTCTCTCGGCGCAGCCCTGCCCTTCTTCCTCCTCCTCACTGTCGGTGCTTCGTGAAGCCCCGCCCGGAGACCTCGTCTCTCCATCGACACCAGGTCGTCGTGCTGCTGGAGTTCTTCCCCAACCTCTCCCTCCTCCTTGCTGGATCAAGGTGCGGGAGACGTCACCGAGCTGCACGTGTGTTGAACGCGGAGGTGTCGTAGTTCGGCACTAGATCAGAATCGCTATGAGTACGACTCCATCAACCGCGTTCTAGCAACGCTTCCGCTTAGTGATCTTCAAAGGTATGAAGATGCTCTTACCCCTCTCTCATTTTTGGTCTCTCCATAGGAAGATCTGAATATGCGTAGGAAAATTTTGAATTTCTGCTATGTTACCCTACAGTGGCATCCGAGCCAGGTTTTCTATGCGTAGATTCTATGCACGAGTAGAACACAAAAGTTGTGGGCGATGATTTGTCAATTTTCTTGCTGCTACTAGTCTTATTCTTTTCCGGCGGTATTGTGGGATGAAGCGGCCCGGACCGACTTTACACGTACGCTTACGTGAGACTGGTTCCACCGACAAACATGCACACTGTGCATAAAGGTGCCTAGCGGGTGTCTGTCTCTCCTACTCTAGTCGGATTGGATTTGATGAAAAGGGTCCTTATGAAGGGTAAATAGCTTTGGCATATCATCGTTGTGGCTGTCATGTTGGTAAGAAGGCGTTCTTGCTAGAAACCCAAATCAGCCACGTAAAACTTGCAACAACAATTAGAGGACGTCTAACTTGTTTTTGCAGTGTTTGACAAGTGATGTGATATGGCCAAAGTTGTGATGTTGCATGTATGATGTATGAGATGATCATGTTATTGTAATAGGTTTCACGACTTGCATGTCGATGAGTATGACAACCGGCAGGAGCCATACGAGTTGTCTTAATTTATTGTATGAGATGCAACGCCATGTGCTTACTACTATTACTTAATTGCTAATGGTTAGCTATAGTAGTAGTGATAGTAGTAGTTGGCGTGACGACTTCACGGAGACACGATGATGGAGACCATGATGATGGAGATCATGGTGTCACGTCGGTGACGATGATGATCATGTGACGCCTGAAGATGGAGATCAAAAGGGCGAAGATGATAATGGGCATATCATGTCACTATATGGTTGCATTGTGATGTTTATCATGTTTTTCATCTTATTGCTTAGAACGACGGTAGCATAATAAGATGACCCTCTTAAAATTTCGAGAACGTATTCCCCTAAGTGTGCACCGTTGCGAAGGATCGTTGTCTCGAAGCACCACGTGATGATCGGGTGTGATAGATTCTAACGCTCGCATACAACGGGTGTAAGCCAGATTTACACACGTGAAACACCTAGGTTGACTCGACGAGCTTAGCATGTACAGACATGACCTCGAATACAAGAGACCAAAAGGTCGAACATGAGTCGTATGGTTGAATACGATCAGCATGAAGTTGCTCACCATGGTGACTAGTCCATCTCACGTGATGATCGGACACGGGTTAGTCAACATGGATCATGTATCACTTAGATGACTAGAGGGATGTCGAATTAAGTGGGAGTTCATACTTAATTTGATTAAATGAACTTAATTGTCATGAACTTAGTCTAAAAGTTGTCTTTATAAATATTGTAGATGGCCAACGTCAACCTCCATTTCAACGCATTCCTAGAGAAAAACAAGTTGAAAGATGATGGTAGCAACTATGCGGACTGGGTTCGCAACCTGAAGCTCATCCTTGAAGCAGCTAAAAAGGTTTATGTCCTTGATGCACCGCTAGGTGACCCTCCCGCTCCCGCAGCAGCCCAGGACATTCTGAACGTCTGGCAAACGCGGAGTGATGACTACTCTCTGGTTAGGTGTGGCATGTTATACAGTTTAGAAACGGGGCTCCAAAGGCGTTTTGAGCAACACGGTGCATATGAGATGTTCCAAGAACTGAAGCTAGTTTATCAAGCTCATGCCCGCGTCGAGAGATATGTAGTACCCGACAAGTTCTTTAGCTGTAAGATGGAGGAGAACAGTTCTTTTCGTGAGCACATACTCAAAATGTCTGGGTTACACGGTCGTCTGACTTCACTTGGAGTCGAACTTCCGGATGATGCTATAATTGACAGAATCCTCCAGTCTCTCCCACCAAGCTACAAAGGCTTTGTGCTTAACTACAACATGCAAGGGATGGAGAAGACCATTCCCAAGTTGTACTCGATGCTCAAGTGTGCAGAAGTAGAAATCAAGAAAGAGCATCAAGTGTTGATGGTCAACAAGACCACTAGTTTCAAGAAGGGCAAGGGTAAGAAGAACTTGAAGAAAGACCGCAAAGTTGTTGCCGCGCCCGGTAAGCCAGATGCCGGGAAGAAGAAAAAGAATGGACCCAAGCCTGAGACTGAGTGCTTCTATTGCAAGGGAAAGGGTCACTGGAAACAGAATTGCCCCAAATACTTAGCGGACAAGAAGGCCGACAACGTTAAAGGTATATGTGATATACATGTTATTGATGTGTACCTTACCAGCGCTCGTAGTAGCTCCTGGGTATTTGATACTGGTGCTGTTGCTCACATTTGCAACTCAAAACAGGAACTGCGGAATAAGCGGAGACTGGCCAAGGACGAGGTGACGATGCGCGTCGGGAATGGTTCCAAGGTCGATGTGATCGCCGTCGGCACGCTACCTCTACATCTACTGTCGGGATTAGTTTTAAACCTTAATAATTGTTATTTAGTACCAACTTTAAGCATGAACATGAACATTGTATCAGGGTCGTGCTTAATGCGAGACGGCTACTCATTTAAGTCAGAGAATAATGGTTATTCTATTTATATGAGTGATATGTTTCATGGTCATGCTCCGCTGGTGAATGGTTTATTCTTGATGAATCTCGATCGTGATGTTACGCATATTCATAGTGTGAGTACCAAAAGATGTAAAGTTGATAATGATAGTCCCACATACTTGTGGCACTGCCGCCTTGGTCATATCGGCGTTAAGTGCATGAAGAAGCTCCATACTGATGGACTATTAGAGTCTCTTGACTTTGAATCATTTGACACATGCGAACCGTGCCTCATGGGCAAGATGACTAAGACTCCGTTCTCAGGAATAATGGAGAGAGCAACCGACTTATTGGAAATAATACATACTGATGTGTGTGGTCCAATGAACATTGAAGCTTGCGGTGGCTATCGTTATGTTCTCACTCTCACCGATGATTTGAGTAGGTATGGGTATATCTACTTGATGAAGCACAAATCTGAGACATTTGAAAAGTTCAAGGAATTTCAGAGTGAGGTCGAGAATCAACGTGACAGAAAAATTAAGTGTCTACGATCTGACCCTGGAGGAGAATATTTGAGTCACGAGTTTGGCACACACCTAAGGAAGTGTGGAATCGTTTCACAACTGACGCCGCCTGGCACACCGCAATGCAACGGGGTGTATGAACGTCGTAATCGCACTTTATTAGATATGGTACGATCTATGATGTCTCTTACCGACTTACCGCTATCATTTTGGGGATACGCATTAGAAACTGCAGCATTCACTTTAAATAGGGCACCGTCTAAATCCGTTGAGACAACACCGTATGAAATATGGTTTGGCAAGAAACCTAAGTTGTCGTCTCTTAAAGTTTGGGCTGTGATGCTTATGTGAAGAAACTTCAACTAGAAAAGCTCGAACCCAAAGCGGAGAAATGCGTATTCATAGGATACCCTAAGGAAACTATTGGGTATACCTTCTATCTTAGATCCGAAGGTAAAACTTTTGTTGCCAAGAACGGATCCTTTCTAGAGAAAGAGTATCTCTCGGAAGAACTAAGTGGGAGGAAGGTAGAACCTGATGAGGTAATTACACCCCCTCTCGAACAGGATAGTAGCGCAGCGCGGGAAGTTGTTCCTGTGGCGCCTACACCAACTAAAGAGGAAGTTAATGATAATGATCATGAAGCTTCGGATCAAGTTACTACTGAACCGCGAAGGTCCACGAGGGCACACTCCGCACCAGAGTGGTACGGCAACCCTGTGATGGAAATCATGTTGTTAGACAACGGTGAACCTTCGAACTATGAAGAAGCAATGGCGGGCCCGGATTCCAACAAATGGCTTGAAGCTATGAAATCCGAGATAGGATCCATGTATGAGAACAAAGTATGGACTTTGGTGGACTTGCCCGATGACCAGCGAGCCATAGAAAATAAATGGATCTTCAAGAATAAGACTGATGCAGACGGTAATGTAATCGTTTATAAAGCTCGACTTGTCGCAAAGGGTTTTCGACAAATGCAAGGAGTTGACTACGAAGAGACTTTCTCTCCCGTAGTGAAGATGAAATCAGTCCGAATCATGTTAGCAATTGCCGCCTTTTATGATTATGAAATTTGGCAAATGGACGTCAAAACAGCGTTCCTTAATGGGAACCTTAAGGAAGAGTTGTATATGATGCAACCAGAAGGTTTTGTCGACCCTAAGGGTGCTAACAAAGTGTGCAAGCTCCAGCGCTCCATCTATGGGCTGGTGCAAGCATCTCAGAGTTGGAACATTCGCTTTAATGAGGTGATTAAAGCGTTTGGGTTCATACAGGTTTACGGAGAAGCCTGTCTGTACAAGAAAGTGAGTGGGAGCTCTGTAGCTTTCCTCATACTGTATGTGGATGACATATTATTGATGGGGAACAATACAGAAATGTTGGAGAGCATAAAGGCCTATTTGAACAAGAGTTTTTCAATGAAGGACCTTGGAGAAGCTGCATACATATTAGGCATCAAGATCTATAGAGATAGATCAAGACACCTCATAGGTCTTTCGCAAAGTACATACCTTGACAAGATATTGAAGAAGTTCAATATGGAAAACTCAAAGAAAGGGTTCTTGCCAGTTTTGCAAGGTATGAGATTGAGTAAGACTCAGTCGCCGACCACGGCAGCAGATAGAGAGAAGATGAGTTCTGTCCCCTATGCTTCAGCCGTAAGCTCTCTTATGTATGCCATGCTATGTACCAGACCTGATATAAACCTTGCCATAAGTTTGGTAGGAAGGTACCAAAGTGATCCCGGTATGGAACACTTGACAGCGGTCAAGAATATCCTTAAGTACCTGAAAAGGACTAAGGAAATGTTTCTCGTTTATGGAGGGGACGAAGAGCTCATCGTAAAGGGTTATGCCGACGCCAGCTTCGACACAGATCTGGATGACTCTAAGTCACAGACCGGATACGTATATGTTTTGAATGGTGGGGCAGTGAGCTGGTGCAGCAGCAAGCAAGAAGTTGTGGCAGCATCTACATGTGAAGCAGAGTACATAGCTGCTTCAGAAGCGGCTCATGAAGGAATTTGGGTAAAGGAGCTCATCACCGACCTTGGAGTGGTTCCAAGCGCGTCAGGTCCAATGACACTCTTCTGTGATAACACTGGGTCCATTGCCATAGCCAAGGAGCCCAGGTTTCACCGGAAGACGAAGAAGATCAAACGCCGCTACAACTCCATCCAGGACCATGTCCAGAGTGGAGTAATAGATATTTGTAAAGTACACTTGGATCTAAATATTGCAGACCCGTTGACTAAACCTCTTCCACGAGCAAAACATGATCAACACCATAATGCTATGGGTGTTCAATACATCACAATGTAACTAGATTATTGACTCTAGTGCAAGTGGGAGACTGTTGGAAATATGCCCTAGAGGCAATAATAAAATGGTTATTATCATATTTCCTTGTTCATGATAATAGTCTATTGTTCATGCTATAATTCTATTAACAGGAAACAGTAATACATGTGTGGATAAATAGATCACAATGTGTCCCTACCAAGCCTCTAGTTGGCTAGCTCGTTAGTCAATAGATGATCATGGTTTCCTGATCATGGGCATTAGATGTCATTGATAACGGGATCACATCATTGGGAGAATGATGAGATGGACAAGACCCAATCCTAAGCATAGCACTAGATCATATTGTTTGTATGCTAAAGCTTTTCTAATGTCAAGTGTCTTTTCCTTCCTCCGTGAGATTGTGCAAATCCCGGATACCGTAGGTGTGCTTTGGGTGTATCAAACGTCACAACGTAACTGGGTGACTATAAAGGTGCACTACGGGTATCTCTGAAAGTGTCTGTTGGGTTGGTACGAATCGAGATCGGGATTTGTCACTCCGTGTGATGGAGAGGTATCTCTGGGCCCACTCGGTAGAACATCATCATGAGCTCAATGTGACTAAGGAGTTATTCACACGATGACGTGCTACGGAACGAGTAAAGAGACTTACCGGTAACGAGATTGAACAAGGTATAGGTATACCGACGATCGAATCTTGGGCAAGTTCTATACCGACAGACAAAGGGAATCGTATACGGGATTGATTGAATCCTTGACATCGTGGTTCATCCGATGAGATCATCGTGGAGCAAGTGGGAGACACCATGGGTATCCAGACCCCGCTAATGGTTATTGGCCGGAGAGGTGTCTCGGTCATGTCTGCCTGTCTCCCGAACCCGTATGGTCTACACACTTAAGGTTCGATGACGCTAGGGTTATAGGGAATTGTTATACGAGGTTATCGAAAGTTGTTCGGAGTCCCGGATGAGATCCCGGATGTCACGAGGAGCGCCGGAGGTAAAGATTGATATATAGGATGGATGGTTTCGGACACCGGAAGTGTTTTGGGCATCACCGGTAACGCATCGGGACCATCGGAGGTGGCCCCGGGGGTCGACCGAAGGGGGGCAACGACCCCGGGAGGCAAGATGGGCCAAGTGGGGGAGGGAACCAGCCCCTAGGTGGGTTGGTGCGCCTCCCCACTCAGCCCAATGCGTAGGGGAGAGGGAAGGGGGGGGGCAAACCCTAAGCCAGGTGGGCCTAACGCCCACCAGGGGTGCGCACCACTCCTCCTCCCGTCCTGGCCGCCACCTCCTGGCGCAGACGGGGCTGCCGCACCCCTTGGGGGTGGGAACCCTAAGGGCTGTGCCCCTCCCTCTTCCCCTATATATAGTTGAGGTTTCGGGGTTGTTTCGCACACGGTTTTCTCTCTCTCTTGGCGCAGCCCTGCCCTTCTTCCTCCTCCTCTCTGCCGGTGCTTGGCGAAGCCCTGCCGGGAGACCTCGTCTCTCCATCGACACCACACCGTCGTGCTGCTGGAGTTCTTCCCCAACCTCTCGCTCCTCCTTGCGGGGTCAAGGTGCGGGAGACGTCACCGGGCTGCAGGTCTGTTGAACGCAGAGGTGCCATAGTTCGGCACTAGATCGGAATCGCTGCGAGTACGACTCCATCAACCGCGTTCTAGCAACGCTTCCGCTTAGCGATCTTCAAAGGTATGAAGATGCTCTTACCCCTCTCTCGTTGCTGGTCTCTCCATAGGAAGGTCTGAATATGCGTAGGAAATTTTTCAATTTATGCTACGTTACCCTACGCCATCAACTCCAACGACATAACTGAGTGCAAAAGAATGACCTATGGCGCTTACTCGATATCTGAAAAGTCTGCAACATGAACGATGCACCCCAAAACGGGTCAGCACATGGAATATGCTGGCAAGGTAACACATAGAGAGTGAACAGAATAAAAGCTATCTCTACATGCATAATTGGCTGGTGGAAAGCTCTATGGTTAACAGTTTTGCATAAAGCCAAATTTCTTCTTATATTAGTGGAACAAAGTTTAATTAACTACGTTGTTAGTTATTAAACAATGAGAAGGTTCCACCAACTCAAACCCAAAAATAATCATCATTAACCCACAAATTAATTTAGAGTGTTGAGATACACATGAAAAATCCAAGAACCAGATACTCAAGATGTCCATAACCGGGGACACGGCTAATCATGATTAGTTTGTACACTGTGCAGAGGTTGTGCACTTTTCCCACAAAACTCGAAATACATCCATGGTCGGAGATTCGAGACACAGTCTTTCTGAAGCACTAACTCTCTACTTCTAGGTAGACCGTACCACCTATAACCTCTACATCTCCTAGTCGACCACTTCGAGAGCTTCACACAACTTACTCAACTTTGCTAGAGCCCATAACAGCTTGGGGCTGCACACGTAAGTTTCACGTATGAATAGTCTTATGATCCCTTTGCACCTGGGTGGCAGACCTTAGGATGATCACACGGTTCCCCCGGGATATCCTGACAGCCACTGGGGATTTCAGGGTGCCTCAAGCAATCCACCCAGATGTGTTTTTAAGTATCCACCTTAAGTTAACCTTCAATTAACAATACTCGCATCTGTCATGGAAATCACTCACCCAAATAATCATCTACGAGCATAGCATAGCAATACTAGCATAACGTAGAAATAACTCCCAAAAGTTTGATAGTAAACAGGTAATAGGTTCTACATGTGTATCTACTTCCCAATACCCACATGTTAATTACATCCTAACCATGAAATGTGTGAGGGTGGATCTAATGCAATAAAAACTGGGTAATAAGGGATAAGATCAAAGTGTTACTTGCCTTGGTGATGATCCGCAAAACCTAGGGACTCGTAGTAGCACGCTTCACAATCCGGGTATTCTATCGCAACAAACAATAGCACACATAAGCAACAATATAGATGCACGGGTAAAATCGAATAAGATCTAAACAGAAAGTTCAACTAAAGAACTCTGGTTTGCAAAAAGAATCAAATCAAACGGATCAACGAAACTCAAACCGAGAAAGAAACGAGATTCATTTACTAATCTGGACTAAAGTAAAAAATTTATTTATAAAAATCTTGTGCAAGTGGATTAATCGGAAAGAGATTTTCGTGACAAAAATCTGGGCGTTTGAATCACCTGATGCCGATAAACGAGCGAAAAGTTATACTAAAACGAAATTCGGATCAGGAATCGCGATCGAAATTAATCGCAAAAAAATCCCCAAAAATAAATCCGACGAACAGATGGACGAACGAACGTTCGTCGTCTGAAATTAATTAACGAACAATGTTTGTTAAAACGAACGTATGGACGAACGTCCGTTAATTAAATAAACCAAATTTTTTTTTTCTACCTTGGGTGGCGTGCTCCGGCGAGTGGCGGCGGCTAGGGTTTGTGCGCAGGGGGGGTGGGAGGGGCGGCTTATATAGGCCTCCCGGGTCGGTTCGTTTGTTTTTAAATCCGACGAGATAGAAAATTAAAACGGAAGTCCATACGAACTCCGATTTTGATGAAACAAATTTTGCCGGACTCCTAAAAATGAGCTCTAGAACGTGGACATTTCTAAAAGACCGAAATAATATTTTGAAAACGCGTATTTTCGTAAATCCAATAAAATAGGAATTAAAATCCAAATAAAAAATATTATTTGGCTTTAATATTTCCTCTCAAATATTTCTAACTTTTGGGAAAGTCATTTTATCCCCTCTCTCATATTTTTATATATGAAATATTTGAAGTGAAAAATAATTAAAAACCATTGATCCTCTTTTCATTATTTCAGAAAATCCCAATATGAAAATAAATAAATTCCCTACTCTCTCCAAGGGTCCTTGAGTTGCTTAGAATTTTTAGGATCAGCAATTATGCAAATAAAATATGATATGCAAGATGCTCTAATGCAATAACATTCCAAATTGGAAATTTGGAATGTTACAACCACCAATATCTAAGGATATTGAGAGAAGGGTGCATGTGGCGGGTAGGCCGATGCTACCAACTAATCTACTCAATGCTGCAACCGGTGCTATGCGGAGTCTGCATGACGCTGTTCTTCATATGGAGAAGCGGCGTCTCTCCGAGAATGATGTGACATGCCCGGTTTTCGTGGCCAAGGTGCCAGAGGGCAAGGGCTTTGTCGATAGCATCATCGGGCGTATGATCGTCCTGCGGTTTGATGACATCTTCGCTATGCTTAACCTTTATCCGCTGCACTACACCTTCATTCGGCTATTTTCGCTCAGTATGGAGATAAGGATCATTAGAGACAAGACCCCAGACATCGTGATAGTCGACCCCTTCTACATGCGTGCCAAGCTCTTAGGCGGCGCTGGGGACCGGAAAGTCGCGAATTCATACCTCAAAGGCGTCATTCTGGCGAACGCAGAGAAGGATAACTTCCTCGTGCCTTACTTTTCCGAGTAAGTCATCCCCTCATCGCCCCGTAACATATGATTTCTTAGATTTTGATCGTTCTTTTTTTTCTAACATTCTGTGTTTTGTGCAGTGATACACATTGCACACTCATCCTCTTAAGCCCGAAATATTCCATGGCCACGTATTTCGACTCGGACCATGAGTCGAAGAAAGACTACACAAATATCAAGAAAGTTCTTGATGATGTCCTCCCCGGCTACGCCAAATCTGGAGGCACCTTCAGGAGGCCAATTGTCAGGTACGGCAAGCACGTGTTCACCCACGTAATGACGTTCCCCTGCGTCAAGCAGCCTCCTGGCAGTCAGAAGGATGCCTACTATGCCCTCCATCACATGCGGGCGATCGTACGGGACCAACATCACCGTATGCTACCAAATGATCTCAAAGAATGGGCCGCGCGCTTGTCGGCAATCCAGGACGAGGACATCAGACAAGAATTCTTTCGCATCCTGTCAGAGTTTGCGGAAATCATCTATCAAGATGTCCTTCCAAGACCGGGCAGTTCTACCTAAACTATCAACCATCCAACAGTGAAATTGACACAACGCTACAAATGCAGGCTGACAACGACCGCACATTCATGACCATCACGAAAAACGGCGGCTTCATCCAAGCTCCGGTCCCTGAATCGAGTCGAAAGTACTGATGCTATGTAGTTGTGAAATATCGATTAGCTCATGTTGTAATTAAACTTTAATGAACTTGTATGTCTCTTTAGTTTGGACAGTCTTTCAACTTATATGTAGTCGATGCTATTTATTAGTAGGACCATGAATCGTGCTATTAATGTGTTGCTTTCCTCTTCCGATCCTTTTGTTGCATACTTATATATTTCTTATATATTATCTGTGAGTTGCTACTAACATTTTGTTTGTCTAGTGCATAGAGATGTCGTCGTATGTCGTGTACAAGGGTGAGGTTCCCGGAGTCTACGACGACTGGGAGGAGTGTCGGAGCCAGGTTCACCGTTTCATCGGTAACAGTTACAAAGGGTACACCACTAGGGTGGAGGCGGAAGCTAGATACGCGCGCTATCTAGCGGAGAGAGGAGGGAGCGGAGGAGGAACCGGATGAAGATCAGTTTCATCGGGATGATGTTCATCGTGACCGCAACCCTCTTCTATGTGATGGTAGTTTAGATCTCAACTTGTAATGTGAAGACAAACTCGCTACTCGCGGTCTCGAGACTTGTAATGTTCTAACTTTGTTCTTTATTTTGAATTTGGAGACTAATATGTTGAATTGTATTCGGAGACAAATCTTCTATTGTATTCGATAAATCTGTTGTTTATATGTTGTGTTGTTTATATTCTGTGCTATACTGTATTTTGTAACCTGTGCAAATATCAGAAAAGCAAAAAAAATCCTAATATTCATAGTAGTGGCGCACTAAATTGCACTTTAGTGGCGCACGAGGTGGTGCGCCATTAGTGTCTGGGATAGTAATGGCGCACCAGGTGGTGGGCCATTAGTATGTGGGATAGTAATGGCGCACCAGGTGGTGCACCACGGTTATGTATATTAACAGTGGCGCACCATAGGTGCACCATTTCTATTTATTAGTAGTGGCGTGATAATAGTGGTGCACCTATAGTGCGCCATTAATAGCCAAAATAGGTGTGCCACTAACAACCTTTTCTCTAGTAGTGTGTTGGGTTAATTCACGTTCGGTACATTGATAATTTGATATGTGGGTGGACCGGTGCTTGGGTGCTGTTCTTACTTCAACAAGACTCCCACTTATAATTAACCCTCCCACATGCATCCACAACTATGAGAAATGTATTAATAATGAATTCTAACCATAGCATTAAACATAGGGATCCAAATCAGCCCCTTACGAAATAGTGCATAAACTAGGGTTTAAGTTTCTGTCACTCTCGCAACCCATCATCTAATAACTACTCCACAATGCATTCCCTCGGGACCAAAGATGGTGACGTGTCATGTAGTCGACGTTCACATAACACCACTAAGGGAATCACAACATTCATACCGTCAAAATATGGAACGAATATCTACTTCACATGACTACTTCCAACATGACATCTCTCGTCACCTCAAGAATAGAAGTAACTACTCACAAGTGATGAACATGCTCATGATTAGTGGGGTATTAAATAGCATATTGGATCTAAACATATGATCTTCCACCAAATAAACCACAAAGCATTAATTACTAGATGTAGTCGACACTACTAATCACCCTCCACATACCAATCTGAGGTTCTGGTACAAGATTGAGCACAAGCGATGAATTAGGGTTTTGAGAGGAGATAGTGTTGTTGAAGATGTTGATGAAGATTGGCCTCCCAAAGATGAGAGGGTTGTTGGTGATGACGATGGCCTCGATTTCCCCCTCCGGGAGGGAAGTTCCTCGGACATAATCGCTTAGCCATAGGGCAAAAGTGCTCCTACCCAGGTTCCACCTGAAGACGGTGACGCTTCATCCTGAAAGTCCTATCTCAATTTTTTGCAGGTCAAGAGAGAATACATACGAGAAGATAGTCGTGAGAAGTGGGTTGAGTGGCCCACTACACCAGGTCGTGCTAGGGGGGCTGGCGAACCCTCGTGCCTAGTGGCCGCCTGGCACCCCCTCTGGTACTTTTTATTCCAATATTTCTTATTTATTCCATAAAATATCCTCGTGATGTTTCAGCCCATTTGGAGATGTGCAGAATAGGTATCTCTGATATAACTTTTCAGTCCACAATTCCATCTACCAGCATTCTCCCTCTTGTTGTAAACCTTGCATATTATGAGAGAAAATGCATTAGAATTACTCCATAAAGTGGCATAATGCATAAAAACACTATAAATAACAGTAGCAAATCAAGATGCAAAATGGACTAATCAACTCCCCCAAGCTTAGACGTCGCTTGTCCTCTACCGAAATACGATAACGAAAATCATGACCACATGCTTTCAGAGAGAGGTGTCGATAAAAACAAAATACGGACATAGTAGCATCATGCTCGTTATTATAACAACAAATAAACTTTATAAAATCCTTCATCACAACATTTTCATCATAAAACTTCTCATAAACAAGTAACAATTCATCACAACTTGGAAGTATGAAGCATAAACTCTATCAAAAACTAACAAACTATGTTTTCAGTCAACATTGCAATAAAATTCATCACATTTTCACAAAGGGTCACATATCGGATCTTTTAAGCAAGTCCACATACTCAACCATCATTTAGTATTCTACGTTTTCTGATACTCAGCGCATGCATATGAGAGAAAGGTTTCAACCAGACACATAGAAAGATAGCGGCTTAAAGTGTTGCCTCCCAACGTATTCACCTGAAGGGTGATGTCAACAAAAATAACTCATGACCACCCACATTCAACTGGATATATATGTGTAGATCTTTCCCCACCACATGATGCTTGCAAAAGTGAAAATAAAAAGTGGTAGAAAAGAATACTCTCACTCTTGCATAAAAGTAAATACATAAAAGTAAATACATAAAAGTAAAACATAGGCCCTTCGCAGAAGGAAGGAGAGATTGTCATGCGCTTTTTGGATGTATGCCAAATTCCTTAGTGCAAAGGAACATTATGTTACATTGGCCCTTACGATAGCAACCTTTATTATGCATTTTGTCGCTTTTATTATCGCCATCACAAGTTCGTACAATGCTCAATTTACCTTACACTAAATGATCGAACACGTTTAGAAGCAATTTTTATTTCCTTTTACACCGATGAGAACTTACTTGAAGGATCTTATTCATTCCATAGGTTGGTATGGTGGAATCTTAAAACATGGATTTGGGTTTCATGTTTTGGATGCACAAGTAGGATCTCTACTTGGTGCGGAGTTTTGGCTAGCAAAGATATTAGGCAAGCACCACATGTTAGAGGATCTATAATAATATAACTTCTATGTGAATGTGAACAAACCTAAATCATTACATTGTCTTCTTTGTCCAATGTCAATAGTTTTGGCATACTATAATTAATGGGGGCTCTCAATCATAAAAGATGTCAAGGTTAGTGTATTTGCATGTAAATCTTCTCTTCCCTTATTAATACTTTCATGTGTTGCATCACCGACCAATGCTCTGTTTGTCAACCTTCAAAAAAATTTACCACTTATAGTTTTCCTTATGTTGTGTCACTACTTACTATAAGATTAGCATATGATCTTTTTCATTCTTTTACTTTATTTTGATTGCAACAAGAAAGTGAAGAAGCAAAGACTCAAACTAAATTTATTATATAACCCTAACACGATTAAATAGATAGATAGATCATGAAACTAGCACTCAAAGGAAGGATCGAACTAAACTTTTATTTGACTAAATCACAAAATAACTAAAATCAAACTAAGATGGATAAATATAATAAGAGTGATGGTGATACGATACCGGGGCACCTCCTCCAAGCTTGACACAAGCCAAGGGGAGTGCCCATACCCGTGTACTCAAGTCTCCTTCTTTGGTGAGGAAGATGACACTACTAGGGAAAAGCCTAGTAGTAGCGTGGGTTTAGTGCCTACTAGTAGAGCGGGTTACTGCTCTACTAGTAAGGCGCTACACCTATTACTTACCAGCAGTGTGTGTAAGACGTGCTACTGCTAAGACATATAGCTGTAGCATGTATCATAGCAGCGCTACTGATAAGACAACTATTAGTAGTGTTCTTGCAAACCCGCGCTACTAGTAATCTGCTTTTCATTTTTTAGTGTATTTATACACCGTTATACAAATTTTGATACAGTACCAATTAAGAGGTTGTGATATCATTATGTTCATGATGAATTATTATATCATTGTGAGGAAGAAATATGGATTTGTTCATCCAAATGAATCAAAAGTGATCAAAAGTTGAATTAGTAGGACGATGATCCTACTAATTCAACTTTTGGTCACTTTTGATCCATCCACATGAATCTTATCCGCTTTCCTTCCCCCAATGATATAATAACCACTTTTGATCCATGCCTTCATTATGTTTGTTGTTATTGTAGGTCCATGAATGTGGTGGTGATCTGTGATGATGTTATATGATCGCCAATTCCATGATGCTCTTCATCGTTCGTGAGTAATCTCATCATAGGCTTGCTGGACGGTGTTGAGTTGGATGAGATCTATTATGTAATAGAGTTAGTTTTTACGGGGATTGATCCCTAGTATCCACTATATGTTGCTACTACTTTGCCATGCTTAATGCTTGTCACTAGGGCCCGACTGCCATGATTTCAGATCTGAACCTATTTTGTTGTCGCCAATATATGTGTGTTTTAGATCCTATCTTGCAAGTTGTAGTCACCAACTATGTGTCATGACCCGGAAACCCCGGAGTGACAATAGCCGGAACCACTCCCGGAGATGACCATAGTATGAGGAATTCATGTATTCACCAAGTGTTAATGCGTTGGTCCGGTTCTTTATTAAAAGGAGAACCTTAATATCATGTAGCTTCCATTAGGACCCCGCTGCCACGGGAGCGATGGACAATAGATGTCATGCAAGTTATTTCTCCTAAGCACGTATGACTACATACGGAATACATGCCTACATTAGATTGACGAACATGAGCTAGTTACATATCTCTCCGTGTTATAGCTGTTACATGATGAATCACATCCGTCATACTCATCCATCATCGATCCACTGCATACGAGTCTTTTACTACTTGTCTTTGCCACGTTACTTTGTCCATGCTTGTCCCTTGCTACAAAAGGGATTGGGCCACTTTGTCGCTACTGTTGTTACTGCTGTTGCTGTTACTCTGCTGCTACTGCCGTTCCTTACCACTTTGGTGTTACTTGTTGCAAAATCCTTTTCCGACACAATTGCCGGGACAGAATAGTTCCCCGTCCACGTGCAACTTACTGGCGCCATTGATACGACAGTTAGGAATAGTCTGCCGTCAACAGATCTTTTCTGACACTGTTGCTATCATACTACTTTGCTACTGATACTTTGCTTGCAGACACTAATATTTCATGTGTGGTTGAATATGACAAACTCAGCTGCTAATACTTGAGAATATTCTTTCGCTTCCCCTTGTGGCGAATCAATAAATTTGGGTTGAATACTCTACACTTGAAGACTGTTGCGATCCCCTACACTTGTGGGTTATCAAGACTATTTTCTGGCGCCGTTGCCGGGGAGGCACAACTATATTCTCTGAGTCACTTGGGATTGACGTCTGTGGATCACTATGAGGAATCCGAAAGATCCAAGAACTAAAATCTTTCCTTCCACTACGAGGAGAGGTAAGGAAGTGCCATCTAGCTCTGCACTTGATTCACCTTCAGTTATAAGTAAGTTTGCGACATCACCTCCTACTAGAAATCTTGATATGTCGCATGTGCTTGATGATGCTACTTCTGCTGCCCATGATGCTTATGATGATGCTATGCTTGATACTATGCCTGATGATGCTATGCTTGATACTATGCCTGATACTGCCTTGCCACTAGGTGCATTCCTTGATGCACATATTGCTAGAGTTGCTGCTAGATGTGATGATACTTCTGAAACTGCTGATACTATTGAAGTAGAACCTTCTATTTTGCTTACTAGAACTAGCTCTCCTATGCCTGTTATGCCTGAACGTTATGGTATGGAGGGAGTGATAGCAGAGGATTTTCTTGCATGTAAGGATAGCTATGATGTTGAGAATTTACTGCGCAAGTGGAAAGAAAAATCTCTGAACGCTAGGATGAAATATGACCCGAAGTTTGCTACTTCGCCTATCTTTGTGACCGATAAGGATTATGAATTCTCTGTCGACCCTGAGTTAATCACTCTAGTCGAATCTGATCCTTTTCACGGTTATGAGTCTGAAACGGTTGTAGCCCATCTTACCAAACTGCACGATATAGCCACCCTATTCACTAGTGAGGAAAAGATCCGCCACTACTATATCCTCAAGCTGTTTCCTTTCTCGCTAAAGGATGATGCTAAGACCTGGTTCACTTCTCTTGCTCCTCGTTGTGTGCGTAGCCCCCAGGATATGCTCTACTACATCTATGAAAATTATTTCCCTGCCCGTAAGAAGCAAGCTGCCTTGCAGGAAATATACAACTTTGCTCAAGATGAGGAAGAGAGTCTCCCACAAGCTTGGGGGAGGCTCATCCAGCTACTGAATGCTTGGCCTGATCACCCTCTTGAGAAGAATGAAATACTTGATATCTTCTATAATGGACTTACCGATTCTTCCAAAGACCACCTAGATAGTTGTGCCGGTTGTGTTTTTAGGGAACGAACTGTAGAACAAGCTGAGATTCTATTGAATAACCTCTTGTGCAATGAGAATGCTTGGACTATTCCTGAACCACCTCCTAAGCTAACTCCGAAGAAAAGAGGTATTCTATTCCTCAGTCGTGAAGATATGCAAGAAGGTAAGAAATCTATGCGAGAGAAAGGCATTAAATCTGAAGATGTCAAAAATCTACCACCTATCGAAGAGATCCATGGTCTCGATAACCCGATACAGGTAGTAGAAGTAAATTCTCTGCGTAGGTTTGATTGGAGTGATATTCCTTTTGATAAACCTGCTAGCTTATGCATGGATGAATTTGATAACTTTGTTGCCAAACAACAGAGTTTCAATGATTATGTTAGCTGACAATTGGAACAGAATGCTCGTATGCTTAGTCATTTAAGTGCTTTTGTGGACACGAATGTCAATGATCTTAAACTTCTGAGTAAACATGCCTCTATGGTTACTACTCAAGTAGAACAAGTACTTCAAGCTCAAAATGACTTGCTCAATGAGTTGAATGACAATTCCGTCAGAGTCGTTACTAGAGGTGGTAGAATAACCCAGGAACCATTGTATCCTGAGGGTCATCCGAAGAGAATTGAATAAGATTCTCAAGGAGTTAGCACTAATACACCTAGTCATCCTAGAAAGATGATAGGAACCTACACGCTAGCAACCCTATTGCTCCTACACCTGAGAGTTAAAACGATGCCTCTCTTTCTGATGCTGAAACACAATTTGGTGATAAACATGAGCCTAATGACAATATCAATAGTGATGTTCATGATGATGCTCAACCTAGCAATGATAAGGATGTGGAGATTGAACCTGTTGATCTTGATAACCCAGAACCTAAGACTAAGAGATACAATAAGAATGACTTCGCTGCTAGGAAGCACGGTAAAGAAAGGGAACCATTGGTTCAGAAACCCATGCCCTTTCCACCCAAACCATCCAAGAAAAAGGATGATGAGGATTTTGAGAGCTTCGTTGAAATGATGAGACCCGTCTTTTTGCAAATGCGTTTGACGGATATGCTCAAGACGTCTCCGTATGCTAAGTACATGAAAGATATTGTGACTAATAAGAGGAGTATAGCTGAGGTTGAGATTTCCACCATGCTCGCTAATTATACCTTCAAGGGTGGAAGTCCTAAGAAACTAGGTGATCCCGGTGTGCCCACTATACCTTGCTCCATTAAAGGCAACTACATTAGAACTGCGTTATGTGATCTTGGAGCCGGTGTTAGTGTTATGCCTCTCTATCTTTATCGTAGACTTGAACTGGATAAGTTGACACCCACTGAAATCTCTCTGCAAATGGCCGACAAATCAACTGCTTTCCCTATCGGCATTTGCGAGGATGTGCCTGTTGTGGTTGCTAACACCACTATCTTAACAGACTTTGTTTTCTTGGATATTCCCGAGGATGATGCCATGGAGGTCATCGTCGGAAGACCCTTTTTAAACACCGCATGGGCTGTTATAGATTGCAACAAAGGCAATGACACTTTCCATGTCAACGGTAATGAGCATACGGTGCACTTTCCGAAGAAACAATATCGAGTACATTGCATCAATGCTATCGAATAAACTTCACCGATTCTTAATGGGAGCTTTGAATGCCCTATTCCTTGTGTCAAGATGAAGTATGATTTGCTTGTTGGGAAGATACACATCCCCATTGAGGTGACCTAGTGACTATTCAAAAATTCTCCGTTTTCCTTTGCGATTCGAAAAGGTTTGTCGAGGGGATTTGATCAACCCCATTGACGGATTTCTTTCGATGACCATGAAATGGATGAATCGAGGAGTCACAAACTTCTGTTTTAAGCTTTCACCTTCGGTTGGTTAGAAGAAAAATGATAGATTTAGTTTAGTTTTCCCTGTTTTCTGTTTTAGCGTCCGGTAGAAAAGTACCCCGAAAATAAAAGTTCTCCGAACGTCATGAAAATCAAGTATGATTCTTTCTGGAATTTTTCAAAAATACTGAGACAAAGAGCTTGTATGGGGGCTGTACCAGTGGGCCACAAGCCCTTGGAGTGCGGGCACCCCCCTGGCCATGCCACCCAGGTTTGTGGGGCCCACAGGCACCCCCTCCACTCATTCTTGCTCTCATCTCGTTCTCCTACCTCCAGAAAAAATCATTTCGCAGCTCAAACCCGTGTTCTTGCTCCTCTTGCTGGGATTTTCGATCTCTTTGCTCAAAGCACCATTCTCCGAACTGTTTTGGGGAAATTACTCCTTGGTAACTGACTCCGCCATTGGTCCAATTAGTTTTTTCTCTAGTGCCTTATACTTCACGTATTTTTGCTGCATTGGTGACCATGTTCTTGAGCTTTGCATGCTAATTCTAGGTGGTCCCAAGTAGTTTTGATGCGTAATATGGCCTCTAGGCACTTGTGGGAGTAGTTGCTACGAGTTTTGTTCAGCCTTATTCACTTTTTCGTAGAATCACTAAAAATTTCAGAAAATTTCAGAGATAGAAAAGGGAAAAATGAGGAGGTTCTTAAGAGGCTCGTTAAGCCGTGAACCCAAGGATGATGGGAGTGAGAAGAAGCCCAAGTATCTGGTCCCTCGAGTCGCAAAAGTTTGAACCTGCGAGTGGCCAAGCGACGTGTTCTTATGCGCCGCTAGAATTTATGAGGACTTTTATCACTTGGTGGATAACGCAGGCCTTACCGCCTTCGTTGAAGATAAGTGTCCGCAATACCTCCTCCTCACTAATATCTTCGTACAAAGCTTTAACTTCTATCCGAGTGAGAATCCTCCTATGGTTGAGTTCAAACTTTATGATATCCCCTAGCGCATGTCACTCCAGGATTTTTGCAATGTTTGCAAATTACCTTACGTTTGGAATATTCATGAACCTCGTCCACGGGACTTGGAAGCTTTCATCGATACAATTGTTGTAGGAGAGGAGAGAGGAGTGTCTTGCGCTAGAGCTTCTAGCATACATTTTCCCGTGCTTGGGTACTTCTCACTATTCGTGGGAAAATGTTTGATTGTCCGTGGGAAAGCTAGGTCACTTAGTTCCCGAGATCTTGCGGTCTTGCGCGAAACCCTTTATAACGATAAAACTTATAGCTTGGGCGCTATAGTAGCTCAACGGTTGAACATGAACTGTTCTAAAGGTGTTGTCTTTGGAGGTATCTATGCTACCCGTCTTGCCAGACACATTGAGATACCTATTAGACTGGAGGAGGAAGAAGAGATTCTTCTTCATCAGAGATATCTAGATTACGATAGCATGGTTCGCCATGACTTTCTTGATAGAGATATAAATAGAAGCATGATTTATAACCTGGTGTTTAGCCAGGGTACTCGTGAAACTATTACTTGGCCTGCTCCTTCTTTGTTCAATCTTCATGCAGGTAGGTACATTATTATGCCCTCGGACATCTACGCATATTGGGGCTTAGCCCAACCACAGGTGCCTGTGCCCGAGCCACCAGTCGAGTACCAGACGTCAGTTTATCAGTGGGAGCCAGAGGAGCTCACACAATAGAGGCATCCTCAGTCCACTTCGGAGTACCCCGGAGCTGGTTATTTCCCTCCTTGGGAGTAGACAAACTTAGGCCAAAAGCCTAAGCTTGGGGGAGTACGTGTTTCTCACCGACTTTACATTCTTGCTTATGCTTCCACTTTGTTAGCCGGTGTTCACACTTTGCCACTCTATCATCCATGCTAGTTTATTTTCTTTTTCTTGTTTTCTTTTCGTGTGTCTGTCTAGTTTGAGAAAAACCAAAAAGATTTTCATTTCTTCTTTTGCTTGTTGGGAGCTTTCCCGTGTAAATAGTTTTCTTTTTCTTTGGGTCAAGGTAGAAGATATTGGTTACAATGTTTAGTGGCTCTTGCATGCATACCTGTTTAGCTTTCAAAGAGCCATATTACATTGTCTTCTCCTTTGTGTTTGCCTACAGATTCCAGCTTTAGTCCAATGCACGAGCACTCTTATTATTGTTCACATCGTTCGGTCATGCAAGTGAAAGGCAATAATGATGATACATGATGAAGTGACTGAGCCTGGAAAAGCTGGTATGAACTCGATCTATTTTGTTTTTGTAAATACGACTAGCTCACTGTTCCTAGTTCAGCTTTCTTGTGAGAGAAACATGTTTGCAATGACAACTTAGAGATCATAGTTGGTTATGCCATGCTTACTTAGCTAGGAGCTTATAATGGTTTGTCTTGGTTGCCAACATGAATGTTGAGATGGCTATGATGTAGTATGATAGGATGGTATCCTCCTTTGAATGTTTCAAGTGGCTTGACTTGGCGCATGTTCACGCATGCAGTTGAACCAAAATCAACATAACCTCTATGATGTTCATGTTCATGGTGATTTATGTCCTACTCATGCTTGCACTCAATGTTAGTAAATCTCAATGCATTTTGATGACTGTTGTCGCTCTCTAGTTGGTCGCTTCCCAGTCTTTTGCTAGCCTTGACTCGTACTAAACGGGAATACTGCTTGTGCATCCACCTCCATAAACCCAAAGTTGTGCCATATGAGTCCACCATACCTACCGATGTGCGGTATCTACCTGCCGTTCCAAGTAAATTTGCTTGTGCCATTCTATAAACCTTCAAGAAATAATCTGTTTTGCATGCCCGAACCGCTCATCTGGTGACAGGGGGCCATTAGTATCTTCCATGCTAGGCGTGTTATCCTCGATATGTGTTTATTCACTATCATTCACGAGAAAGGTGCCGGTAATTGGAATTCCCAGTTCCATGCTCAAATCGAAAAGATAATTACAAACAAAACTCCCCCAGGATTGATGTTGGTATGGACGGTACCCGAGGATTCGGCTTGCCGTGGAGTGTGATTGATTGGTGGTGGGGGAGTCAAAATTTACTTTTCCATTTGGGAACCGCCTATAGCATGTGTAGCGTGGAAGATGTTGAGAACTCTTAGTCATTGCGTTGACAATGAAAGCATGCCACCCAAAATTGTTAACTCTGTTTTCTAAGCTTGAGCTCTGGCACCTCTACAAATGAATGTTTCCCTCTGCGAAGGGCCTGTCTATTTATGTTCCTCTTGAGTCATCCTCAGACTAGTGGGCAAGTGGAGAGAGTCAATCAGGTCCTTGAGGATATGTTGAGAGCCTGTGTTATATCTTTTGGCATGAAGTGGGAACATTGGCTGCCTTCCGCTGAGTTCTCGTATAACAACAGTTATCAAGCTAGTTCACGCAAAGCTCCGTTTGAGATGCTCTATGGTCGGAAGTGCCTGATACGTCTCCACCGTATCTACTTTTCCGAACTCTTTTGCCCTTGTTTTGGACTCTAATTTGCATGATTTGAATGGAACTAACCCGGACTAACGCTGTTTTCACCAGAATTGCCATGGTGTTGTTTTTGTGCAGAAATAAAAGTTCTCGGAATGTCCTAAAAATTTACGGAGAATTTTTCTGGACTGAAAGAAAAATACCCGCGCAAAGATCCACCGGAGGAGGCGTGCTGGTGGGCCAGAAGCCCACAGGCCACGGCAACCCCCCTAGCCGCGCCTTGAGGGCTTGTGGGGGCAAACGTGGCACCACCGCCTCCAAACTCAGCTCTATATCTTCCGTCTCACCTGAAAAAAAATTAGAGAGAAGGATTCATCGCGTTTTGCGATACGGAGGCGCTGCCACCCCCTGTTCTTCATCTGGAGGGAAGATCTGGAGTCCGTTTTGGGCTCCGGAGAGGGGAAATCGTCGCCATCGTCATCATCAACCTTCCTCCATCGACAATTCCATGATGCTCTTCATCGTTCGTGAGTAATATCATCATAGGCTTGCTGGACGATAATGAGTTGGATGAGATATATCATGTAATCGAGATAGTTTTGACGGGGATTGATCCCTAGTATCCACTATGTTCTGAGATTGATGTTGCTACTACTTTCCCATGCTTAATGCTTGTCACTAGGGCCTGACTGCCATGATTTAAGATCTGAACCTATTATGTTGTCGCCAATATATGTGTGTTTTAGATCCTATCTTGCAAGGTGTAGTCACCTACTATGTGTTATGACCCGGCAACCCCGGAGTGACAATAGCCGAAACCACTCCCGGAGCTGACCATAGTATGAGGAGTTCATGTATTCACCAAGTGTTAATGTGTTGGTCCGGTTCTTTATTAAAAGGAGAACCTTAATATCCCGTAGTTTCCATTAGGACCCCGCTGCCACGGGAGGGATGGACAATAGATGTCATGCAAGTTCTTTTCCCTAAGCACGTATGACTACATACGGAATACATGCCTACATTAGATTGACGAACGGGAGCTAGTTACATATCTCTTCGTGTTATAGCTGTTACATGATGAATCACATCCGTCATACTCATCCATCAAAGACCCACTGCCTACGAGTATTTTACTACTGGTCCTTGCTACGTTACTTTGTCCGGGCTTGTCCCTTGCTACAAAAGGGATTGGGCCACTTTGTCGCTACTGCTGTTACTGCTGCTGTTGTTACTCTGCTGCTACTGCCGTTCCTTGCCACTTTGTTGTTACTTGTTGCAAGATCCTTTTCCGACCCTGTTGCCGGGAAAGAATAGTTCCCCGTCCACGTGCAACTTACTGGCGCCATTGATACAACAGTTAGGAATAGTCTGCCATCAACAGATCTTTTCTAACACCGTTGCTATCAAACTACTTTGGTACTGATACTTTGCTTGCAGACACTAATCTTTCACGTGTGGTTGAATCTGACAAACTCAGCTGCTAATACCTTAGAATATTCTTTCGCTTCCCATTGTGGGGAATCAATAAATTTGGGTTGAATACTCTACCCTCGAAAATTGTTGCGATCCCCTACACTTGTGGGTTATCAGTGTCGTACCCCGCTCAACTGGTCCGAGACCGGTGAGCGTTAGATTCTTGGGAATGACTTGATAGAAGAAGCTGAAGAGATGTGTTGGGTCATTTGGGATAATCTTAGAGTAGCGCAGTCCCGACAGAAGAGCTATTATGATAGCAAGCATCGTGACATGTCTTATGAGCTCGATGACTTCGTCTATCTCAAGGTGTCTCCTATGAAGGGTACACAACGTTTTGGCATCAAAGGCAAGCTTGCTCCTCATTTCGTTGGTCCTTTCAGAGTTGTTGGCAAGAGAGGCGACCTTGCGTATCAGCTTGAGCTCCCTTCAAACTTTGCAAATGTGCATGACATGTTCCATGTCTCTCAGCTCCCGAGATGCTTCAAGACTCCCGAGCGCACATATCATCTTCAAGACATCGACCTTCAACCCGACCTATCCTATCGTGAGCATCCAGTTGTGATTCTCGAGGAAACTAAGCACAAGACCCCAACAAGTCTATCAAATTTCTCAAGCTGAAGTGGTCACATCATTTCGATAAAGAGGCCACTTGGGAACGCGAGGATCACCTCCGTTCCGAATTCCCAGAGTTCTTTCAGTCCTAGATCTCGGGTCGAGATCTTTTTGTAGTGTGGGATAGTTTGTAATGCCCTAGAGTGTAACTTGCCATATTTGGAACCTTCATGTATGTGGGTCCATCTTGGCATTGCCTTGTGAGATATGCCATGTGTTATTTCATGTGATATTACCTTGTCTCCCTTTTGCATTCATGCATCCATTCATCCATGCCTTCATTCCTTTTGTTGTTATTGTGGCTCCATGAATGTGATGGTGATATTTGATGATGTTATGTGATGTGATGAGTGATACGTCTCCAACGTATCTATAATTTTTGATGGTTTCATGCTATTATCTTGTCAAACTTTGGATGTTTTGTATGCCTTTTATATCTTTTTTAGACTAACTTATTAACTCAGTGCCAAGTGCCAGTTCCTGTTTTTCCCATGTTTTTGACCCCTTTCAGAGGAGGATTTTAGACGGAGTCCAAAAGGAAGAAAACTGCCAAAAAGATTTTTTCCGAAACAGAAAAAGATCGGGGAGCCTGAGAATCAGGGCAGGGGCCACCAGGGACCCCACAAGCCCCCTAGCCGCGGCCAGGGGGGCCCGCGCCTCCTAGGCTTGTGGGCTCCCTGGGCCTCCTCTGCCCTTGGTCTTTCGCCTATAAATTCCCTAAAATCCTAGCAAAAACCAGGAGATCATCGAAAGTACTTTTCCGCCACCGCAAGCTTCTATCTCCGCAAGATCCCATCTGGGGCACGTTCTGGTGCCCTGCCGGAGGGGGGATTCGGATATGGAGGGCTTCTTCATCAACACCATGACCTCTCCGATGATGCATGAGTAGTTCACCATAGACCTATGGGTCCATAGCTAGTAGCCAGATGGTTTCTTCTCTCTCTTGGATCTTCAATACAAAGTTCTCCATGATCTTCATGGAGATCTATCCGATGTAATCTTCTTTTGCGGTGTGTTTCTCGAGATCCGATGAATTGTGGATTTATGATCAGATTATTTATGAATCTTATTTGAGTTTCTTATGATCTCTCTTATGCATGATTTCATATCCTTGTAATTCTCTTCGAGTTGTGGGTTTTCTTTGTCCAACTAGATGTATGATTGTTGCAATGGGAGAAGTGCTTTGTTTTGGGTTCATACCGTGCGGTGACCTCACCCAGTGACAGAAGGGGTAGCGAGGCACACATCATGTTGTTGCCATCAAGGGTAAAAAGATGGGGTTGTCATCATTGGTTTGAGTTTATCCCTCTACTTCATGTCATCTTGCTTAAGGCGTTACTCTGTTCGTCATGAACTCAATACACTAGATGCATGCTGGATAGCGGCCGATGTGTGGAGTAATAGTAGTAGATGCAGAAAGTATCGGTCTACTTGTCGCGGACGTGATGCCTATATGTATGATCATTGCCTTAGATATCGTCATGACTTTGCGCGGTTCTATCAATTGCTCGATAGTAATTTGTTCACCCACCCTGATATTTGCTATTTTGAGAGAAGCCTCTAGTGAACACTATGGCCCCCGCGTCTACTCCACACAATATTTTCAGCCTTATAGTTTTTCTTCGTTGCACTTTCCGCCTTCATATCTCACTTTGCAATCAATCTTGAAGGGATGGACAACCCCTTTATAGAGTTGGGTGCAAGCTCGTTTATGTTTGTGCAGGTACTCTGGACTTGACGAGATTCTCCTACTGGATTGATACCTTGGTTCTCAAACTGAGGGAAATACTTACTGCTCCTGTGCTCCATCACCCTTTCCTCTTCAAGGGAAAAACCAACGCAAGCAAGTCTCCGTCAACGTGTCAATTTATGGCGCTGTTGTTTGAGAAGTAGCAATGACGTGGTGCATTTGAAAGTGGGGTGCAACTATGTTAGTTTGCAACTATGTTTAAAAAAAACCTTCTCTATTTCTGAAAGCTCAAGTTTTACTTGCCCTATCAATGATTCAAAAATGTAGATCTTTTAGAGTGTTTTGTGGTGGATGTGGTGCTAGGTTTAAAGTGTATTGAATCAATGTTTGAGTGGGGTAAATATTCACAAAACAGGTTATTCAAATTATGTTTTGTAAACATTTAAATGCTCCAAAAATTCCCTTTTCATTTTATTTAAATAGGTCATAATTCCTTGTGACCAGGGGCATTTTTGTTTTACTTTTAGGGTCAACAGTGTTGCCTGTGTAATTGTGTTTGCCTCTGTTTGTTTTAAATAGAAAAACCCTAGTGGGTTTTTCTTTTCTTACCTGGCACATCAGAGTGGGATTCCTCCCCCTAGCTGGCCCAACTTACCTCCTTGCGCGAAGCCCACTCCCTTCCCTCTCCTGTAGACGCTGTCTCCCTCCTCCCTCCTTTTCGTCAGTTTCGTCAGAGAGAGAGCGTGAGGCAGAGAGGTCGACACCATTTCTCACGGACGTCGAGGCGGCCTCCCTCGCCCTCTATATAACCCTTGGCATTCGGGCAGTGGCCTAGGGTTCCCTCGCACCACCACCACCTCCTTCCTCTTCCTCCTCCCTCTCCCCTGATCGCCAGTAGGCGGGCTGAGTTCCTCCTCCGCCATGGCCGATCCATGAGGAGCTCGTCCCCGTCGTTGTCGTGCATATCCGTTCTCTCCGAGTAGCCCAGGAGCACGCGGGTCCTCAAGGGGGTCCGTTCCCGCCGCTAGCCGTCGACGGTCGCCCCTACTTCCCCTACCTCGATGACGGCCTCACTACAAGAAATATGCTCATACATGACGTTTTTTCAGATGTCGTTGATGAATTCGTCATAAATCTATGACGATTTCATCCGAGATTGTCGTAAACCGTTTGAGGGGATAAAATCTACATATAAATTACGACGATGTGAGTCAAAAACGTCGTAACCGCATAAGAGGAGATCGTCATAACTTTTACGATGATTGTAAAAATGTTTAACATGTTCTAACTATGTTGACAAGTCACTCGTGGGTCCATTCTATCCCACCTCATCCTAGTTTGTGATGCAACCTACTATTATGTCATTCCAAAAATTATCGAAAAAATCTCATAAATACTTTGGATCGTATATTTCTAAAATATGTGAAAACCCTTCCTTCCATAGTTCAAAATAATTCAGCAATATTCATTTTCCTATTCTGTTCAGAATAGCACTTTGTGAAGGAAGTGATATTTCTATTTTTTTGATTACTCTCATATTTTTTGGGCACTCTTTCCTATCCAAATCATTGCCTCATGAAAACTTTCGTAACGATTTGCATAGTAACATTCTTTGCCATTCCAAAATGCACCCCTGTTTGCAACATTGTTTGCCATTCCAAGATGCATCCCTGTTCACAATATTAAATCATTTCAATAAACCATGGCATGAATTTTAACATAACTTTGGTAATTTAACTTGGAAAGTACAAATCTTTCTACATAATATCTCATTTTAGAGAATAGTTTTTTAAATATTTGTGGTATTCCAAGTTTGCGATTTTTCCTCATAACTAGGTCACATGTAATGATATAATGTGGAAGTTTTTCATTTTTTGAATTTTTATACTGTTTTAAAATGCATTTTAAATGAAACATATCTCTGACCAATCATAGCGGAGAACCATCCTTCCCACGGATCACACGAGTGTAGCTGATCTGAGCCGTCAAAGCTAACCAGATCTAACATCTCTCAACAAATCGAAATGTAAACACAAAAAAAAACAAATGCAAACCCTACCCAAATCCACCCCTCCCCTCGTCTCCCACATCGCTGCCGCCTCCCTGATCTAGGCACGAAATGAACCCACCCACATCGCGGCCGACCCTTCTCCTCGCAGCCAGACTCCGGCGACCGACCCTACCAGCGGCGTCGGCGGCTTCGGTTCCGGCGGTTGGACATGGAGGTGGCTGTCGGGACCCCGATCCTTAGTCATAAGAACCCAACCTGTAACACATCACATCACTTTGCGGCCTCACGCACGGTAAACTCCACGGCTGCCACCTTACCTTGGCCGGGACTGTTTGCGGCTTTTGGCTCACGTATACGAATATGTTGCTCGCGTTCAAACGACAAAGAACTCGGGTCGACATGACTAGTTATAAACCCAAGCGGTACATCTGTACAGGGACAGGCATACATAACCCAGCAAAGCAGGTGTCGATCAACAGCGTGTGTAGACGAGTCGTAACAAGCTACAAGGACTCCATTACACCGCGTGACATTTCCACGAGGGGACAGACACAGCAGCAAAGAAGGATACACGCCGATCAATCAATATGTCTAGAGCAGTAGCAAGCTACCAAGGCTCGATGGAAACACAAAGAGGCATTTCCCTGAAAGAGTACTACTAAAGTCAAACAACTAGGTGTCGAATCCCACACATATAATGCATTTCAAACATACACACATTATGCACGATATGTGTAGATACAACATGGCATCACAACATAACTTTATGACTCGAGCATTTATTAAAGACTCATAAGAGTCAACATAGTATGATATTACAAACAGGGGTCACATGACCCGGCACTCAAGTCATACAAGCATCAAGCGGAAGCAAATCATGTCTGGGTACAGACATCTACTAGAAGTGGTTGGAAGAGCCTGAAAATCTACTACGACCCTACCAAAGGAGCGAGACCTCTGTCTGGGATTCCCAAGCTATTCCGGTCAACATCGAACACATCGCGTAGAACCTTTTAATGAGTCTAAGTCTCCTCTTCAAAAACATAAATAAAGCAACCATGAGTACAAAGGTACTCAGCAAGTCTTACATCAGAACTATCTACATATGCATCATGTTGCAATGAAAGGATTGTGGGGTTCGATTGCAGCAAGCCAGCTTTGACTCTTGGCTAACCTGTACTACGACTACAAGTTCTTTGTTTGAGGTGGGATAGCGCACATGAGTCCACATATTCACCAATGCAATACACCACTATGGATCCACTCTCGTCTCCCTATGGGAAGGCCTTCCATAGCACTCACACTTATCTTGCATGTTTTAGAGTATCCATTTAACTTGTCTGTGTACCATGTAATGTTTCCAAGTAGTCCATATCCGAGGACGCGGCTATTCGAACAGATTAAATCACCCTGCAGGGGTATACTTCTTCACACACGCTCCCACCACTTATCACCATGTGCACGTCATGCATCTCGGCAACCTTCAAGCGGAAGCACTGGCGTGGGTGTCGGCCACGACGTTAACCACACAAGACCCTAGTCTAGGTTTATCGCATATTTGAGACTGAACCCGCAAGAAAGTCCGGCCGAGGTTTCCTCTACGGCCCCAAACGATGTGCGCAGGGTTCCCAAGCCCACCATCTGAGTGCCACTTGGTATACCGTGCCACTGTGTATCTACCGTAGTGAAGCCTACCCCGTCGGTCAGAGCTAAACACGACCGCCAATACTTTTCCTACAAACACCAGAAACTAATTGCAACCCCTGGGCAGAGATCTAGGCGACTAATAAGACGAGAGGGTCAATTAAGTATCCCAATGTGTGGTAGTATCTTGTCTTGGATAACACACACAGAACTCAGTTCTTAAGGACGGTCCCAATGAGACAACCCGCCATGTACTCCTACATGGCCTCTCATCGCTACCTTTACCAAATGAGATTCACACCTTTACTCTCACACTGTAGGACATGAACTCAACCACTCTGATTCATCATCGAGACGGATCAGACCTGACACAACTCTAGGCATAGCAGGCATTGTAATCAAGCATGGATGAGTAAGCACAACAAGGCTCAAGCAGCTGCTACTCATGCTCAGTGGTTTCAAATATTTACCGTGATAAAATCAGGTCATGCAGAGGAATGGGTTCAACTACCGATAACATGTACAGTTGAATTGTGTTTGTCCTAATGCATTAAAAGAGAGGAGGAGCGAGATAGTGGGTTTATTTCAATATGCTCAAGGCGGTTTGCTTGCCTGACACGTCTGAAGATAGCAATGAGTCTTCATCAATGTCAACGGTCACATCGTCGGAAACATCGTTTACCGAGAGGGAACAACACCGACAAACAAGAAAGAACAACAATGTTTGGTCATAACAATTGAAGTGGAATTCAAATAAGTATCAAATAACATCTCCAAACTAAATATGAAATTTATCCTATTCACCAGTTTGCCTATTTGGTGATGTTACCTTTTCAAACATGCATGAAAACGCCATAATCAGATTCTTTGGATTTTTCTGATCCTTTTTCATATATAAATTATTTCCATCCGAGTTATATTTTAATTTCTATGACTTTTACAAGTTTTAGCAATTTCCTTGATTTAATTTAATTCAGAAAAGCTATTACTGCGTCAGGTTGATGTCATCCCTGCGTCAGCAGGTCAACCAGCCGGTCCAGGTCAAACCCTGACCAGTGGGGCCCACTCGTCAGTGACCCAGAGGCTAACCCCGTGCTGACCAGCCCCTACCGGAGGTGGTCGCCGGCGAACATAGCCGCGGCGGAGGGCTCGCCGGGGACGACCTAAACAACGCTACAGGGCACCAAATCAGGCGCGGTTTGGCTCTACGGATAGCTGATGAAGCGCAACATCCGTTCCGACCAAGCCACGGGCCAGGAGGTGGCCGGAGCAAGGCCAGCGACGACCTCGGGCGGTGGCCGGAGTCGGCCATGGTGGGCATCAAGGCTACGGGGCATGGAAGAGCGTGGGGTGAGAGGGGAAAGGCTCGAGGTCTCACGGCGGCTCCATTTCTGGCATCGGCGACGAAGGAGAGGCTCGGAGCAGGCCGAATCGACGGCGGCGGATCCGGTGACCGGAGATGGGAACGATGACGACGGCGACGCTTCAGGAGGCTGCGACTTGATTCCTTCGGCGTAGAGGAGCTACTCGTCGTGGCGGAGAGAATGGACTGCTTGGGGAGCCTTTGCTGCGGCCTGAAAGGCGCTGGTGAGCTCAAGCAGAGCTCGGCCATGGCGGGAGGAATAGGAGAGGGAAGCAGGAGGGGGAAACGGCGCTAGGTGAGGGGGAAAAGATCCAGGGGCTCATCCACATTGTCTTCATACGCGGATAGGGACGGAGGAGGTGCCTCCAGCGCGAAGCAGGAGGTGGCGAGGGGCGCGCCATGTCTTCCTTCTCCTCTACCTTCTCGCTTGAGGAGGAAGACGACAGGGGAAACCCCCTTGGTGGGCTGGGCCAACAGGTGAGCACAAGTTAGTTTCCTTCCTTTTTTTTATTTTTCTGTTTTGTTTTCTTTCTGACATTTGTTTTTATTTGTTTTGGCTCCAACTAATTCAAAGGAAATAGCTAAAAAACTCTTGGGTGTCATTTGGAATATTTCCAACCCCATGTGAAGTTTTCAACATTTTATAAAACTAGGAAGTATTTGAAATCCATTAATTAATTGATTTAGTGGCTTTTGAGTTTAAAATAAAATGCCAAAAGTATTTTGAAAATATATATCACCCTTGATATTTTCTTTCCAACATTTATCAAAAATGATGGACTTTTATGAAAACCATTTTGGTTCATTGATTTGCCACCACTTTTGAATTGTTTTGCATATAGAGTTGCTAGGGTTTTGTTTTTAATATGGAGTAGCTAGGAATTTTCTCTTGTTGAACCTAATTGGATGATGTTTGGTGTTAGAGTTTGGTCATCCCCATTTGTAGAACATCCAAAATTGAAGTAAATTGATCTGAATGCATTCATGAATGCTTACTGATGCAACTAACTACAAGCTATATTCTAGGGTTGTGACAACTCTCCCCCACTAAACAAGAATCTCGTCCCGAGATTCAAGCGTAGTTGGGAAGAGGAAAAGGGGACACTAAACTATCACAACCTTCATGATCTATTTGCTCCTCTCTAGGATGTTGTTTCATTGCATCAGGTTGATCTTGACATCTTTGTCTTTGAGATCTTCATCTAGCTCGATGACAAAAGAACAGGAAGGCTCTACAAGATTCGATCTCCTCAAGATCGAGCAACTCAAGATCAATTTTTAGAATGAGACGTGGAAACGTCCCTTGAGCTGAGACACTATACACATAACAGGGATGAGGATATGGGCCATATTATAGAGGTTCAATTGGTAGGCAACAAATACACGCTTAAGACAGATGGTGACGAGGTTTCAAAGTAGCAATGATTAGATTGCCCTTCATACCATAACGGGGCACCTTAGAAGATGACTCATAGAGGTATTCCTTTAAGTGGCAAAAAGAATTACTTTTGATCCAAAGATCATTGAAACTCTTCATACCAGAGTAAGGCAATTCACAAATGATTGTTTGAAGGAATTTGAAAGAAATGCATACTCAGTTGGAAAGAAACTAGAGTTATAGAACAACTGAGCGAACGAAAGGCACATTCCAATTACTACCGAGGATATAACCTAGTGTCTGAGCGTGCTCTCAAGAACTTGAGCATTTCCATATTCATCAAGGTTTTACCAATATCTGTGCCAAGATCTTGGTGACACATCTTACTACTATGATGAACAGTGATGGAGGATGCAGATGCAAAGGAAGACAACACTTCCTCAGATTTCACCTTAGCTGTGCCAAGGGTACGAAATCTGGTTGATCGACCGAGAGACATTTAGCACTCCGCTTCTAATGTTCTCCTTGATGTACTAGCATAACCTAATTATAGATCATGCTTTAGATCTAGCACATCAAATATAGGTCGATCTTCGGGCTCAAAGGGAATCCATGAGGAACAACTTATAAAATATATCATACAAAAACCTCATGGAAGATGGCTAAGATTGCTGATACAAGATATAATATCAAATCTTCCGGCTAGGTGTGTTAGCCACAACATCACTTTACCGGGTTACATAGAGAACAATTTTATAATTCTTGGGAAAGTTACAACCATTATAACTGCCTGAGATTCAGCTCCGGTTGGTGACACGATGCTTCAGACTCAGCATGTCTGAAAAGAAAGTTTGCAACACAAATTGACGAGATAACGTTGCGAGACTCTAAGGAAGGAACTACGGAAGACAACTCCAAAACATGAGCTGGATTGCAAGACCCACGTGAACACACTGCCCAAGACAATGATGAACACATGAAAAGTCTTACAACAAACACTACCCCGTTCTGGTTTGGGAACCATCATTGCGGATATCGAAGCCATGTGCAAGTCCGTCTGGTACCTTCAGGAATGGCACTTAACTTCTTTTCCTTGAACAAATCAATCAGTGGCTTGGTGTGCTAAGAGATACATATGGAGTGAAGATGACCAGTCTATCAAACCATAGAATACTTCGCACGTGCATGATTGACTTGGGATGATTCCGAAGGAACAAATTAACTTTTCTCGAATTCACGGCGACAACTTGCATCAGATGCATATGAATTAGAGGAAGTCACTTCTTACACCTAACATATACCTCGTGCTCGAGACACGAAGACAATGTCTACAAAGTTTCCACCACTAGCTTAATGTCCAACATAGATCATGGAACAAATTAGAATGTTGCCGATGAGCTCAACAACAATTCATCAAGATACCCATATAAATGGATTTCCACAACTATGTGAGCAAGATAATAGCACTGGTCAGATCAAAGAATATAATGGTGTATGCTCAGAGAAATCCATGAGTAAAACACTGCTACAAAAATCTTTGGTTCTGAGTTTGATTTGACAATAGCCCATACTCAAATCAAAATTGGACAAGATAATATATGCAACAATTGATCACACGAATCAACCGATGAAAATATCATCTTTCTTTAGACTCACACAACATGAAAAATATCCTTTTTAAATGAGCTAAGTTTAGGCGAAGCTTTTATCTTCCAACTCTCCAAGTTGTTGTTTAGCTTAACCAACTAGCTCGGGGTATCCAACACGGATTCTTGGAGAAGATGGCTTATAGAGAAACCAACTTGATCACGAGCTCTATCATAACAGTCAGGAAACAACCTGGTAATACTTCCGAGAAGATATTCGGAAAATCATGAACCACCGATATGTTATTAAGCTCGGGAACAAACTCGCTTTTCAAGGCAAGATGATGTGATCAATAGAGCGAGGGATTGACAAAATCCTAACTCGTTGATCAAAAAATGCACCATGGAACATGGACTAGGTAGCACAGTCAATCTTAGGATGACGATTCAATCACCATCACCATGAGAGTGAATTTATTGTCCATTAACTACTAAACAATGGCATTGCTAGGAGTATTGATTTCACACATCATGGTTCACTTGTCGATATTCCGGTTACAACCAACACGGAAACCGAGGGATGAATAATGATAGCGAGAAATATCACTACATCAAGAGCTCATAAGAGATGGTGCAATTCTCACGACATTCTTGACAACAAGAGGGTAATACTCCCAGATAAGACAAGACAAAAGCTGGTTAGCATTTCGATCTGCAGAATACAACTACTTTGTCCCAATCCAAGAAATGGATGTGGTACTGGAGTTTGCTTCTCCCAGTCATTTGAGAATAGAACAACTTGACGGACCACAGGAATAAAAGACATTGATAACAAGAATGCACAACTACTCTTGACTAACCTCTCAATGATGAAGGTCAAAATACAACTAGATAGGGCCAACTCAAGAGCACATGATTTCTTGAGTTATGGATGCATGGAGTAGAATGTCGAACGAGTTCAACATAATTCTTCCAGATAACCCATGCAGAAGGCAGAGTAGGCAGAATCACAATATGGAGTAGAGAACTCATCATGAGCACTCTTGTTATGATATTTAGTTCACGGAGAACTTCTGCCAAAGATGATTCATGGTGTTGGAAAAATGATATACCATGAACCTTGGGAGCTACAACAAGGTTACTAATCATTCTAAAGGAACTAGCAACACTATCAACAGAGATGAGCAGAATGATCCTTGGATTCAAAGACCTAGAAATAGAATAACTAAAAACTAAATAACATCACGAGATGTTTCCGAAAATGATGGCCAAAACTATCGCACTGGAAGACATAGCACACATCTAGATTATTGGGTAGTTTTCGGAGTAACATGTTTTCCTAATACTTCAACAAAACGCCGAGGTAATAGAGTACCTCACCACAGTGATTATTGTGCTTTGTCTGGCCAAAAGACATTAGAAATAAGAGGAAGGAAGTTGCAATTGCAACAAATTATTTGGGAACTTTGGAAAACTCGGACAACATAACAGCTGAACGGGCATGAAATATGAGGCAACCTGCAAGAAAACTAACAACATAACAATTGAATTCTTATGGAGACACTGATCCAGGAAGACAACAACTTTTCTATAAGTCTCCAACATAGTAACTCGTCATCCTAATGAATAGATGAGAAAAGCCTAATTCTTGAACCCCGTAGAATAAAGATGAGGATGACTCAGAATAAGAATGACACAAGCAAAGGAGTAAAAAGAGCCTTACGTTCCCTTCCACAAACAATTCCCTTATATAACTAAAGAGTTGCTAGACTCAACATCGACCAGTTTGGCTTGGTTATCCTACAGGCAGTCAAGCTCTGATACCAAAGCTGTCGGGACCCCGATCCTGAGTCATAAGAACCCAGCCTGCAACACATCACATCACTTTGCGGCCTCACGCACGGTAAACTCCACAGCTGCCACCTTACCTTGGCCGGGACCATTTGCGTCTTTTGGCTCACGTATATTAATATGTTGCTAGCGTTCAAACGACAAAGAACCCGGGTCGACATGACTAGTTATAAACCCAAGCGGTACATCCATACAGGGACAGACATACATAACCCAGCAAAGCAGGTGTCGATCAACAGCGTGTGTAGACGAGTCGTAGCAAGCTACAAGGACTCCATTACACCGCGTGACATTTCCCCGAGGGGACAAACAAAGCAACAAAGAAGGATACAAGCCGGTCAATCAATGTGTCTAGAGAAGTAGCAAGCTACCATGGCTCGATGGAAACACAAAGAGGCATTTCCCTGCAAAGAGTACTACTAAAGGCAAACAACTAGGTGTCGAATCCCACACATATAATGCATTTCAAACATACACACATTATGCACGATATGTGTAGATACAACATGGCAACACAACATAACTTTATGACTCAAGCATTTATTAAAGACTCATAAGAGTCAACATACTATGATATTACAAACAGGGGTCACATGACCCGGAACTCAAGTCATACAAGCATCAAGCGGAAGCAAATCATGTCTGGGTACAGACATATACTAAAAGTGGCTGGAAGAGCCTGAAAAGCTACTACGACCCTACCAAAGGAGCCAGACCTCTGTCTGGGATTCCCAAGCTATTCCGGTCAACATCGAACACATCGCGTAGAACCTTTTAATGAGTCTAAGTATTCTCTGCAAAAACATAAATAAAGCAACCGTGAGTACAAAGGTACTCAGCAAGTCTTACATCAGAACTATCTACATATGCATCATGTTTCAATGAAAGGATTGTGGGGTTTGATTGCAGCAAGCGAGCTTTGACTCTTGGCTAACCTGTACTACGACTACAAGTTCTTTCTTTGAGGTGGGATAGCGCACACGAGTCCACATATTCACCAATGCAATACACCACTATGGATCCACTCTCGTCTCCCTATGAGAAGGCCTTCCATAACACTCACACTTATCTTGCATGTTTTAGAGTATCCATTTAACTTGTCTATGTACCACATAATGTTTCCAAGTAGTCCATATCCGAGGACGCGGCTATTCGAACAGATTAAATCACCCTGCAGGGGTATAGTTCTTCACACGCGCTCCCACCACTTATCACCATGTGCACGTCATGCATCTCGGCAACCTTCAAGCGGAAGCACTAGCGTGGGTGTCGGCCACGACGTTAACCACACAAGACCCTAGTCCAGGTTTATCGCCTATTTGAGACTGAACCCGCATGGAAGTCCGGCCGAGGTTTCCTCTACGTCCCCAAACGATGTGCGCAGGGTTCCCAAGCCCACCATCCGGGTGCCACTTGGTATACCGTGCCACTGTGTATCTACCGTAGTGAAGCCTACCCCGTCGGGCAGAGCTAAACACGACCGCCAACACTTTTCCTACAAACACTAGAAACTAATTGCAACTCCTCGACAGAGATCTAGGCGATTAATAAGACGAGAGGGTCAATTAAGTATCCCAATGTGTGGTAGTATCTTGTCTTGGATAACACACACAGAACTCAGTTCTTAAGGACGGTCCCAATGAGACAACCCGCCATGTACTCCTACCTGGCCTCTCATCGCTACTTTACCAAATCAGATTCACACCTTTACTCTCACACTGTAGGACATGAACTCAACCATTCCGATTCATCATCCAGACGAATCAGACCCGACGCAACTCTAGGCATAGCAGGCATTGTAATCAAGCATGGATGAGTAAGCACAACAAGGCTCAAGCAGTTGCTACTCAAGCTCAGTGGTTTCAACTATTTACTGTGACAAAATCAGGTCATGCAGTGGAATGGGTTCAACTACAGATAACATGTACAGTTGAATCGTGTTTGTCCTAATGCAGTAAAAGAGAGCAGGAGCGAGAGAGGGGGTTTATTTCAATATGCTCAAGGGGGTTTGCTTGCCTGACACGTCTGAAGATAGCAACGAGCCTTCATCAATGTCAGCGATCACATCGTCGGAAACATCGTTTACCGAGAGGGAACAACACCGGCAAACAAGAAAGAACAACAATTACTTCACGGAAATGCAACACTATGACGCATGCTCAAGACATGAAATGAAAGGTAGCAGGGCTAATGTGGCTATCATTTATTAAGTTGAAGTTGGTCTGAATTAGTATTCAAACATCACTTCAAGCCGGTATTTTTCCAAGTACCCTTATAATTGATTCGACCTGATGCTCATAACAAATTGTTCCAACATGCATGGAGTTAGTATTTGAGGTACTGATTTGCATTGACCAATGTTTGGTCATAACAATTGAAGTGGAATTCAAATAAGTATCAAATTCCATCTCCAAACTAAATATGAAATTTAACCTATTCACCATTTTGCCTATTTGGTAATGTTAACTTTTTCAAACATGCATGAAAATGCCATACTCAGATTCTTTGGATTTTTCTTATCTTTTTTCATATATAAATTATTTCCATCCGAGTTATATTTTAATTTCTATGATTTTTACAAATTTTAGCAATTTCCTGGATTTTATTTAATTCAGAAAAGCTATTACTGCATCAGGCTGATGTCATCCCTGCGTTAGCAGGTCAACCAGCCGGTCCAGGTCAAACCCTGACCAGTGGGGCCCACTGGTTAGTGACCCAGAGGCTAACCCCGCGCTGACCAGCCCCTAATTGGGGTTTGACCAGGCATGGGGCCCTCTGGCACTGGCTCTAAGGCCTGATTAGTGGCGGGTTAAGGTGGCCACGTCGCCCCCCACCGAAGGTGGTCGCCGGCGACCATAGCCGCGGTGGAGGGCTCGCCGGAGACGACCTAAACGGCACTACACGGCACCAAATCGGGCGCAGTTTGGCTCTACGGATAGCTGATGAAGCGCAGCATCCATTCCGACCAAGCCACGGGCCAGGAGGTGGCCGGAGCGAGGCCGGCGAAGACCTCGGGCGATGGCCGGAGTCGGCCATGGTGGGCATCGAGGCTACGGGGCATGGAAGAGCGTGGGGTGAGAGGGGAAAGGCTCGAGGGCTCACGGCGGCTCCATTTCTGGCATCGGCGACGAAGGAGAGGCTCGGAGCAGGCCGAATCTACGGCGGCGGATCCGGTGACCGAAAATGGGAACGACGACGATGGCGACGCTTCAGGAGGCTGCGACTTTATTCCTTCGGCGTGGAGGAGCTACTCGTCGTGGCGGAGAGAATGGACTGCTCGGGGAGCCTTTGCTGCGGCCGGAAAGGCGCCGGTGAGCTCAAGCAGAGCTCGGCCATGGAGGGAGGAAGAGGAGAGGGAAGCAGGAGGGGGGAAACGGCGCTAGGTGAGGGGGAAAACATCCAGGGGCTCATCCACATCATCTTCATACGTGGATAGGGACGGAGGATATGCCTCCAGCGCGAAGCAGGAGGTGGCGAGGGGCGCGTCGTGTCTTCCTTCTCCTCTGCCTTCTGGCACGAGGAGTTAGACGACAGGGGAAACGCCCTTGGTGGGCTGGGCCAGCACGTGAGCACAGGTTAGTTTCCTTCCTTTTTTTCTTTTTCTGTTGTTCTTTCTTACATTTGTTTTTATTTGTTTTGGCTCCAACCAATTCGAAGAAAATAGCTAAACAACTCTGGGGTGTCATTTGGAATATTTCCAACCCCATGTGAAGTTTTCAACATTTTATAAAACTAGGAAGTATTTGAAATCAATTAATTAATTGATTCAGTGGCTTTTGAGTTTAAAATAAAATGCCAAAAGTATTTTGAAAATATATATTACCCTTGATATTTTCTTTCCAACATTTATCAAAAATGATGGACTTTTATGAAAACCATTTTGGTTCATTGATTTGCCACCACTTTTGAATTGTTTTGCATATAGAGTTGCTAGGGTTTTGTTTTTAATATGGAGTAGCTAGGACTTTTCTCTTGTTGAACCTATTTGGATGATGTTTGGTGTTAGAGTTTGGTCATCCCCATTTCCAGAACATCCAAAATTGAATTAAATTGATTTCAGTGCATTCATGAATGCTTACTGATGCAACTAACTACAAGCTATATTCTAGGGCTGTGATAGTGGCGGCCCCGGGGTAGCTAAACCTCGACGAGTTCCCCTCCCGGGGCTCCCGCGGCGTCGACTGCTTCGAGAAGCTCGAGCAGATCGGCGAGGGCACCTACGGGTCCGTACCTTCCCCTACCCTACTCCTCCCTCCCCTCCCCTCTTGCCCAGCAGCGATTCCCGCGTCGTCAGATCTGGAGTCTGATGGTAGAGGCTAGGGTTCTACCAGGTCTCGGGCGTAGGTTGTAGGGGTGGAAGTGCGGGCTGCGAGGTTGGGGACGCCGGCGCTGGCGGTTGGGCGCCGTCGCGGCGTGAGAGAGAGAGAGAGAGAGGCGGCTAGGGTTTGGGGCTCTCGTCTCCTGAGGGAGACGACAACAGAATATACTGTTTATTGTCTGATTAATATCGAAGGGGTACATGTGTTTATAAAGGAGGACAGCCTCCACTAAACCCGAGATAACTTGGACTCTAACTTGGACTCTAATATAACTTGGACTCTAATATAACTTGGACTTCTAAGATAGGTAAGATAACTTGGGCGAAGCCCGTAATTAACCCTGCCCATTGGGCCTCCTCCGTTGGTACGTTGTACCGGTCATAACATCTCTCCCCGCCTTCTCAAACAGCTCGTCCTCGAGCTGAACATCTGGAAACTGCTGGCGGAAATCATCGAGCTTCTCCCAAGTCGCTTCCTCCTCTGGCAGTCCGGTCCATTGTACCAAGACATGCCAGACGCCGCGACGCTGCTGCGCCTGTAGCACCTTCACCACCTGTGCGGAAGCTGGAAGGAGGCGGCCATCCGAAGTAGGAGGAAGGGCCGGTGTCGCTGCAGGAGGGTCCCCGCGGTAGACCTTCAGTAAGTCGACATGGAAGACGTCGTGGAGGCGAGAACCAGCTGGCAGCTCCAAGCGGTATGCGAGTGTGCCGACACGCTTCAGCACACGAAAGGGACCGACGTAGCGAGGTCCCAATTTGCGCTTGGAGCGCGGGTCCAGAGACTGCGTGGTCCTGTGGAGGATGCGCAGCCACACCCAATCGCCCACCGCGAACTCCGCCTCGCGATGATGAGCATCGTTGTACTTCCGAGCCAGCTTCTGTGCTTGGAGAAGACGCTGGCGTGCCTCAGCCAGAATGTCGTCGCCGGTGCGGAGTAAGTCGCCCGCCGTCTCGGACCCAGCCGTCCCAGGCTCATAAGGGAGCATCGCCGGAGGTGGGCGCCCGTAGACCACCTCGAAAGGCGTGGTGCGCAGGGCGTAGTGATAGGAGGTGTTGTAGCATTACTCCGCCCACGCCAACCAGTCCACCCAAGCTCATGGACGATCACCAGTAACACAGCGCAGGTACATGGCGATCACCTTGTTAACCACCTCGGATTGGCCGTGTGTCTGAGGGTGGAACGCCGTGCTCATGCGGAGCTTCACGCCCGCCAGTCGAAAGAGATCCCGCCAGACATGTCCCGTGAACACGGGATCACGATCGCTGACGATGGACGACGGAAAACCGTGGAGGCGGACGATGCCGTCGAAGAAGGCCCGCGCCACGGAGGCAGCTGTATATGGATGACCCAGGGCGATGAAGTGCGCGTACTTGGAGAAACGGTCAACCACCGTGAGGATGACGGACTTGCCGCCCACCTTGGGAAGGCCCTCGATGAAGTCCATGGAAATATCCTCCCAGACCTGGGAGGGTACGTCCAGAGGCTGCAGTAGACCCGCGGGTCGTAGTGTCTCCGTCTTGTTCCACTGGCACGTCACGCACGACCGCACCCAGTCGCGGACCATTGCGCCATCACGGGGGATGTAAAAATCAGCACGGAGATGATGGAGAGTCTTCTGCACGCCCTCGTGCCCTGTAGAGTGCGCCAAGGTCAGGACCTGGTGGCGCAGGTCGCCATGGTCGGGCACGAAGATGCGGCGGCCATGTAGGAGTAGCCCCTCGTCCAAGCGCCAGGGCGCGTCCAGCTCGCCGGTGTCAAGGCGCTGGCGCAGGCCCTGGGCGTCCACGGCCGTCGAAGTTGCCCGGCGAATGTCGTTGATGAAGGCGAAAGATGGCCCGGAGCAAATGCACATGATAGTGCCAGCCATGGCGACGTATTCCGCGACATCCTCAGTGTCGCGGCGGGACAAGGCGTCGGCGACCGTGTTGAGACTGCCGGGGCGGTACTCAACGGTGAAGTCGAAGCCAAAGAGCTTGCTGATCCACTGGTGTTGCGGAACTGTGGAGAGGCGCTGGTCTAGCAAGAACTTGAGGCTGTAGTGGTCCATGCACACACGGAATGACCGGCCCCAAAGATAAGGCCACCAGTGGCGCACCGCCTGAACCAGCCCAATAAGCTCGCGCTCGTAGGCCGCGAGGTTGTGATGGCGAGCGACGATGGGGCGGCTGAAGAAGGCGAGCGGTCCCTCGCCCTGGTGAAGGACGGCGCCGAAGCCGATGCCAGAGGCGTCGCAGTCCATGATGTATGGCATATCAAAGTCCGGCATCTGGAGGACGGGTCCCGTCGTGAGCGCCCGCTGGAGAGCCTCGAATGCCGTAGTCGCCTCCTCGTCCCAGGAGAAGGCGTCGCGTCGAAGAAGACGCGTCAGTGGCGCGGCGATGAGGCCGAAGTCCTGGATGTACTTCCGGTAGTAGCCGGCGAGGCCCAAGAAGCCACGGAGCACCCGCGGTTACCGCGGGATCGGCCACGCGGCGACGGCGGCGACCTTGTCCGCGTCCATCGCTACCCCGTCCGCCGAGATGACGTGCCCCAGGTACGCGATGGAGGTCGTGCCGAACGAGCACTTCGAGCGCTTGAGGTGAAGACGATGCGCTCGAAGCTCCTTGAAGATGATGGCCACATGTTGTAGATGCTCCGCCCAAGATGCACTGTAGATGAGAATGTCATCAAAGAAAAAAAGCACAAAGCGGCGCAAGTATGGGCTGAGCACATCGTTCATCAGGGCCTGGAAGGTCGCCGGCGCGTTGGAGAGGCCGAACGGCATCACCAAGAACTCGAAGTGGCCATGATGAGTGCGGAACGCCGTCTTCTCGATGTCGTCAGGCTGCATGCGCACCTGATGGTAGCCCGAGCGAAGGTCGAGCTTGGTGAAGAAGCGCGCTCCGAGTAGCTCGTCCAAGAGATCATCCACGACGGGGATGGGGAACTTGTCCTTGGATGTCAGGGCGTTGAGGGCACGGTAGTCGATGCAGAAGCGCCATGTGCCGTCGGGCTTGCGCACAAGGAGTACCGGGGCAGAGAACGGCAATGTCGAAATCCGGATGATGCCCTGCGCGAGCATGACCGCCACCTGACGCTCGAGCTCGTCTTTCTGCAGCTGAGGGTACCGGTACGGATGCACGGCTACAGGTGCCGTGTCCGGCAGCAGGTGGATGCGGTGGTCACAGGGCCGCACGGGAGGGAGGCCCTGTGGCTCGTCGAAGATGTCGCTGTGCTGCTGCAGGAGGTTGGCCAGGAGGGGATGCGCCTCATCCAGTGCGGACGCCATCAACTGGAGCTGTGGAGTCACGGCGCCGGAGCTGCCGATGCCTGTCCACTGAACGCGATGGCCGCCCTCGCGCCAGAAGATGAGGGACAGCACATCGAGGTCCCAAAGGATGGGGCCGAGAGTGGACACGAAGTCGATGCCGAGGATGAAGTCGTAGCAGCCCAGGTCGATGCCGACGCAGTCGATGGAGAACGGCTCGTCGCCGATGAGGACGGGAACCTGCCGCGCCACCCCCTGGCAAGCAAGGCGGTCCCCGTTGGCGACGGTGACGCTGAACTTCTCCGAGCCCGCCGGTTGGAGTGCGAGGCGGCGCATGGCGTCCCCGGACAGGAAGTTGTGCGTCGAACCCGTGTCCACGAGCGTGGTGAGACGCTCCCCGTTGATCGTTACCGGAAGCAGCATCGTCTTTGCCATCTTGATGCCAGCCATGGCATGAAGGGAGACGACGAAGGCGGTCTTGTCGACCGGCCCATAGGTCGTGACACCGGCCTCGAAGAGTGTGGTGGCGTCGAGCTCCGCGGTGAGCGCCTCCACCTCCGCGTCATCGACGGTCACCAAGTAGAACAGGCGGGCGCACGTATGATCCGACGCATACGGCTCGTCGCAGTTGAAGCACAGGCCCTTGCGGCACCGCTCGAGCTGCTCGGCCGATGTCAAGCGCCGGAAGGTGTGTGTCGGCGCGGGGGCAGCCGCAGTAGCGGCCGACAGGGCGGGGCGTGTCGGGGTGGCGGCCGCCGGGGCGGGGCGGGTCGGGGGACGCGTGTCGCGGCCCCGGAACGCCTGCTGCAGGGTGTTGGCACGCTGCTCGTACGCGCGTGCGTAATACATGGCATTCTGCAGGTCCTGGGGGTCGCGCATCTCGACGTCGATGCGGATGTGGTCGGGAAGGCCGCCGACGAAGAGCTCGGCACGTTGGCGAGCCGTGACGTCAGGCTCATGGCAGGCCAACGTCTGGAAGCGGTCGGCGAAGTCTTGCACCGAGGTGGTGAAGGGAAGGCGACCGAGCTCGGCCAAGCGGCTCCCACGTATGGGGGGGGGGGCTAACCGGAGGAGACACAGGTCGCGAAAGCGCTCCCACGAAGGCATCCCGCCCTCGTCCTGCTCGAGGGCGTAGTACCAAGTCTGGGCGGTGCCACGGAGGTGGTAGGAGGCGATCCACGTGCGGTCAGAAGGCCTGGTCCGCTGCCCCCTGAAAAACTGGTCGCACTGATTGAGCCAGTTCAGGGGGTCGATGGTGCCGTCGTAGGTGGCAAACTCCAGCTTGGTGAAGCGGGGTGGCTGCTGCACGTGTGGCGAGGCCGCGTAGGTGCCCTCATGACGGCCCAGCGCGGCGGAAGGAGAGTGTTGCGGCACCACGAAGCTCCCGGCGTATGGATCAGTGTACCCGCCGAACCCCCCAAAGGTGGGGGCGGGTGGCTGCAACACCGTCGGCTGTAGTGGCGCCGTCGTGTAGGTCGGCGTGTCCATCCACGTCGGTAGCGGGGACGGCAACGGGGGCCACCGGACCTGGGTGATCGGCAGGCCCTGGGGCACGACAGTCGCTGGGGCCGGTGGCGCGAAGGGCGCCGCCGGCGAAGGCAGTGGTTGCGGGGTTGCGTACGGAGCCTAGAGGAGAGTCCGGAGGTTTGAGACTGCCAGGTTGAGGTCACGGATTGCCGAGGACATTTCCGCCGGGGAGAGGACGGGGGCGGGTTCGGCCGCCAGGGCCGCGGGACCAGAGGCGGCCGGACCTGAGGTGGATGGCGGCGGTGAGTGGTGCGGCGGCGGTGGCTGCTGTGAGGTGGCGGGGAAGGCGGTGGTGGCGGCGGCGGTGGTGGTGGGAAGGTCCGACAAACTCATCGAACCCAAGCTACCTGATACCAAATTGGTAGAGGCTAGGGTTCTACCAGGTCTCGGACGTAGGTTGTAGGGCTGGAAGTGCGGGCTGCGAGGTTGGGGACGCTGGCGCCGGCGGTTGGGCGCCGTCGCGGCGTGAGAGAGAGAGAGAGAGAGAGGCGGCTAGGGTTTGGGGCTCTCGTCTCCTAAGGGAGACGACAACAGAATATACTGTTTATTGTCTGATTAATATCCAAGGGGTACATGTGTTTATAAAGGAGGACAACCTCCACTAAACCCTAGATAACTTGGACTCTAACTTGGACTCTAATATAACTTGGACTCTAATATAACTTGGACTCTAATATAACTTTGACTTCTAAGATAGGTAAGATAACTTGGGCTAAACCCGTAATTAACCCTTCCCATTGGGCCTCCTCCGTTGGTACGTTGTACCGGTCATAACACCTGACCCCCCCTCTCTCTCCCCGTCGCCGCCGTCGCCAGGCAGGTGTACATGTCCAAGGAGACGGAGACCAACGAGATCGTCGCATTCAAGAAGATCCGCATGGACAACGAGCGCGAGGTCGTAAGCCTCCTCCTCACAATTTTCTTCTTCTTCCGTCAGATGTTGGGGGTGAGTGCTTGCGTGTCTGATGCTTCTTCCCCATCACGGCTTACGATACAAAGTCCCTGACGGTCCTTATTGTTGGCCGCCTCCTCTGTGGGTAAGTACCCATGGATAGATGCATTACTACTGTAGATCTATTATTGCTGAGCATTTGTTTGCTTCAGCTCCATGTTCTATCGAATTCATCCTATCGCAGTTTCTTTAGATGTATGGTAATACCTGTCTTTCTTACATAGTCTGTCTGGGTGTGTGCTATATATTATGCACATAGGAGATATATGATGTTTGATGCAATGAAATTCCAGTAGTTACTTTATTTCCTGTGATGTTTTGGTATTCTGAACCTCAGGAAAAAATCTTTCACTAAAATTATGTGTGCCAGTTTACGAGAGTGCTCTTTTATATTTTATTTACAGTAGTTATTGTGATTCAGGTTGGGTTCAGCCAGAGCTGTCAATCGCCGGTACATTAGTGATTGTGTCCCTCCAAGGATACGTATGCAAGCTTCAGCAGGGTTTGTAAGCGCAAGTGCACTTGGCATGGCTTGTGGGCCAGCACTGATTGGTTTACTTTAGAGGAGATTTAAAATCTACATGGTTACATTCAGTCAGTCGACTCTACCTGGTTGGTTGATGGCAGTTGCATGGCTACTGTATTTAGTTTGGCTATGCATCTCTTTTAAGGAACCAAATCCTTCTACTTAGGCAGATGATACCCCACACAATCGTGCTTCTGGTAAGTCCGATATGTTGTGCTTCTGCCTTCTTTACCACTTAGAAGATGCATTTAAAAGAAAATCTCTTGTATCATGCATTGTAATGAATATTGTCTGATCCATCGCCTTGATATAATTGGATGGTCATCATGATGGCAGGGCAAAGATTGGATATTGGGCAAGTTGAAAATGGACTTGCCCAACCATACATGGCAGTACCACGATCCAGATCCATGCATGACGGCCGCTTACTTTACCATGTCCGTCCATACTTGATACCACGCCGTGCCCCGTCCTGGCCGATTGCCAGATCGAACGGCTATAGTCCTAGCTAGCTGCATGCTGCGGCCGGTCGCCCTCATGCGTGTCATGTCAGGTTCGGGGCAGCCCCATCAGGGAAAGGTCTGAGCAGTGGCGCCATGCAGTTCCGTCTCATATATTGATGTATAAGACATGTTTAGAACCTTTGACCATGATGGCTAAAGAAACTAAGTAAATACATATATTTAGTAAAGGTTGTATATATATTAATGGCTAGCTCTATAAGCATAATTCAGTAAGAAATTGATATTTTTTGCCCTGGGAATGCTACCTGCTAGAGGTGGGGCACATGCATTTTTTTATTTTGCCTGCTAGGCATCCATTTTTGGTTTTCAATAGTGTGTATACACAGATGGCTGGTTGTTGGGATTGGTAGCTAACTAAATGCAAGTCATGTGGTTCGTGTCCTAGTTACAGCTGTGCGGAAATGTGATGCTCTGTTTGAAATGCGACAGTGTCTAGATTTTATTGTTTGAACTATGCATAATGTCGTACTTGTAAAGTACTTTGGCAAGTTATTTGGCTAATCTCATGGTATTGTGCATCAGGTTGATGTGTTCTGCTTAGATGGAACCTTCGCGAGGGCTGCTGTTCCCAGTGGTGCATCAACTGTTGCTGCAGCAGTCGTTGCTTGATAGTAGCAGTAGTAAATCAAGTAAGGTTCAGTAATAAATTATGTAACATGTGTTCTTATTCATTAATATCATAAAATTAGGAGCAAGGATTTGGCTTTCGTTTTGCTTTCACTCAATGATACTGGTTGTTGTATATGTCCAAGATAATCTGAATCATGTTGTTTTCTTTTTGATGTACACACAAGCACATGATGGCTCATCTTGTGACATCTTTCTCTCAATGATAGCCCTGGAGTTAGTTCACATTACATCCATCTTTCTCATCTATTGCTTGCTAACCAGGGCGTTGTATAGCTAACTAGCCTGGAGAGAATTAATTATGGGACGAATTTCTTTCTCGATTCTACTAGTGCTTCCACCGTTCTGCTGGTTGGTCAAATAGTATAAGCTTTACACAGATAGTGCACCTGAAGCTAGTCTAAACGTAGTTTATTTTAAGCTCTCACATTCTCGTGAATTGTCATGGTATACTTGGAAGTATATTTCGACTAAAGTGCCAATGTGATGTTGTTTTGACAGGTCAGATTATTGAGGAAGTGGAGCGCCACCGCCAACCCCTACAACCGCGGTTGCGACTACATCACCCGCTGCCGCGACAACGACCCTTCCTAGGCAACAAGTAATTCGTTGCCAAAGTTGCCGGATCCATAGCTGCTGTTGCTGCTTGTTTTGTGTGTGTGTTTTTCTTGCTGGGTCAGAGTAGTAGGTTGAGTATTTTACTGGATCATATCATCAATCAGTCAATAATATAATGTGTCCATGTATGTATGTAACTAAGATTAGATTCCAACTCCCAAGATATTATTACACGGATTTAAGAACCTGAATCATATACAGTGTTATATTATAGAAACTTGTCAAAACCATCAGGATATTAATGTTGTTTATAGATGAATAGTGCCACTGTTGTTTCTTGGTTCACGACGTTGTTTCAGGCTGCTCTTGATGGTATGTGCTCTTGTCTGATTTGTAAAAGAGATGCGTGAGTTTACGTTTGAAATAGCAAATCGTTTTGGCTTTGTTATTACAAGCAAAATAGACAATAAGAAGTATGTTATTTGATTATTGACTCAATGCATTTGTATGTATTTTTTTGCATTTTCTCTTTTCTCCAGGAATGTTGTGTTGTTTATTGATGCGTCTACATAAGACTGTAGGTCACCGTTTATCTCATACATGTCTTCCTTGTTGTTTGCCTTTGTATCTATGGGATAGCTGCTGACTTGGAATAGTACTTAACACGGTAGCTACATGAATGTTTATGTTTCCTGTACTGTTGTTTGTGATTGGGTTAAAACATTTATGTCCTCATATTCTCACATGTCCATCCAAAATCTGTTTACATGGAAATAACTGAAGAACAGTGGTTCTCTTTCCTTGTAGGTGTGTGTGTGTGTGCGCGCACATGCGTATGGTTTGTTGTCGATATTTATAATGGGTTGTTTGCAGGACAAGCCCGAGCCACCTCCAGAAAGGCTGTCTTCCTGATGCCACCCAAGGTACTATTGTGCAGTGTCTTTTATATCGACACAACCACATAACTTCTATGTTGATAAACATGGCTGATTGTGTTGTTATTTTGGCACCAGCTAAGTGACAGAATGCTTGTAGAAGGTGTTAGCATATCATCGTTTAGGCATTTCACAATTCTATAATCTATAGGCAGGATCTAATTGAGCATGCTTGTTTGTATTTAATTCTGCAAATTTTATGGTGTTTAGATTGGATTTTACTAGGCTGACATGGTGAACTTACTATTATATCTGGATCTGACCACCTAAATTACGTGTTCTCCACCCAGATGGGTTCGAGTGATCAGGACACTATCGCGGGGCGTGAGGAGAGCGAGGGGATGAAGAGGGTAGATACATGAGGAGGAGGACCAGGGGTCAGCGTCTTTTATAAGAGAAATGTATTGTAATAGTAGGCAGTATTAGGTATATCTGGGTTGTGGTGTAGTGTAAAGATTTTCATAGACAAATTTAATGTTGGTTTGGACGAATTTCATTTGCTCCCTAGGCTGTTTGAAATATTGATTCTGAATATGATTTGAATACCTACGAAATGGCAACTTGATAAGGGGACCAAGTTATGATATTTATTTGAAAAAATGTGAAATTTGTGACGGGTCGGACTAATTTTGAGATCATCATGACATGTGGGACCAGTACAAAACAAAAATGGTCAAAAAAGAAAATCAATAGAAAGTAAAAGGCCACAAACCAAAATTCGAAAAAAAGTAGAATTGGCTGTAAATATGCAAAGGCACCAAAAGAAGCCCAATAAAAAAGCCCAAAAAAATAAAATCAGCCCATGTGATCTAATGAAATGGGCTGGGCTGATTTCAGCCATGACGTTTTAACTTCGTCCTAATTTTGCCACGTAGGACTGCCACGTAGGATTGGGTTAGATTGCCAACGAAGATTTAGGATCGTCGTAAAGGTTACGACGATCCAGGAATCGTCGTAAAGGTTACGACGATTTTGATCAAAATGTCGCTGCTGTTCATTTGTGACGCTTGTTTTTTCATCATGAGATCGTCGTAAACTAATAACCGTGACGATTTAGCGACGGAAATATAGCGTCGTGTATTAGCATATTCCTTGTAGTGCCTTCTTCCGCTCCGACGACCTCCTCCGCCACGGCTACTTCCTTGACTTCCCCTGCTTCTTCTCCAACAGGCGTGTCAACTTGACCAGTGGGTGAGCACAAGCTCACCTCCCCCTTCCTCGGTAGCAGATCGCGTGTAGGACCCATAGCTTCGCCGCCGTGCATCTCTCTGTCGCCGGCGCCGCCGCGTGTCATGGAGCAGCAGCTGTAGGCCATCTCGCGTTGTGTTTAGTAGAGGAACGGAACCGGGGAGGATCCCTCTTCCTCCCAGCAATGAGTTGTTGCTCAATTTGAAGTGTGTCGCCGGCGGTGAGCCTCCCCTGTTGCGGCCACCGTCGGGTTGTGATAGATCCAGAGGGGGTTGCTCAAAAGAGCAGAGTCCCCCTCTCTGTTAACACTCGATAGCACATCATAGTGGTAGATGGTGTTTTGCGCAACGTTTGATCGTGGGTTCGAAACCAGTGGCGCCCCTTTTGTTTTCTAGATTTGTGGCACAGTAGCACAGGAGAGCATATCCTGCTTCCTCTCCCCTCTCTGTCGAGCCAAGTGGTGTAGCGCAGAGGTAGGGTGTTTGTGCTGTACCAGGGAGCACTTGGGTTGGAGTCCCTCTGCCCCCCTTTTTATTTTCTTTGTGTTTTCTTACTGTTTTCCATTTTGCTGCTCCTTACCTTGTTCTTGGGCAGCAAGTTAGTAGGTTTTTCTTTTGTTTAGATTTTTCCCTCACTAGTTTCTAGAGTGTGTGTGTTACATGTATGTGTGCATGTGGGTATGGTGTGGTGTGCTTGTGAGCATGAGATCATGTGCCCTAGTGATGTATGTGTGTAGGTGTGGGTTTGCATCTTTGTTATTTGCTAGCATGTGTAGGTGCTTATTCCTCACATTCAGTACGTTGCATCCTTGTTTATTTTTGCTAGTATGCATGTGTAGGAGTATCTCCATGTGTTGATGTTTAGTTGCAAGCATGTGTGGTGTGTGTGTATGTGTGCTTGTGCATATGTGCACTAGTGCATGTGCATGGGGAGTGTGTGTATGTGGTGGCAAGCACACCCTTGTGTGTGTGTGTGTTAGTGTGGAAGGCTTTGTGAGAGTGAGTTCATAGCATGTGTAGTTGTGTGTGTTTTAGAATAGCATGTGTAGATGCTAATGTGTGTATGCTTGATGTGTGTGTGGTATGGTGAGGTGCTATGGCACACATACATGACGTCTAAACCCTCATGTCACCATTGGAGTTGTGGGTCTGTGCAATGCATGTGTAGATGATGAGCTAGTGTGTAACACATGTGATATGGCACTATTGAGACTATGTGATTACATGTAGTTTTTCCTTTCAACTTTGTGCATATTTGTTCTATGCAAGTACCTAGGTATTATATATGGTTTTGGGGTAGAATCATCCCAGGAATCCATTGGTGGAATCAGATTTCCCTTTGGAACACTTTCTGGAGAAGTCATTTTTCTGTTTGATGCTTTGTTTAGAGCTTGGTTCCATGTGATGTGATGAGCCTAAGAGGATGATTCCTTGATGTGACAGTAGTGGGTGAATCCTTGTACAACATGGTGGTTTTGTTTTATGCTTAAGAGTTTGTGTGTGCAAGTTGTTCTTTGTCAAAGTAGGCATGTGGCTGAAATTGTCAGTTTAGTGAAAATC